>NC_059301.1:8783048-8865548 GCF_017591435.1 Portunus trituberculatus
CAAGTTTTGTGGATGACCTGAAATAGACGGACAGCCAGACAAAAATACTCAAACACTTACGCAACAAAATCAAAACACACACACATAAGAGCACACTGACAACGAGACACACACACACACACACACACACACACACACACACACACACAGAAGAAGGAACACGCACCTACAGCCAGGCAAACAAACCAACACAACACAAACACACACGAGCACATAAGCAGGTAGCCCGCCAGACAGGTGTGGCAGACAGACGGACGGGTAAGGTCAAAATTTCCCTTTCCATTTGGCAATTCCCCGGCGGGTGTCTCGGGAGAAGGCAGCGCGGCACACACAAGCCGTCACACCCATGCCAGTGAATTAACCAACACCTCACAAGCCACACAAGACTGAAAACATAAACCTTCGAGTAACTACAGAATAAAATAACACCTTACTCTTCTATTCCTTACTAAAAAAAAATCCTCTTTCAATTAAAAAAAAACCGAGAAATTATAAGTGTGTCTATGCATCGTACGGTTGGCAATGGTGATACAGTGGTGATGGTGAGTGCACGTAGTACCGTTTGAGACTAACCGATAATTTCTTTTCCCCCTTTTTTTTTTTAACCGGTTTTTCCTTAAGGGATGCATACACGTCCCCGGTAACCCGCCAGGACCATCGGCCGACACCAGGAGGAACTGAGCGGCACTTGTGTGTGTGAGAGAGAGAACGTCTTCTTCCCACCACCACACACACAGAGAGAGAGAGAGAGAGAGAGAGAGAGAGAGAGAGAGAGAGAGAGAGAGAGAGAGAGAGAGAGAGAGAGAGAAAGCAAATAGTAATGGTGAGAAAAATATAACAACAGATCTGCAAAAAACTACCTGCCAACACACACACACACACACACACACACACACACACACACACACACGGACATCAGCTGTCAATGGCCACACACACACACACACACACACAAAGGCAGTAATGGTCGACCTTCAAGGAGACCGTCTTGGGCCATCCCTCTTTTGTGCCTCTTTTTTTTTTTTTTCTGTCTCTCTCTATCTCTTCTTCCCTTCCCTTTATGCGATCACCTTCTTCCTTCCCTTCCTTCCCCTTTGTAGCAGCGGTCAGCCAAGGCACGTAAGGATCGCCCACAAGTAGTCCTTAAGTTTTTGGTGCGTGTGTGAGCCTTTTCTCTCCCATGTAATCTCGTATAAGGGCGAGGCAGTGACGCTGGCTGGTCGGTGGCAGACTTAAGGAAGGGCCTTTGAAATGTTCCTCCGTGCAGCATCACATGATCACCTCCCCTCCCACGCTGTTGAGGTTTCTTATGACAATCAATCCATCAATCATTCCTTCCTCTGTGGTTCGTCTTAGTATATCAGAGTATTGTACGGAAAATAAAGGCATGATTGTGGTTATTGTTATGCATAGATATCTTGTGATCACTTATGAATCGAGAAGGACGTAAAAATAAATGCAGAGAGAGAGAGAGAGAGAGAGAGAGAGAGAGAGAGAGAGAGACTTTATTCTTCACTCTTCAAAGTCTGTTAATTTCTCCCGTGGTTGTCTATTTTCGTACACCGAGGGAGCTATCACAGCATTCATTTGTCATTACCATTACAGAAAAACCCCCACTTATATATGATCATAAGAAGAAAAGAAAACATATATACAAAATAAGACCACAAAAAAGCTATTCACTGCCTCTTATTTTCCTCTTTACTGATATTAGTCTTACTTCATTTTCATGTAATGTACCGATAAAAAAAAAAATAAAGCATTCATGACCATTACGTCAAAATCTATCCGGTAAAAAAAAATACATACAAAAAATTAAAAGAAGTAGGTATTTCATTACTGACAATAGCAACTCTTTCTTTCTCTGTTCTTTAATCGGAAAAGAGAGAGAGAGAGAGAGAGAGAGAGAGAGAGAGAGAGAATCACATTAACCATTCCGTCTATCTATACTTTCATCTTCTACCTATACTTTCATTTTCTCCTCCCCCAAACCTTCACACCCCCCCAAAAAAAAAAAAAACTTTTCTCAACATTTTCGGAGCTGATTTGTTTCGAAGTTTCAGAAAAAGGGAATAAATAGAAAAAAAATACGGTTTATCCTTCTGACCGTCTATTATAGGAACTCTCTCTCTCTCTCTCTCTCTCTCTCTCTCTCTCTCTCTCTCTCTCTCTCTCTCTCCTTCATAACTTGCAAAGAAAACTACATCACAACTGTACCATCAACTAGTTTTCTGCGAGTTGATTATATTTTCAGGGTTAATTTGTTTCGAAGCTTCGGTCCGGCTTCGTGATCAGTAAGTGAAGCCTTGAGGCGAGGAGAGGTGAAGCCCCTTAGCCAACCAGCTGCTGCTCTTCCGTTCCTCCCTCGCTCCCTCCCTTCCTTCCTTCCTCACCTGGTGAACGGAGGGAAGGTGAAGGGAAGGAAGAAATAACAGAAAGAGGAGGAAAGAAATAGGTAGGAATAGGAAAGTAAGAATGGAAGGAGATAGGAAGAAGAGAAGAAACAAGATAATAGGAAGAACAGGAAAGGAACAGATAGGAAAAGAAGAGTAAGAATGGAAGGAAATAAGAAGGGGAGAGAAGGAGAAGAGGAAAGCTACACTAAAGAGGATGGAAGAAGAAGAAAGACAGTGGAAACAAAATAAAAGAAAAAGGAGGAAAAAGAATAAGTAGGAAAAGGAGAGCAAAAAATTGATGAAGGAGCTAGGAAGGAGAGAGGAAGAAGGGAAATAGCTACACTGAAGAGGGTGGGAGAAGAAGAAGAATGGAAACAGGACAATAGAAAGAAGAGAAGCAATAGGTAAGAATAGTAGATTAAAAATGGACGGGGATAGGAAGGAGAGAGATAGAAAAAAAAGTGAAGATGATAGTTACACTGGGAAAGGTGGGAAAGAAAGGGCAGTAGAAACAAAGGGGCTGGAAAGGGTGAATAAAGTGGGGATGGAACACAAGGGAAGAATCCAGGTAGAAATTTGTGGGAAGAGGAAGGATAGGAAGGAGAGGGAAAGGAAGGTAAGGGAGAAGGGAAGGGGAAATAGAGGACGGGAGAGGGGGGAACAGGAGGTAAGAGGGACTGAAATAGCTACCGGAACTTGTCCATTCATCTTTCCTTTCCTTCTTCTCCTCCTCCACATCGTCATCATCATCGTTCTCCTTCTCTCTCTATCGTGTTTCATCACCATTATGTCTCCTCCCCTCACTATCGCCATCAGCAGCGAAAAAAGTCACTGTCCTCACAACTATCTCCCTCCTCGTCTTCCTTCTCCTTCCTCCTTCTACGACCAAGATAATCAGTCCACCAAATACTACCCTCGCTGCTTCAACTACTGCCACTTTCACAGCCCGCATCCTCCCCTTCCTCTCTCTTCCATGAACTGTACAGCTACTCAATACGTGCTTACATACACCTCGCTTTCAGTTTCTCTTTCTTCCTAACACTACTGTCACGACGCCGCCAGCCGTGTTACCTTTTCTAATGTGGGTAAGTGACATAGAGAGAGAGAGAGAGAGAGAGAGAGAGAGAGAGAGCGCGCAACATGTTATAGCAATCCTTTTTTTCTCACATGTACGTACCAGCAAATTTAGGTGAAAACACAGAGCTTTCCCAGTTCAGCCCCGGCGGTTCTGTCTTGAGTATCTCCCCGTCTGTGTGTGTGTGTGTGTGTGTGTGTGTGTGTGTGTGTGTGTGTGTGTGTGTGTGTGTGTGTGTGTGTGTGTGTCTGGCTGGTAAGGAGCAGTGAGTGAGCCAGATGAGCAACGTAGTAAAAAAAAAAAGAAAAAAAAATAGAACTCAAAAACTCAGGAATTGTTTAGGAATATATAGATAGGGACTAGAAAGCGTAAAGGATAAAAAATAAATGGAAAAAGCCCAAAATTACTGATAAAGGGATATACTGTAGTACCTAAATAGATGAAAATACTAAAAATAAAGCTAAGTATTAATAAACTATTGATAAAAGGATAGGGAAAGAAAATACACACACACACACACACACACACACACACACACACACTCACATACACGAGGAGAAAGAGACAATTCAATCGATGCATCTAGCTGATACTGAATCAACAGATGAAATACATGAGAGGATACACTTGAAGAGAATATGTTGAATGAATAAGTAAATAATCGTAGTAAGAACAAATAATGGCAATGAATTAGATGAACACAAACAAATCAACAAGAGGAAAAACAAACTTAAACAAACCAAGGAGAGAAAAAAAAATATATGCTGTCTAAACACTGTAGGTAAGATCATAATGTAAACACCACGCGAATACTGAAAATAGATAATGAATAAAATAAATAAATAAGGAGACTGAAAAAGACCACTTGACCTACAGAAGACAACTCGTGGCCTACAGAAGACAACTCATGGCCTACAGAAGACAACTCGTGGCCTACAGAAGACAACTCATGGCCTACAGAAGACAACTCATGGCCTACAGAAGATAACTCGTGACCTACAGAAGACAACTCATGGCCTACAGAAGACAACTCATGGCCTACAGAAGACAACTCATGGCCTACAGAAGACAACTCATGGCCTATAGAAGACAACTCATGGCCTACAGAAGACAACTCATGGCCTACAGAAGACAACTCATGGCCTACAGAAGACAACTCATGGCCTACAGAAAACAACTCATGGCCTACAGAAGACACAACACAACCACAAACAGAACTCTCAAGATTATTTCCCACACCAACAAACCTTCGAATTCCTGCAGAACCGTCCCATTTAACTCCACTGTACACCACACCAAACATACCAAAAAAAAAAAAAAAATAGATAAAATAAATAGAATAGATAAAATAAATTAATGAACAATGCAAAATATAAAAAAAGGAAGGAAAAATGATAGAATACACAGACAAGGATACAATTATCTATGTAACTACAAATCAGAGAGGAATCAATAGTTACGAAGTTAAGGTGACGCTTCGTGCCACAATAGCGGGTCTCTGATAACAAGATAAAAACAACATGAGTAGCAATTATTACAACACGGGACAACGCAGAACACTGGTTTATGATTCTCGACCTTGCAGTTAAGTATGAAGAAGCTGACTGTTGTTTAAAGAGGGATTAGAAATGTTGTTACCACTGTTGTTGTTCTTGTTTATCGCATTAATATTGTCATTATCGTCATTAGCATCGTTGCCATTACAAGAAAAGAAAGAAGAAAGGAAGGAAAGAAGAAAGGAAGAAAGGAAGGAGAGAACTAAGGAAGAGAGAGATGTGAGAAGGGAAGGAAGGGAGGAAGGAAAGAGAGAACGAAGGGAGAGGGGTAAGGAGGGACGGAAGGGAGGAAGTGAGGGAAAGAGAAAGGTAAAGGAAACTATGGAAAAATAACGGTATTTCTGTAAGGTAAAAACGAAAGCAAAATCTTCGCTCTTGATTTCGTAACATTCAGAGAGAGAGAGAGAGAGAGAGAGAGAGAGAGAGAGAGAGAGAGAGAGAGAGAGAGAGAGAGAGAGAGAACAACACATCTTTTCATATGTATACATTACCAGTAAATCAAAGAGAAAATAAGGAACAGAGAAAAAAAATCAAAAACTCAGACAAAAACCTACATTTTCTAAAGCCATAAATCCTCTTACAAAATCACAATATGTACAATGAAAGAAAGAGAAAGAGAGAGAGAGAGAAAAAACAAACATAGGGTCATTTATCTTCAGCAGCAAGTTGTCATGGCAAAAAAGAAATGAATATGTGCAAAAAAGAAAGTCATGGAGCAAGAACACTCTCTCTCTCTCTCTCTCTCTCTCTCTCTCTCTCTCTCTCTGTGTGTGTGTGTGTGTGTGTGTGTAAGAGTAGGTTGTCCTGCAAAGGTAAAAGAGGTACACACAGACACAGGAGGAGTGTAGGCGTCTTAGATGAGAGTGTGGGCGGTGTTTTTAGAGGACAAGGAGGAGGAGGAGGAGGAGGAGGAGGAGCACACGAAGCATTAAACGACCAAGAACGATCAGTGGGTGTAGAGAAGGAAGAGGAAGGATGTGTTTAAGACGGGAAGAAAAGGAGGGAGAGGGGAAAGGATACACTTAAAGGAGAAGGAGGAGAAAAAGAAGAAGAAGAAGAAGAAGAAGAAAAGAAGAGAAGGAAGAGGAATAGAAGAAGGTATACCACGGAAAAACGAGTCGAAAGAAAAAAAAAAGCTAGGAAAATAGGAGAAGAAGAATTACAAAAGCACTACAAGAGAAAACAATCAACAAAACATACTCTGCTCTCCACTAAATCATCCCATTACACTAATCGAGTAGAAGAAACAAGATAGCATCACGGAAGGCTCATCACCACCTACCCATCAACTAAAGCAGAGGAGAAGAACAAGAACAACAATCAACAAGGCACCGTGGGAGGGAGGAAAAGACCCAGTGAGGATAAGAAAATGGGACGCAAGTTAAGGAAGAAAGGAGAGAAGGGCAAAGGGCAGGAGTGAGCTAAAAGAGGCACAGAAGCAGCAGGATAAGACTTGAGGAGGAGGAGTGAAAGGTGAAGGAAAGGGAAGATAAGGGAGGGGTCTTGATGAGGCGGGGCTGTGGAAGGGAGGATTAAATAAAAAGGCCACAGAATAAGGAATGGGTGTGAAGGACAGGGCAGGAAATGCACAAGTGTGTGTGTGTGTGTGTGTGTGTGTGTGTGTGTGTGTGTGTGTGTGTGGGTGGGTGGGCGGTGTATATGGTGACTTTCGGTTTCACAATCTTACTAATACGGTGCGAAAATAGTGCTCTTGATAAAGTGTGTGTGTGTGTGTGTGTGTGTGTGTGTGTGTGTGTGTGTGTGTGTGTGTGTGTGTGTGTGTGTGACAAACCTATTCACACACACACACACACACACCCACACTTTATCAAGGCCCGGTAGCTCAGTGGTTAGAGCGCTGGCTTCACAAGCCAGATGACCGGGATTCGATTCCCCGGCCGGGTGGAGATATTTGGGTGTGTCTCCTTTCACGTGTAGCCCCTGTTCACCTAGCAGTGAGTAGGTACGGGATGTAAATCGAGGAGTTGTGACCTTGTTGTCCCGGTGTGTGGTGTGTGCCTGGTCTCAGGCCTATCCCAAGATCGGAAATAATGAGCTCTGAGCTCGTTCCGTAGGGTAACGTCTGGCTGTCTCGTCAGAGACTGCAGCAGATCAAACAGTGAATTACACACACACAGACAGTTTAATCCTTTAGTGAAATAGTATGCACTATTATTTGAGAAGCAAACACACACACACACACACACACACACACACACACACACACACACACGAGGCATAGTGGATAAGGTGGTGAGCGTGGGATCGGGCAGACGTCCACGTGTAGGTTCGAATCCCACCACGTACAATCTTAAACACTGCCATTTGTCGAGTGGTTTAAAGTTACCTACATGTCACCATGATACCCAGGTTCTAGGTGGTTACACCCAAGATGAGCTTGGGTGGTGATATGGGCCCTAATATGGGTACCACTATAAATAAAATTGCCTGCGCCAATAATGGGCGGAAGCTGAACAGCGCTTCCTATACACTCTTCAAGTGAGCCTACAGGCGCTATAGGCCTCAACGCAAAACACACACACACACACACACACACACACACACACACACACACACACACACACACACACACAGTCTAATTCCTTTGTAAAATATATGCACAATTATTTATCTAACACACACACACACACACACACACACACACACACACACACACACGTAAAGAAAGTGACGCAGACAAACAAGTAGGGAAAGAAGAATATTTGGAGGAAACAAACACACAGACAGATAGACAAGCACACAGTCAGACAGCCACACACACACACACACACACACACACACACACACACACACACACACACACACACACACACACACACGAAGACACAGCAGGAGAACATTAATTAAAAAGAGACACGTAATGGAAACAAATGATACACAGAGGAATATACATCACATGGAATTAAACACCCCTGATTAATAGTTACTTACCTGCCGCCTTGATACACTGATACATTGCAACACCTCTTATAAACACAGCAATATATTATAAGGAGTGCAAGTATCATACACATCTTTTTTTTATTGAACATTAAAAAAATCGCATTAAAGAATAAATGAGACGGTTATTATTGTGATGAGAAGATGATGAGAGAAAAAAACAGAGGAAGAAACGAATACGAAGGATAAACAAAGAGTAATAGATTTTGTCGCTAAAGTTTGTGGAGGAGGAGAAGGAGGAAAAGGAAAACGGAGAAAAGAAGTGGAAGAGATGGAAGAAGACGAGGGAGAGAAGAATGAGGATGAAGAAGGGATGAAGGATGACAAGGAAGAGAAGGGCGAGGACGAAGAAGAGATGAAGGGTGACGAAGAAGAGAAGTATGGGGGAAAGATGGATAAAGACGAAGAAGAGTGAAAAATGACGATAAAGAAATGAATAACAAATCAGGTGAATGAAAAAAAAAAAAAAATTATTCACTTCAGTACATTCATACACTCACACAACAAACCTAGCCAGTCCTTCCCTCTATATACCTTCGATCCTGTGTGGTGACCTTTAACAAGCTCCTCTCTGCAATCTGTGGCTGTGGTGAGGGAGCGACAATTACAGGCGAGGAGTGAACACAGATGGAACACAAAGGAAGAGTAAATACCGGGCATGTTGTTTCTGACGCGTGTGAAGATTATGATGAGGAGAAAGATGCTCCAGTTAATTATGCTTGGAATGATGAGAGACGAGTAAGATGATGAGACGGAAGACAATGACTACAGAAGAAGAAATAATGAGAGATGATTATGCGATATTAAACTGATGATGAGATAGAGATCCGGAACATACAGAGATAGAAGACATAATAAATCATTAATGCTATCCTATTAGATCTTGAAGTTCGCAACATTTCTAAAAGGTATCAAATATTTTCAAATCGTATCTCAGTTTTTCTTTTTTCTACAGTCATCCTAGCCCATAAATTCCCGTGAAAAGCCCACATGGCATAAATAAAGAAAAAAAAAAATAATAATCGTATGTTTTTTTCCTAGTGGTCTTATTTTAACCTTCATAGCAATGTAAAAGCATATTAAATAAACACATAGTAGATAACAAAATGAAGACTGAAGGTAATTTTGTCTTTTTAAAGCTACAAAAAACATTCACGAGAGCTTGACACAAAAATACTGGCTGAAAAAAAAAATAACTATAGACATTAAAGAAGAAAAAATATGTCCACCAGTTTAAGGGTTACATATTAACCGCTCAAAAATCAACAAATTAAACGAAATCACAAAGCAAAAAAGGACAAGTTCTCTTACTCTTTCCTTCCCCACCACTTCCTCTTGCTCTTCCCCAACCACAAACTCCTCTTCCCCTCCTCCACCTCCCCTGCCTTATTCTCCTTCCTCAATGTCGCATCCCCACCCTCCTTTCTCTCCCCTGCTCTCCCAAACCACATCCTCCTCAGCATCCCATCCATATCCCATCATTCTCCTCCTGTTCCTCCCCCAACTCCTCCTCCTCCTCAAGCTAGAGCAAACGGCAGTAGGTTGTGTGTAGCGGGACTTAGCAGTATCTTATCTCCTTATCGCGATATCTGGAGTATGGCTCTGTGTGTGTGTGTGTGTGTGTGTGTGTGTGTGTGTGTGTGTGTTGTATTAGTTGAGGTTTGTTTATATTTTTACCATCGATGTGGTTGGTAAGATTGATAATGGTAGGTGGTGGTGGTGGTGGTGGTGGTATCGGCATATTGGCAGGTATCTCAGGTAACTGAATAAATAAATTGTGATGCAAAAATAGTGATGCGGATCTCTCTCTCTCTCTCTCTCTCTCTCTCTCTCTCTCTCTCTCTCTCTCTCTAAAGGTAGACAGGGAACACATACCTTCATTCAAAGACAAAAAAATAAATACACATGCTAATCTAATAATAAAAAAACAGTAATGATGATAATAATAATAATAATAATAATAATAATAATAATAATAATAATAATAAAGAACAATGCACGTCACTAGAGAGAGAATGAGAAAGCAGACAACCTCAACCTCCGTCACGTTCCGGTGCCTACACGTAACAATCTGTAGCGTCACGTCGCCCACTCAATAACGCAAATGTAACCACACACTCCCGCTCCAACCCCCAACCCCCAACACCCCACCATCACCCACCGTCTCAACTCACCTCATCCCCTCCTTCCCTCCCCACCTCAATATTCTACTGCCATTTTTTTTTTTAACGACTTTGTACTTGTTTAAACCCCATTGTGGTCGTTCATGCTCTGTTATTTTACGTTGGAGTACTATTTTGTTATATGGAGGGACGTGAAGGTAAGATATTGTGTTATAGAGTTAGCAGATGACATTGTTCTGGTTAGTGTTACAAGCTGAAGTGATATCGTTCCGGTGTTAGCAAGATATAGTTCAACAGTTATGGTGCTATTGGTCATACTGTTATATATATGACTGGAAGTGTTACAAGGTATGGTATTACAGTCCGTGTTAGTTATGGTTATAATTCATAAAGCCGTAATTACAGAGCCACAATGCATTACATCAGTCGTAGTTGTGTTATAAGCCTTACGTTATTCAATTTGTTACTTCATGTCTTCTCCTTCCTAATTCAATATTCGTAAAGTCATTACACATTACTATACAACATCTTAACTCCTTCAGTGCTAAGACGCGTTTCCATATTCATTGTGCTTACTATTGAGTGGTTTTATGCAGCTTCAGAAACTAATGTAGGGATTAAAATAGTGAAAATTCTGGCCATAAATCTTCTGACCTCCATAGACCCTTCCTAATGTAAATAAAATTGTCTAATCTCAAACTCATGGTAAAAAAAATGCGTCCCAGTACTGAAGGAGTTAAACAAATGTCATCCAGCCTGCTCCTCTCTGCTCTTGTTATTCGTTCCTCACTCTTGAATCCTCCTCCCTAACCTTGGCATCCCTACAATACATTCCCTCACAACAATAGCCATCATCATCTTGTTCTCCTCATCTCTCAATCTCGTTTGTCTCTCTTCTCTCTTTCCCAGCCTACTGCACTTAAAGATTCCTTCCCTCTGTCACTGTAATCGTCTTTCCATTTCTCTACCTGACATTTCCCCCCATTCTCTTACTATTTCCCTGTTTTCCCTCCATCATTAGCCATCCTCCCATTCTTTCACCTCCTAACAGGCTGATTCGGACCATTTTTGCTACTTATTCGGCACTTGTAAACCAATAATTGATCAGACCGAGACCTAAATTTTCTTCATTAACCTGTTTAGTATCTGTCATTCTCATACTTTCTCCCTCCTCATCACTACCCGCCTCACTCTCATTCCTCCCCATCACCTCGTTTAGTATCCCATCTCCACAGCCCTCATAACCTTCACTACTATTCATGCCGCCCCCATCCCTTCCCCCTCCCCCCATCAATTTCACCTCCTAGATACATCACCTATCACCTTCTTCATCCTCATTCCCTCTCCCCCTCCCCCGTTCCTCCTCACTGAAGTTTTCCTCCCGAGCCTCTCCCTCCCCTCCTTAAACCCCAAACTTTATCCCCCTCCTCCTTCCCCTCCCTGTCCCTCCCCCAAATGCCTCCTTTTCCTATTTTCACATCCTCTATTGCTTAAAGCTCACTTCGTAACCTAAATTCACAAACGAATATGTGATTTAATGAACAGGAAGTACTTAAAATTATATACAGTTAATCATTATGAAATATTGTACATTTGAAGGTAAGAGATTAACAGTCAGTAACTTCCAAGGATTATCACACACACACACACACACACACATATGCAGGCGAGTCATGCACACACACTGCTGCACGCGCACACACACATCACACGCCGCCACGCCAGCACACCTCACAGGCCTCCCGTAACACTTACCACACGGCCTCACAAAGGGCCTGGCGGAACAGCACTTAAGGGAAGTAACTCACACAGTCCTCCGTGTAGTGGTCCAACACACTCACTCCCTCACTGGCCAGGCTCATGGAGCACACTGAGCCTGCCTGCTCTTCGATGCCGTCTCGCAGGTAACACGGAAAGGTTATCGTACAAGTCAAACACCCATGAATACCTTGACCAAACTATTTATGTGTACTATTAACTATTCGGGACTTCAGATACCACGTGCATGTGTGAGTTTTGGCAGAGTTTTGGGGTTTGTTCTGAGTTGCTGGTGATTTTGTACAAGTTTGCTATGGTGCAGGTTGGTGAGTTATCGAGCGTCAGTCAGTGGGCGCCGTAAGCATTAAGGCGGTGTCATGGTAACGTGACGGTCAAGGTAAAGGCGCCTTAATTACACCTGCACTAAGAGTCCAGTTCAGTGTGACGACCGAAAGTACCTCTGGAAACATTGTTCAGAGGACTCTTCAGCCCGGGAGGATCCCCCCAACCCTCCCATTGCCTCCTCCTTGCCTTCCCACCTCCACACCTTCCCTTTTCCTCCTCCTCCTCCTCCTCCTCCTCCTCCTCCACCTCCTGCTGTTGGCAAAGTTTCAATTGTTTCATAAATTTCATTTCTTGCTTTGAAATTGTTTCTTTTCCTCTGTATGGTTAACCCTCTCTCTCTCTCTCTCTCTCTCTCTCTCTCTCTCTCTCTCTCTCCTTCTCCTTCATTTTCTCCTCCTTTCTCTCCTTCATCTCCTTCTTCTCCTCCTTTTTCTCCTTCATCTCCTTCTTCACCTCCTTCTCCTTCTCCTTTTCTTTCTTTTTATATCTTCTCTACTTTTTATTATTTTCTTTTCTTTATCACCACCACCATCATCACCACCGCCATAACCTTCACCATCATCATCATCATCATCACCACCACGTAATAATAAGGCAACATTCTTAAGGTGGTTAATCCTATGTGACCCCTATGGCCTTCCCTCCCTCCTTCCCTCCTTCCCTCCCTCCTCCCTCCTCTTCTCTCTCTCTCTCTCTCTCTCTCTCTCTCTCTCTCTCTCTCTCTCTCTCTCTCTCTCTCTCTCTCTCTCTCTCTCTCCTTCAATCCTCATTTTTTCCCTCCCTGCATTCCTCCTTTTCCCTCCTCTTTCCTCTCCTGCTCTTGTCCATGTCCTCCTCTCTCTCCTCTCTCTCTCTCTCTCTCTCTCTCTCTCTCTCTCTCTCTCCATTTCTCTCCTTCTCTTTCTCTTAGCCCCCTTCCTTCTTTCCTTCCACATTCCTCGAGTCGCTGAAGGAGGAATTAAAGAAAGGAAACAAGTAAGAAGGAAAATAAAAGGAAGAAAGGAAGGGAGGGAGAAAAAAAATGAAAGAAGGAAGAGAGGAAGGAAGGAAAGGAAGGGGGAAGGAAGAAAAGGAGGAAGGAATGAAAGAATGAAAACAAATAGGGAAATAAGAAAAAAGAAAGGGTGTAGGAGAGAAAGGGGTGAAGAATGAAGGGAGGTGAGATAGGAAAGCTAAGAGGGAAATGAAGGAAGAAAGAAAAAAGAAAAAAGGGATGACAGAAGAAGAAGGAGGAGAAGGAGGAGGGGAGTGTAGGATGAAAAGAAATGAGTCAGGATGGGTAAGAAAGGCAAGAAGGGAGAGATGGAAGGAAGGAAGGAAGGAAGGAAGGAAGGATGAAAGAAAAAGACAAAGTGAGAGAAGTAAAGAGAAGAAAGAAAGAAAAGAGAACTTAGAGTGACTTTCTATGGGACCAAAATAGGGTAAGAGAAAGGAGAGAGAGAGAGAATGGAGGAAAGAAGAATGGAAGAAGGAGGAGGAGGAAGAGGAGGAGGAGGAGGACGAGGAGAGAAAGTGCAACATGAAAGATATGCGAACAAAGTGAGAATGACTGTACATACTGGTATATAAAACTCTCTCTCTCTCTCTCTCTCTCTCTCTCTCTCTCTCTCTCTGGTATTGGGAATCATAAAGAAATATTTGACCCTCTCACTCTTCCTGTCTTCTCCAGGTGTCTCAGAGTAATCACTCATGTTGAAAGAAAAAAAAAATACTTAAGATTGATCTGGTTATTATTATTTATCACTCTTTATGTACATATTGTTAGAACAACCCAATAATTAAAGACTTTGTAGTTATTGTAGTAGTAGTAGTAGTAGTAGTAGTAGTAGTAGTAGTAGTAGTAGTAGTAGTAGTAGTAAAAGTGCTAACAATAATGATAACATGACAACAGGATAATGAATATGTTTATTAACAATTGGCGTGAATATTCTTGATATCATTATATTCTTAATGTGTTTCTGTCTGTCTGTCTGTCTGTATATTTGTTTAGCTGTAAGTCTGTCTCACTATGTCTGTCTGTTTGTATATAATTTTCACAGTTTGTCAATTTACTCCTTCCTCCTCCTCCTCCTCCTCCTCCTCCTCCTCCTCCTCCTCCTCCTCCTTCTCCTCATCGTTCTCCTCCTTCTCCTCATTCTTCTCCCCACATACACATCATCTCTCTTTCCCTTCCACCGCCACCCCTTTGCCCTCGAGTATACATGCTTCTTACACACACATCTTGAGTCTCTGCCACGTTCAACACTTGTTCCTCTCCTTTTTCTCCTCCAATCCTCCTCTTCTTCCTGTTGCTCTTTAACCTCTCTTCTTTGCTCTTCTATCACCACTGTCTTCCTCACATTCTTCTAAAATCTCTCATTTGTTATCCTATCTCCTCTTCCACCTCTTCCTGCCCTCCTCTATTCCCTCCACCATCACTATTATCTTCCTAACATCTTTCCAACACCTTTTACTACCTCCTCTCCTCTTCCATCTCCTCCTCCTCATCCTTGCCCTTGTCACTGCTCTTCCAGGCTCCTCAGCAGTGACTCCAGCGTGAGGTCTTCGTCAGAGCGGACCAGAGAGGCAGCTGTCACCTTCTCCACTTCCTCGGGCAAGAAGTGGCGGTCTGGCAGCGAGGTGACGGTAGTGATCCACTTGCGCAGCTCCACCAACGAGTTGCGGGCGATCTGGTGGAGAGGTGGAGGGTGTGGTTAGGGAAAGTGTGCATGTGTGAATGTATGTGTGGTGGATGATAGAGGGAGTGAAGTGCATAAGGGAAAAGTAAGGTTTGAAAATGAGTGAGGTGAGGAGAGGGAAAGAGAGACAATAGTGTGTGTATGTTGGATGAGAGGGAGTGAGGTGGATAAGGAGAAAAGTAAGATGATGAGAAAGGGAGAGGAAGAGAAAGATAACAGGGTGTGGTTAGGGAGAGTGTGCATGTGTGGCTGTGTATGTGGTGGATAAGAAGAGGGGGTGAAGTAGATAAGGAGAAAAGTAAGGTTTTGATAGCGAATGAAGTGAGAAAATAGGGAAAGGAAAAGAGGGAAAACATGAACGAAAAGAGGAAGGAGAAGTTGCAGGGAGGAATAGAAAGGATATAGTAAAGTTAGATAGAGAAAAGTAATGAATAGAGAGAAAAAAAAAGGGGAAGAAGAGATAAAAGAAAGAAACCAAAATATCCCCATGCAATCTATAAGAGTACGCACAATATATAAAACCAGATGAAAAGAAAAAAAGAAAAGAAAATTAAATTGCTATGATGTAACTAATGAAGAAATGAAAAAAAAACCGCTCAATCACCAAAAAAAGAAAGAAAAAAAAATAACAAGAAATAATTAGATCGTCATTCCTAGTGCACCTTTGACACAACAATAATCTTAACATAATCCCAATCAAAATAATTTCTCCTCCTTGTCCTTTTCTACGTTATTTTCTACTGTTGGTTAGTGGAATTCTTTACAAACAGCCTCGTGAGTGCCAAAGTGCCTCATAATAAGTTTTTTTTTTCTTTTCTTCTTCTCCTCCTCCTTGGCCTCCTCCTCCTTCTCCTTATCCTTTTTTGCCTCCTCCTTCTTCTTCTCCTCCTTCTCTTTCTCCTCTTCCTCTTTGGCCTCCTCCTCCTCTTTAACTTTCTGGTCTTTCTCTTTGGCCTCCTTATTCTTCTCTTTAGCCTCCTCCTCCTCCTCCTCCTCCTTCTCCTCTTTGGCCTCCTTTTCTTCCTCTTTGGCTTCCTCCTTCTCTTTAGCCTTCTCCTCCTCCTGCTCCTCCTCCTCCTCCTCCTTTTTGACATCCTCTTTCTTTTTTGTCTTCCTCCTTCTTCACTTTGGCCTCACCTTCCTACTAGGCCTCCTCTTCCTCCTCCTCCTTCTCTTTAGCTTCTTCCTCCTTCTCTTTGGCCTTCTTCTTCACTTTACCCTCCTCCTTCTTCTCTTTGGTCTCCTTCTCTTTAGCTTCCTCCTCCTCCTGCTCCTCCTCCTCACCTTGCACACGTCCCCCTCTGAGGATGAGAGCGGCTCGTGCTGGAGGCAATACACAACTAGGCTCAAGTATTCCTCCACCTCCCGCAGCTTGATCAGGAACTCCCGCCGCGTGATGCTGGTGCGCTGGAAGGCTCCGTTTGCTTCCAGGAGCACTGGGGCGTGTAGCTCGTACAGTGTAAGGCCTGTGGGTAGGAGAGGGTGGGTATCAATTAGCTACTGACTTGTATTTGCCTACCGGTGTTTGTGTGTATGTGTAGTTGTGTGTCCTCCTGTGGCCTCGCTCCACAAGGCTTTTTCTTCCTCTCATCCCTATTCTGTCCAACCCTCTAATACAAGAGTTAACCAGTATTCTCAGTCATTCATACCTTTCACTAGTAAACTCTGGAGCTCCCTGCCTGTCTCTGTATTTCCAACTTCCTATGACTTAAATTCTTTTAAGAGAGAGGTAGAGGTATCGAGACATTTGTCCCTGAACTTTGACGAACTCTTTTGAATCTTTTATGGAGACTACAATTCCAGTAGGTCTTTTTTCTAACATTCATTTTTTTGCCCTTCGTAATTCTCCCTCTCACATAAAAAAAAAAATCATAGTAAGGATTGTCTTTTTTCCATGTGTATATCTAGGATTGCAAGAATTTTACCTCATTTGCTAGTATTTTGTTGCTCTTTGCTTTAAGGGGCTATGTTTGTGTGTTAATTATCCGCTGTGAGAGTATTTCCTTTAGGTGTCTTAAGGTTAATATACTCTCATTTCAGTACATGTCAGTTTTTGGACCCGATAACTGTCGAATTGTATGCATTTATAATCATAATTGTGGTTAGTGAAATAATGTAATCTAAATCTCTTTGCTGTGGTTCTAAGCGATCTTCTGTCTTATTTTGTTTATTGAGTCGATGAAGTCATTTGTTTTTCTTCTTGTTCACATTTGTTTTGCTGTGTTGATTCACTTACTTTGTTGTGTTTGTTTTAGTTAGGTGCATTTTGTGTGTTTACGTGCTTGTATACATGTAGTTGTGTCTCTCTACATTGTTGTGGTATGTGGGAGTTTATAGTCAGGGTATGTCTGCTTGTGTGTGTGTGTGTGTGTGTGTGTGTGTGTGTGTGTGTGTGTGTGTGTGTGTGTGTGTGTGTGTGTGTGTGTGTGTGTGTGTGTGTTCAGTTTATGCTCCTCTTCATGACTCTCCAAATCTAGTCATCCATATTTCCCTTTCTTTTCTAAAAGTCATGCTTTTTCTCTTCCCTATATCCTCCTCCTCCTCCTCCTCCTCCTCCTCCTCCTCCTCCTCCTCCTCCTCCTCCTTCTCCTCCTCCTCCTCCTCCTCCTTCCCTTCCTCCTTCCCGCGCTCACCTCTCAGTCTGGATATCCCTGGATCAATCACGTCCAGCACCTTCAGCAGGTCCCGGCAACATTCCACCTTCCTTCTCCGCTGGGCGTCGGAGATGGTGTTGAGCGCG
This sequence comes from Portunus trituberculatus, assembly GCF_017591435.1. Taxonomy (NCBI): domain Eukaryota; kingdom Metazoa; phylum Arthropoda; class Malacostraca; order Decapoda; family Portunidae; genus Portunus; species Portunus trituberculatus. The sequence goes on from NC_059301.1 coordinate 8,800,681, forward strand.
TAGCCCGGCAGCCGCCCGTACATCTGTAGGCGAGGCAGGTTGATGACGGGCGGACGGGAGTGTATGGTGCAGATTGTGAGTTTTTGTTGATGTACGAAGGTGCATGGGATGTAAACACTTGAGCAATTTTTTTTTTTTTTTTTTTTTTTTTTTTTGGTATTTGGTGATAAGAGACGTTCCGATTGAAATTTTGACAGTAATGTGTGTTTACTTGCCTAAAAATTCTGTCACATTGAGCCTCAGTAAGTCATCGAAAAGAGTGATTTAAATGCAGTAACCCGGAAATTGATGAGTGGAGAAATTACGTATAGATCATAATCCAAATGTAACTTTCGAACTAGTCTGGTACATACTTCCTTGTGGAGGAGGATCTCTGAACCATCAACAACTGAGGATTCACACTCCTGCTCTTATAAGTATTTCTGAATCACTAATGATAGTATTATTGAAGCAGTTTCCGCATACTGGGCTTTGTGACGTCACCAGTCGGGATGGTAACTATTCATCACAGAATGCCAATGTGCAGAAGCCATAGCGACTGTCATGCTTTTCTGGTAACGGAGAGAGGAGTGTGTTGTGAGATGCTCTGTAGTCCTGGCTGTTTCATAAGATGATCCGGCCTCAGGGATAGCCATGAAGACATCTGGCAAAGCTACTTGTTTGTTTTGTGAATTCGTGGTGGGCGGAGCTCTGAAGATCAAACATGTTTTTATCTCTGGCCACTACGAATTATATCTTAAGTTAATACAAAAAGAAAATTGGATTATGTTGATTCAGTGCTAATATATTTTTCCACACAGAAGAGGTAAATAACCTCCTGTGATGAGACTTTCCTAAAGGCAAACAATATACTTATTTAACAAGATAGAATGAGATAGACTCTGGACCGAGCTGTGTGTCTGGAGTCTTGCTGTGCTTCTGCTGTTGTGTTGCGATATTTTCTTGCAAGTACGTAATGATATAACTAATCTACTTTTTCTTCTTTATCACTTTACTATATTACTTTCTATTATCTTTCTTCTTCTTTTCCCTTATAATATACCTCCTTTCCTCTCGTTTTCACTCGTTTCTACATCTCTTCCTCTTTTATTCGATATGCTGCCTTTTCTACCCCGCATCCCTCCGCCTTCCCTACCTGCTGCATCACCACACACCACCACCACCACCAACCTGCGAGAGCGTGTGCTTCATGCCCACCATATGGAAGTGTTGCGGGTGAAGCACGTACTGATACTTCCTAAGCAGTCCTTCGATCTTGGCTGGGTCCTCCTCGCCCGCCTCACGCAGCTCCCAATACACCATCTTGTTGAGGCGTTCCACCGTCACCGCCGCCACCTAAGGGAGTGATAAATGGATGGATGGATGGATAGAGAAATTGATTGGCATGTATTTGGGGCTGTAACGATTAGGTCATGTGGTATCTTTATATTAGGGAGACTAGGAGGACGTGATGGCAAGGGTAGTGCAGTGGAAAGAATAGTGTTTAAGAAAGGGTTGACTGGTTAGGTAGAAAATAGGATCAATATTGCAGCGGGCATGTAAAAGATGACAGCGTGGAGTGAGACGATCGCTAAAGTGAAGGATCAGGGGAGGGAACTCAAACGGAGCTACCAAGTTAAAGAAAAGTGAAAGAAAATGAACTAGGGAACAGAGTAAAGTAGAAGTAACGAACGCATCATGGGGCAGATATAACTAAGAAGGAATAGAAATATATATATATATATAAAAAAAAGGATGGAAAAAAATCGAGACAGGGTAAAAAAAAAAAAAGAAACGAATTAGGAAACAAAGAAAGACGAAAAACACAAACAAGAAGACGACAGTGAAAAAAAAAAAAGAAAAACGAAACAGCGGACAGAAAAGTGAAAGAAACGTAATAAACTAAGAACAAAAATTAAAAGGAACCAAGACACACAAAAAAAAAAAAAAAAAAACACGTGGAAAAAAGAAAATGAACGAGAATCAATGAACCAAACATGAGAGGGAAACAGAATAGGAGGAGATAGGAACAAGAGGAAGAGGTGAGGGAGGATGTGGGTACTGGGTAGACAGGATGCGAAGGATGTGCAGGGGAATAGTGTGTAGCAGCGAGGGAATCACCAGGAGCAGGGAACGGATGGCGGGGACACGGCGGATCAGTGGGATAAAGAGAATTGAGAGATCCTCGAGTGTGTGTGCAGGTATTGGATGGATTAAAGGATGAAGGCCTGTGATGACTCTCTCTGAAGCTTGTGGCGGCACTGAACACTAGGAAAAGAAGTACATGAGAGATGGGGAGCGTTGAAGTGAGAATAGGAGGGAGAATAGGTGAGTGAGGAACTGTTTTAGTGGAAGAATCTCTGGGGCAATATTGTAGGTCTCGGTTATGGTTATTGATTTTAAGAGTGATACTAGTTTCGGTGTTACTTGTAAACTACGATCACGGTATATATATTTTTTTTTCAATTAGGTTTTGTCATTCTTTTAATACAAATTTCTGTCACAATGATGTCTGAAGGCAATAGTTCATTCTCTTATTTACTCTTTTTAAAATTCTGTTCCTGACTATACGTTTATGCTTTGATTCATTAACTTAATCATCAATCTTTTCTCCTTTTTCTATACAAATGAAGTCAGTCACTGTGAGTCATAAGTAATAGTATAGCATGACCTCAATTCCACCTACATATGTAAAACTAAGTGAAAAAGTAAAACTAAAGTTCAATGTACAAATACTAAGTGTGTGTGTGTGTGTGTGTGTGTGTGTGTGTGTGTGTGTGTGTGTGTGTGTGTGTGTGTGTGTGTGTGAAGGGAAGGTTCAGTATGTGTGGCAATGGTGGACTGAGTGATTGTGATTAAATGATGAATGTAGGTAGTTGTGATGGCGGTTGTGTGGAAGGGGAGGGGGAGATAGCGAAGGGGAGGAAGGCGGGGAGGGAAAGGAGGGGAACGAGGGATAGTGGAAGGCTGGCTCACACACACACACACACACACACACACACACACACACACACACACACACACTCTCTCTCTCTCTCTCTCTCTCTCTCTCTCTCTCTCTCTCTCTCTCTCTCTCTCTCTCTGCAGGTTTTCAACATTTACAATACTTTTCCTCTTGTTTTCTTTCACTTTTACTTGTTTCTCTAGTAATTCTCTCTTAGTCCTCATCCTTCCTTATATTTCGTTTCTATATTATCACCTGCTTTTCTATTCCTTTTAAACATTATCTTCTTTACGCTAAACTCTTCTTTGACTATTCACTCCTCCCCAGTCTTCTTTTCTGTTAACCTTTCATTAATTCATAGTACACTTTTCGACCCTCCTTTCTCTTTCAATACCACCAATCTACCAAATGCTCTCTCCTCTTTTCACATCAGCTATTCCTCTTGGCTATATCACTACTTCTGCCTCCCAGCATACCCTACCGATTCACATCTATTCATGCCTTCCTTTTCATCTTCACACACTCATCACCATGACCTCACTGCTCCACTCACCTGGTATTTGCACTTATCACAAGCCCAGGGAGCGTCGTTGGTGGGTAGAAGCGGGTCCGTGCACAAGATAGAGCCACCACAACCAGGCTGAGAACACTTGAGAGCCCCGAAGTAGGTTCCCATCTCCGTAGGGTCTCGGCATCTCTCACAAGTGCAGTCGAAGAATTTGCCATAACGAAGGTGCTTTCGTCGCTCAGTGGTCGCGGAGAGGATGTGAGTGTATGTGGCTGTACGAAAAAATATATACAAAAAAATGCAGGTAATAAGAGATAATAAAAAAAAAAAGTGAGAATGAGAATTAAAAAAAAAAAAAAAAAATAGACCATGAAAAAACTGAAATTGATTTATCGAAATATATGTAAAATAAACCTGTGTTATTAACAGGAAGGAGTACAGAGTGAGATAAGGAGGTATTGCACGAATAGGATGAAGAGAGATAGGGTACTGGTGAGGTAAGGTAGAGTGAGATAGCGAAGAGGGTAGGATAGTGAGGAAAGAGAAGTTGGAAGATGAGAAGGAAGATAGAAACATGAAATTAATAAGAGGATTTAAAAAGCACGGTGTAAAAGAAGAAAAGGTGAAATGAAAAAAAAGACATGAAAAGTAGAGAAGAACCAGAAAAAAATGTGCAAATAATATAGAAAATAAAGAATGATAAAAAAGGTGAGAATGAGAATAAAAGAATGGGAATAAAAGGAGGATTTGAAAGTACAAGGTGAAAGAAGAAAAGGTGAAATGAAAGGACAAGAGGAGTAAAGAACTGAAAAAAACAGAAATGATAGAAAATTAGAAATATTAAAATAAAACAAAGAAAGGGTGAAAGGAGAAAAGAACAAGTAAATTGAAGAGTGGTGAGAGGTAATAGGGTAATAAGGGAGAAAGGAACGTAAAGTGAAGGTAAACGAGAAAGAAACAAAGAAGGTAGAAGAAGAGAATTAGGTATAATGAAAGGATCGCCTGAAGAATGAAGGAGTGAAGGTGAATGAGTTATATACGTACAAAGAAAGAGAAAGAAAGGAGAAAGGGACACACACACACACACACACACACACACACACACACACACACACACACACACACACAACGATTACAACCCTGAAATCAACGCCCATATTCCCCAACATCCTTCTCATTAGACCCTCCCGCTGCCCACCCTCGTTCTGTCCCTCTCTTCCTCCCTCCTTACCACTACCACCACCACCACTCCATCCATCCACCCCACACTCATAACCATCCCCTCACTGCCTCTTGCTCCTACACTAACCTCTTTTTTTACATTACAAGCAATGATGAACAAGCAGCACCACACTTTATTCCCTCTGATATTGTTTACTCTAAGCTACAACTGCAGTATTCAGAAACGCTTCCCTCTCTCTCTCTCTCTCTCTCTCTCACCGCGATCACTTTCAAAGACCATAAAGACAAGTAGTCCAGTTCTAAACGAGTATTTTTCTTGTTGATAATGCAGAAAATTTATCAACATGTCACCAGAATCACAGAGACACCGTTAAAAAATCGTATCACTTCAACTAGAGCCCTCTGAAAACAATGAAGGTATGGCGCGGCAGTGTTTCAGGATATATATATAGAAGTGTAGGTGTAGAGCAGTAAATATCCAGAAAGCAGGGGTAGAATACATTACGGATGCGATAAGAGGATACAAAAAATGAGATTACTTATCCACATTGTAAGAAAAGAAGACGATAACCCGATGAAAAGAGTCAGAAGCAAGTGATAAGAAGATAAAAAAAAATGAGGCGGTTTGATTATATAGTAAGAAAAGAAGAGAGGCCGATTAAAAGAGTCTAGAGGAAGTGATAAGAGGATAAAATATTGAGAGGAGGAGGAGGAGGAGGAGGAGGAGGAGGAAAAGGAAAAGGAGAAGAAGGAGGAGGAAGAGGAGAAGAAGAAGAAGAAGAAGAAGAAGAAGAAGAAGAAGAAGAAGAAGAACAACAACAACAACAACAACAACAACAACAACAACAACAACAACAACAACAACAACAACAAAAACAAAAAACAAGAACAACAAGAACAAAGTGAAGAACAACAAGAACAATAAGAACAAGAAGAAAAGAAACAGAAGAGAAACAGGAAGAAAGAAAAAACAAGAAAAAAAGAAGAAAAAAAAGAAAAGAAAGAAAAAATAGCAAAAAAAAAAAAAAAAAAAAAAATGTAAAAGTGACCGATCTTACCATCCCATCACCAGCCACAGCTCCCCTTACCAGTGATCTGCTCGCCCTTCTTGATGGGTCTGGAGGCGATCACCACCATGGTCATGTCGTCCATCAGCGTGTGGTGGGTGTTGTTGCAGCAGAAGTGGGACATCATGGCGCACAGCGGATACACGCCTCGGATGAAGTACTGCTCCTTGGTGCCTGGGCAGGGACGGAGAGAACGGGAAGGAAGCAGTGAGGCAAACAATACGAGAACACAAAGAACACGGAAGGAAAAATATCAGAAGGCGATGTAAACAGAAAGAACAAAGAAGAAAAATTAGATGAAGACAATGCAAACACAAAGAACAAGGAAGAAAAAAATAGATGAAGACAATGCAAACACAAAGAAAAAGGAAGAAAAATATCAGAAGACGATGCAAACACAAAGAAAAAGAAAAAAAACAGCAGAAGACAATGCAAACATAAAGAACACGGAAGAAAAAATAGATGAAGACAATGCAAACACAAAGAACAAGGAAGAAAAACCAGCAGAAGACTTGTTGATGATTGTAAAACAGACAAGAGGCATTAACTTATCCATGGTGAGAGATATTGTATAGTAAAGAAGGTTCCTGCCACCATTGACTCACACATCGGCACCAAAGTGTTTAGTAATGCAGGCTTTTAAGGTTCAAATTCTGAAACGCTTTGCTCTTTCACCACGATTATTTTTCAAAGGCCACTGAGATGATTAGCCACATTCCCAAGATTTATCCCCTCAACCCCTCCAGCGCTATGACGCGTTTTCATATTCATTCTGCTTATTATCTAGTGATTTTATACAGCTACAGAAACTTGTGTTGGGATTAAAATAGTGAAGATTCTGGCCATTTATCTTCAGACCTCCACAGACTCTTCCTAATGTAAATAAAATCGTCTAATCATACCCAAACTCATGGTAAAAATGCGTCCTAATACTGAAGGAGTTGATAATGTAGAAACCGTATTAATTAGTCACTAAAACCGTAAAAACACCTTAAAGAAAACTCGTGTAACTTCAAGTAACGCCTTAACCCCTTCAATACTGAGACACATTTTTACCTTGATTTTTGGGCATGACTAGAAGATTCCATTTGCGTTAAGAAGGGTCTTATCTATGGAGGTCAGAAGATTAATGGCCAGAGTCTTTACTATTTCAATCCCCACATAAGTTTCTGAAGCTGTATAAAATCACCATATAGTAACCAAAGTGAACATGGAAACGCGGTGTGGTACTGAAGGGGTTAAATGTGGCGAAGGTGAAGCGCAGAAGTGTCTCAGAATACAGTGTTGAGACTCACCAGGTATGTTGCTGCGGACTTCGTGACAGTTGACATCAAGGATCCCAGTGATGGAGTGAAGCAGCTCCTCCTCTGCTTCCACCTTCAGCTTACCCCTTAAATAGTCCACCACGTTCACCTGAGGAAGGATGAAGAGAGAGAGAGAGAGAGAGAGAGAGAGAGAGAGAGAGAGAGAGAGAGAGAGAGAGAGAGAGAGAGAGAGAGGTTTAGTTAAGTTAATGAGTTCTTTTTCAGACTTTTTCCCCCCGTTTTCTTTTTGTTTTGTCTGTCTGTCTCTCTCTCTCTCTCTCTCTCTCTCTCTCTCTCTCTCTCTCTCTCTCTCTCTCTCTCTCTCTCTCACACACACACACACACACACACGATCCCTCACCTTACATTCCCACGCCCTCCCAGCTGTCTCCCCCTCGCTCCGCACCACGCCCTCTGCACCACGCCTGCTGCACCACCACAAACACTCACAAAACCCCAACCTGACCTCCCTCCTCTCACAATATATCTTCCAAAGTGCATCCACAGCCCAGTTCTATAACAAGCATACTATAAACGCATTTTTGTTTTTCTTTCCTATGGTGTTTTAGTTCAAGGTAGCATTTTCTTCTATTTCATCCTTTCGTTTTATTGTCTGTCTGAATTCATATGCATCGCTACACTCTATATATATTTTTTAGGGTCCCTTTGTATTCATAATTGTTTCTGTGTCTTCCCTCAACTATTTTTTAGCAGACTTTTGTGGAAATTATTGCAGTTTTCAAGGGTATTCTCATGATCATAGTACTAATCTAACTAGGAATATCAGAAAAAAAAAATATCAGCCTCTAGTAGAAGTTAATGGAAATGCTAAAGATGTTTTTACAAATATAGCAATAATATAACAAGGATTCTACATTGTTATCATAGAAAACATGACATACTCTAATGGAGGTTATCGCAGTTTTCAAGGCTGCCCTAATGATTCTAGCGACAGCTTAGCAAGAATTCTACACTGTAAGATAAACATAGCAGGTTCTAGTAAAAGCTAATGGATTCTTCAAAGGTGTTTTCATGGTTCAAGAAATAGTTTCACGAGAATTTTATACTGCTAGTACTAGAAATACTCACGAGAGCCACGAGATCTCTGTAGTCTTTGCAGAACACTCATATCGAGAGGCCAGAATGTTTAATCCCTTCAGCACTATGACGCGTTTTCATATTTATTCTGCTTACCATCTGACAATTTCATGTAGCTTCAAAAACTCATGTGGGGATTGAAATGGTGATGACTCCTCTGGCCATTAATCTTTCGACCTCAATAGACACTTCCTAATATAAATAATCTAATCACATCCAAAACTCATGGTAAAAATGCATCCTGGTACTGAAGGGGTTAAGAATACGGGGAATGGTTCTCAAGTCTCTGTGCGTCCTTTGGTCCCTCACCTGCTCCCTGTTCCAGAGCTCAGTGCCGCGCCTCAGGTCATTGTGGCTCTCCATCGCCATCATGGTGCTCCACTTCTTAGGCGCCATGTCTCTCAGGCAGAAACACCTGAGAAAGTAATAGTAGTAGAAGGGAAGCCAGTCTCTTGTAGTAGTGGTGTCTGTATTCTTTTTTTTATGATTTATGATTCTTTTCCCTTGTTTTTCATTGTTCTTTTTCCCCTCTAAATATGTGACCGGAAGGGAAGTCAACACAATGTAAGAGAGAGACACTGGTCAAGGGCAAATTAAAAGAGAAATGTCCATTAGAGTGTCAGTCTTCATAACACATCACCAACATTCATAATCAATAACAGGATTTCTCAGTAATACACACACACACACACACACACACACACACACACACACACACACACACACACACACACACACACACACTCATCCCTCAGTCACCACTCCCACACACTCAACACCACCAAACTTTCTCACACTCACAGCATTCCCTCCCTTTCTCTCTCTCACACTCACTCACCAGCACCAGCACCTCCTCAACACCGGGGAAGCACTCAGTCTCCCTCGCCCAACACTCACCTGAGCGGCAGCATGAACTCGTACATAAACATGTCCTCGCTGAAGTCACTCTGGCGAGGCTTATACCCGGAGGCAGCGAAAATCCTTGCACTCCAGGGGATGGTGACCGCGTCCCTCGCACTCCTTGGAGCACAACGGCCAGCTACACCTGAGGAAGGCGACGACGAGGGTAATGAAATGGACAAGTAGAGGAATTTCTTCTTTTACATGATGTGTATGGATTTGCAGGCCTCATGTAAATAGAGATCGTTAAAAAAATATATAAATATAAACATGAAAACAAGTGGAAAATTTGAGGTTAAGCTATTTTATTTGTTACATTACATTATTTTGTCCTTAAATTCATGGTACGTGAATAATACTGATTCCTACAAGCTATCCTTGTTTGCAAATCATACACTTATAAGCAAAAGCTAATACACACACAAAAAAAAGATGTGGAAAATAACAAAGTAAAAATATAAAATATCATTAATATTTACTTACATACTGTACAGAGCTGGAACGCGCTAAAGTGAAAACATTAGATATATTCAGTTGTAAAAATCAATTAAATTCTATCATATTTCGAGTCATACTTCAAGCCGTGCTAAACATATTCGTGTTAAAAAATTCTTCTAAACCAAGCGTCACTTATAATACTATCGTGGTAGTCGCGGGGACAGAGAATTGCATCATTGTACTCAGGCAACCCACCTGTCAACATTGTGAACAGTACGTTTTTAGGAACAATTACCAATAACAGCGACGTAGAATGCGTATGCTATGACGATGGAGGACGGGAGTTAAAAAAGACGGAAGAGGGAAGAGTATAGGGGAGAGAGAAGGCGTGGCAGGATGGAGGTGATAATACAAGGACGTGGGAGGCAGGGGAAGGAGAGGCTGCTTGTACGTGTGGCAGACTAACATCGAGAAGGACAAAGATAGGATATGGACATGTGGAGAATAGGAGAAGAGGAAGAGAGGGAGAGGATGATGAAAGTGGAGTAACAGGGAAGGAGTGTTGTGGAGAGTGAGGAGGGAGGAAAACATTAACAGTGAGGTGAAGAGATGAGGAAGATGAGTGAGAGGTGAGAAGAAAGAGGTTAGGGATGAGAAGTGAGGAGTGAGGAGTAAGAATGAAGAGTAACAGATGTGAGATGGAAGTGAGAGGTGAAGAGATGAGGAGTGAGGAGTGAGAGGTGAGGGAGAGGAATGAGAGGTGAAAGGAGTTATATAAGTACAATAATGAAAACACTATTCGTCTTTCATTTCCTCAACTTCATTATTCTATCTATTATTCCCTTTTATAAACATTTTGCCTTTACTCTCCCCTCCTCCCAAACCGTCTTCTTCTTTTCCCTTATCCCTTCTTTCTCTTCTTCGAATTTTAAGTTCTAATTTATTCGTCTATTTATTTCTTTGTCTATCTATTTTGACCATCCTTTTTTTTTCAATCTTCTTTTCGTAATTACCTAGTATTTCTCATCTCATCTCATCTCGTGTCATCTCTCTCTCTCTCTCTCTCTCTCTCTCTCTCTCTCTCTTACCTTCTATAGCTTATTCCATCTCTTTTTACTTCCTTCATTCACTTCTTTCCCTTTTCATTCACTCATTTCTTCCTTCTTTCCTCCACTCATTCTCTCATTCACTTAATCTTTCACTCACTCACCTCTTCCCTCCCTTTTTCATTCATTCTCTCATTCTCCCCCTCTTTCACTCACTCTCTTACTCATACACTCCTTCAGTCCTTCAATCAATCACGCATCCTGTATCTCCCACACGTCCCTTGCTTCCTTCCTCTCTTCTCCCTCTCACTTTCCTTTCTTTCTTGTCTCTTTTTGTCTCTTTTCCTCTCCATCAGATCATTCAGTCCCTTATTCTTTCCTTTTTTACCTCCTATGTTTCTATTATCATGCAGTTCTCTCATTTCTTCTTCTCTTTCTTTCTTTTCATTCAATTCTTCAATCCTATCTCTTTTATCTCCATCCTTTCTTCACATGCCTATTTAATCCATCATTTCATTTTTTGTGATTATTTTTATCTTTCCTTCCTTTTCTTTTTTCTTTTCTACTTTCTATATTTCATTTTCCACGAATGCTAAAGCTATTATAATTCTTTTTCACTTCTTCCCTCTCCTCTTTAAAGAATTATTTTACTCATCTCTTCTCCTTTCTTTCTCTGTCTCCCTCTTTCCCACCTTCACTCACTCAAAGAAGCAGCAATAACACTAACTCATTCACAACATACTCACTCACTTACTCACTCACTCGTCACTTACTTGCTGCATTGATACTGGTCCCAAGACTCGAGTTCGCGGTAACAGCTGAGGCAGATGAGGTCCGTGGTTTGCTTGGGTCCAGTCACTATGGGATGGTCCACGAATATCACCTCCCCCTCTGCTATGTCCCGCACGGCTATGGTGCATCTGGTAGGGGAAGAAAGGTGGGTGAGGTGTTACTGTGAAGTGAGGGAGATAGGAGGTGGGTGGGTGGTAGCTGTGAATGGTCAAGTGTGTAGAGGTAAGGGGAGGGGAGATTGTTTGTCTGTGTGTGTTGATGTACTGTAGTAGTAGTAGTAGTAGTAAAAGTGGTAGTAGTAGTAGTAGTAGTAGTAGTAGTAGTAGTAGTAGTAGTAGTAGTAGTGGCGGCGGTGGTGGTAGTAGTAGAAATGGTAGTAGCAGTAATAACAGTAACTGTTGCTGCAGTTATGAATTTGTAATCGTTGTTATTGTTGTTGTACATGTTCCAGTAGTAGAAACAATAGTGGTAGTGAAATTGGAAGCCACAAATAGCTTGTAGCAAATTCAGGCCATTATGATAACACAAATGTGAACACAAATAAATAATAGGATAACTTATCAAGAATAAGTTTAATTGAAAGACTTAGTTGAAAGCCAAAAAAAAAAAAAAAAACTGCTTGACATGCGACCTATGTTTGGATTACGACTCGCCTGCTACACCTTGTATGGGTCACAATGAGTCACACCAACTTTGTTTACCTCTCCAGATAAAGCCACGACTGCCCACGAGTTATGTTGTCAGGATTATTTTTTTATTTATTTAATTTAACTGCTTTTGTATTTAGGTATTTAGGTAAAGTAACACTGGCCAGTCTAACACCGGCCAAACCTCCCATGGCCAGACTAACACAATCATTACACGTACACGTACATATACTGATACACAAAATACAACATACCTTCCAAAGGGTTCCACGTATTCAATAATCCATTTCCTTTTCTCCTTCTGGTCTATGACATGAGGAGGTGCCTTGGTCTGTTGGGGAGAGGAAGAGGCGTCAGTGAGAGGCATTTGGGAGAGGGGAAGGGAAGGAAATGCCACGTGGATGATAAGAGAAGAGGGCAGAAAGGGAATAGGTGAGAGAAAGAGTGAGTGGAGTGACAGATAAGAGTGGGAGAAGAGAAAGGTGTGTAGGTGGAAGTAAGGGAGAGTACATAAGAGAGAAAACAGAAGGTGCATGTTGTTACTCTTGTTTTCCAGTGTGTCACATTTCTATAAAACTGCAGGAGTATTTTTCTTTTTTATGTTGACTTAATGGTATTTAGTTTTCAATGAGTCCCTTGTCTTATGTTCACTATATGCACGATGTAAGTAAAAATATCACATGTATACTATTATTACTATTACTACTACGATTACTACTACTACTTCTGCTACTACTACTACTACTACTACTACTACTACTACTACTACTACTACTACTACTACTACTACTACTACTACTACTACTACTACTACTACTACTACTACTGCTACTGCTACAATTACTGGTGCTACAACAATAACAACAACAATCACTACTACTGCTACTACTACCACTACTACTACTAGTACTGCCATCGCTACAACCACCACCACCACCACTGGTCTCCGCCATGACGCCTCGACTCACCATACTGTACTGGAACCAGTCGTACATCACGGTGACTTGGTGAGGATCTTCCATGATGGCGGTTGTGTGCTGCTCCTTCTCTCCTGGTAACTTGGTGATTGATTGAATGACTGGGACTTGGTGACTGGTACTTGGTGACTTACTTTTGTACGTACACTGTGTTTTCAAATGGTAGACTTCTTTTTTTTTCACTATCAACTAATTAATTACTTCTTTTGTCTATTATTTGTTTCTTGTGGCTTGTTTCTTTATCCCTAGTTTCTATTTCCTTGTTTTCCTTACGTTGTGACTTTTTTTCACTCTTATTCTTTCTCTTTCTTTTTACTCCAGGAAGATGTGACGTCTGAAGACTTTAATAGAGGGCGTGTCGTGCCGGCGGGATGTGGTCGTGGCTGCCGCTGCTCTATAGTGTGGCTCTTATAAGGTGCGGCTAGAGCTCCTTCTAATACGAGGCGTGGTGGCGGGCTGAGGCTGAAGCTGCTCTAGTGTGCGACGGATGGAGCCCTGAAGATGTAATGCGATCAGAACCTGGAAATGATAAAATTGATTCCAGTTCATCACCATCACCATCATCACTACTGCTACTACGGCTATGAGCTATGAACACCATTATTAGCATCACCACTAACACTTCTTTCTCTTCCTCCTCCTTCGTCGCATTCTCTGGAGGGAGAGATAGAGAACAGATGATTCAAAGGTGTGTGTACTGTGAATGTGGAAGATAAATTCGTGTACTAGTTCGTCAGCTGGTCAATAGATGTCTCTGAAACCACGGACACGTCTCGCTTCTAATCAAGGAAGCTACAGACTCATTTTCCTTGCTTCGAGCCCTCCAATGATGCAAAGACGAATACAGAAAATATGATGTTAGATAAGATCACAAGAGAAATGACACAGATTTTCTTATTTTCATCATTTGACAGTCAACGATTACCTAACTGTACATTCCTGTGTTCTTGATAAACTACATAATATATACAATCATTTAATACTTCCCATGCTATTTAGTAACCGAAAAAAAAAAAAACAAGAACTAGGCACCCATTCCTTTCATCAACGAAATGGTAAAAATACATACCAAAATAAATGAATAAAAAAAAATCTATATGATCAATGCGCCATGAATGAAATATAAAAGGGACTGAAATGAACTACTGACAATCAATTAATATATACAATTCTTTACTTTTCACCTAGAATCGAGAGGAAGACGAGTGCAAGAGAGAGAGAGAGAGAGAGAGAGCCACGTGGTGAAGTGTCAGGGAGGGAGAGAGTGCCAAGGTGCCAACGAGTCTGCTATTCTTGGCATTTGTACGGACGGGGAAGTAGCGAGAGGGTGGATGTGAGGAGAGGAGGTGGAAGAAGGAGAGAGAGAGAGAGAGAGAGAGAGAGAGAGAGAGAGAGAGAGAGAGAGAGAGAGTGTGTGTGTGTGTGTGTGTTAGATAATTTAACAAGTGAACACAAATCGCAATCAGAACTGTCTCATATTCACTTTGTTCCTTTAAGAGATGCCGTCTTGAAGCGACCAACACTGACGTAAATATAGAACCAACCTGTTATATCTGAGACAGTAGAAAACGGGAAACGTGAGACTACTGTAGTATTAATTAATTAAACCACATGGAGTTAGTTCAGATGGATGAATAATGCGTCTATTAAAAAATGTCAGTTGTTTACTAGAAGATGGTAATTTTGATATGACCATTCGCCACTCACTAATAAAACAAGAAAAACAAAACAAAACACTGTCATGACCACCAATAGCATCACCAAAACCGTCAGTCGCATCACTACCATCACCACCTTCACATCATCACATCACCACTACAAAAAACGTCACTCCACCCACGAAAAGAAAAAAAAAAAAACCCTAAATGCAGGTCGGTCTGAGTCACAAGTACTTTCCACCAGCACTAAAAATAAGACTCGGTGATACGCTCTGACTGATCACAAAGACTGGACTCACTCACACCATCACCAGCCATCACTACAACCACCGTCCCTCACCACCAACAAAGTCAGCACCACCACATTACTCATGGCAGCAATGGAGGTGGGTGAGTGCGCGTGCCTCGTCACCACCACCTCACCCCCTCGGGTCTCGCAGGACTGAGTAAGCAGGGCCGTGCCACGAGGGAGTACCTGTCTGGTGCCGCCACACACCTACACTCCCTCCCTCCACCTGGCGCCGGGCATCGCTACCACACCTCTTGGCACAGCAGGCATTCTCTCCGCTCCCCAGACACACAATCTCTCTCTCTCTCTCGTAAAAGAGACGCTTTCGTATTAATTAAAGCATTTTCCATTTGTTTACTTGCTATCGTATTTTCCTAAGATTCCGAAGTATCAAATTTAACAATTTATTGAAAATAAAACTTCCCTAAAATGTTGATTTAATTCAAACTTAAAACTATTGTTGTTGATTCCAAGCTGACCAATGAGATAGACATTTGTACGGGCTATAAATAAAAATGCATATCTAGTTGGATTAATCTTGCGTCATGCCATTCCTTCTTGTTACAGGCAAGTGTTGTATCCACACTCCTAACACAGGTGAGAGAATCCACGGACAACTTTTCATCTATTTATTTGTAATTACATGAAAAATAGATAGCTACAGTGCTTCATTATACAGTATTATATGAAGAGTTGTTACTTGCCGTGCCGCCGCCGCCGCCGCCCCTGCTTGTGTGACGTCGAGCTCGACTACCTGATTCACGCGAGGCGGCAGGGAAGGGAGGGAGGGAGAGGGAGTGAGAGGAGGAAAGACAGAGGCTGACGAAGGCTAACAAAACATAACTCATCACTACTGTCAGGTCATGCCGACTAAGCGGAATGCAAGGGAAACAAAGGGCGAGAGTGGCGGGAAACCATTACATGGATAGGAGGACATCTTAGAACTACCAACAGGCAGCAGGACATGCCGACCCGAGGGGAGGAAAAACAAGGACACGGAACAGACACGAACGACGAATATTCTTTTATAGTCACACGGCTATACACTTTCTGGCGACTCTTCTTCCACCTTAAGTCTTATCACCTCGTTTAATTTTTTTTTTTTTTTTTACTTTTATGTATGTACAAAATCTACGGCAGGCAAACAAAAGAACAAGACAAAAACAACAATCAAGGTAGGGCAGCGGATTAATTTAGTCATCATTTTACCTGCAACCGCACTGGATTCGAGTATCGTGTATTCAATCCATTACAGTATGTACTACGTATTCACAGATTGTTGTAAATTTATCATATTAGTTTTATTTATACAAAGCCTGTCATCAATAACCTAAGGAGAAGAGGAGGAGGAGGAGGAGGAGGAGGAGGAGGAGGAGGAGGAGGAAAGGAGGAGGAGGAGGAGGAGGAGGAGGAGGAGGAGGAGGAGGAGGAGGAGGAGGAGGAGGAGACTAGGAAACTACGATAAGTTTGTACGATTATAATGAATAGAGGGAAGACCTCAAGTGTGTGTGTGTGTGTGTGTGTGTGTGTGTGTGTGTGTGTGTGTGTGTGTGTGTGTGTGTGTGTGTGTGTGTGTGTGTGTGTGTGTGTGTGTAATACAAATACCACATACATTGAGAAGCTTTTCTTTCTAATCAACTAGAAATACTGTGTGTTTTACTAAGAAAAAAAAAAAAAAAAAAAAAAAAAGTGGAATATATATATATATATATATATATATATATATATATATATATATATATATATATATATATATATATATATATATATATATATATATATATATATATATATATATATATATATATATATATATATATATATATATATATATATATATATATATATATATATATATATATATATATATATATATATATATATATATATATATATATATATATATATATATATATATATATATATATATATATATATATATATATATATATATATATATATATATATATATATATATATATATATATATATATATATATATATATATATATATATATATATATATATATATATATATATATATATATATATATATATATATATATATATATATATATATATATATATATATATATATATATATATATATATATATATATATATATATATAGGAAGAGGGAGGAGGAAAAGAAGAAAGTGAGGAAAAATTCTCCCTTTCTTTGTGGATCAGTAAGGTTTAGACATAAAGAAATGGAGTTAATGGGAAGGATCAGTCTACCATAAATATCAAGTCCCCTCCTTTAATACATAGATACATTACAGTTAGTATGTTCCTGGCATACCCAAACAACCGTCACCATAGGTAGAGAGACAGAGAGACTTAATACATAGACTATCAATTATTATGTAATACTATGATGATGATACAATAATAATAAAAATAATAATAATGATAATAATAGTAATAGTAATGACAATAACATATAATAATAAAAATAGGTAATATCTAATACACACTCGTACACATACAAACATAACGTACAAACGCATTTAAGTACACGCCAGATACAAAAAATCAGAAAGAAGCACCATTTTGGCAACACACACACACACACACACACACACACACACACACACACACACACGAGGCACAGCTTGTGGCTTGAAACAGTACTTACCGAACTGGTTTGAAATGGCAACTTATCTAAAAAGCTAATACCTGGATTATTTTAACCGGTTCTAGAGTATTAGTATCTTCCTATTTGTAAGGCTCCACCTGATTAAACAAAAGGATTATGGGTTACATCACTGTTATATTGGACTGAGGTGCTTTAAGTAACAAACTGAAGGCTAAGAAAAAGAAAAAAATATTCACAGGAATTGAAATACTAAAAGAAGAAAAAGACAATTAATTATCTTGACGAGGAAGTTACTGTGTTGGAAACAATGATTGCAGAACTGCACAGAGCATGCACTCCTGACTCATTGCCACTCTTGCTGGATTAAAGAGTTGTAAATCCTTAGCTGACATCCCATGCTAATTCATTACTACCAAAGTGAACAAGAGATATAGAATCCTAATTGGTTCCAACCTCAAGAGAATTCAAACCCAGGACCTTTCAGTTGTGAGCTGGGTGCACTGACCATTACACTAACAGGTCGCTTTGTATGATAAGCAATGAGGTAAAACCGAGGTGTGTTTTCTATTGTTGCTATAGAGACAAACCACATACACTGGCAAAGGCAGAACATGAAAATAATCACACCTTTTACAAGTTTTCACAAACCAACATGTAAGACATTCACTAATAGTAAACTCTGAGGAGGTTCAGCAACAGCTAGTGTCGGGCAACATCTGCTGTGGTTTTAAACTTGTGTCATGTTTAACAACCTCAGAGCCCACATTCTGCAATAATTAATATCCTGAGAGAGAGAGAGAGAGAGAGAGAGAGAGAGAGAGAGAGAGAGAGAGAGAGAGAGAGAGAGAGAGAGAGAGAGAGAGAGAGAGAGAGAGAGAGAGAGAGAGAGAGAGAGAGAGAGAGAGAGAGAGAGAGAGAGAGAGAGAGAGAGAGAGAGAGAGAGAGTGAGTCCTGACATGTACACTGTCTGCATTAGGCCGTCAATACAATTGTTTTAAATATTTCTTACGTGAAAAATAATGAATCTGACAGGAAGTGAAAAAGAATGCAACAGAGTGCATCACACAGCTACACATGGGGAAACTGATCTATTGTTAATGATGAGCTGACTGCAAAAGGTTGCAAAACAATTGGACAGGAGATGCAACTCAACTCTGGCAAAACCCAAATAAACAGGAAATGTACTGCACACACACACAAACCTCGATCACACATATACACAAGAAACAAAAAATGTGCATATATTTACAGATACTGCAAGTGCACATTTTCACCTAATATGTGGTACACACACAAGTTGTGAGGGAATAGGGCACAGTTTTGTCCTTATAGTTTGAGAGGTTTTTCTTGTAACTAAGTTTAAATTATCACTACACTGTTGAAAAACAAAAGAACATCTTTAGCACATTACAATGGATAGGCTGTGTACTGTGATATGCTAACAATTTATTCTAAATCTGCTTTGCTGCTATGATATCAGCTGTTGTGAAATGCAAAGGCAAACCATTATAAAACAAAATCTTAGCAGAGTGAATGCAATAACAAAGTGACAGACATAAGATGACTTCTTTTCTTTTCTCTCAGCATCCTCCTCCTCTCAGTCACTCCTCAACATAACAACACAGGGAACAGCACATCACCACCTCAGATGATGTACACATGGAACCATCCCCATTAAAGCACTTCAGAAACAATTACCTATAGGAACTCGCAAGTCCCTGAATGTGTGAGTGAAACAGTGTCATGCACTAAGTTAATGCTCCTGGAGGGAATGGAATGATTTTGGTTTTTCAGTATTTTCTTCATAATTATTTCTTTCTCCTGTTGTCACATATTCCACACCTCACTGATAGGAGCCACACCTTAACACTCTTAAACCAATGATGTGTTTATGTATCTGTTTTGGGGTGTGTGTGTGTGTGTGTGTGTGTGTGTGTGTGTGTGTGTGTGTGTGTGTGTGTGTGTGTAATTCACCACCACCATGGTCGCCTGCTGGTCACCCAGCCAGTCTTCCCCATTATGGAGCGAGCTCAGAGCTCATAGACCGATCTTCGGGTAGGACTGAGACCACAACACACTCCACACACTGTGTGTGTGTGTGTGTGTGTGTGTGTGTGTGTGTGTGTGTGTGTGTGTGTGTGTGTGTGTGTGTGTGTGTGTGTGTGTGTGTGTGTGTGTGTGTGTGTGTGTGTGTGTGTATGTGTGTTCAATATGTACATTTGATTCTCTCTCCATACAAGTGATGCACAACCCCCTTAAAGCCTATCTAGTGCCCTGGATTCCCCTGCTACAGTATCACCAACAAATCCTTATTCATAATTACATTACAATGATTTCTTAACAAGGTATCTACATTTTAAAATTACTTTTCTCATTCTCCCTCCCCTTGCCTTCCTTCTTTCCCTGATGCCTCTTAGTGATGGTAAAAAGTTGTGGCGGCAGAAAAATTATTATTATAAAATATATATATATATATGAAATAACATTGGATTCTACCTAAAATGGCGAGCACATATGCAATCAAACGATAATGAAATATCCCTGTTATCAGGAGGAAAGAGACAATGTGAAGGCTGATTTATCATTATGGGTGGCGAGCACTGCCTAGGCCACTGCAGCAACCATCACTGCCGCCTTTCCTCCCTCCAACGTGTGACAGAGGCAGCACCATACACTGCTCCATTGGTTTCAAAAGAGTGCATTTCTCCATCTTCAGTTTCCCTTCTTTTTTACATGTGCAGTCTGTTCTATAAGTTAGAGGGACATTGCATTTCTGATTCAACAGATAATAATGTTGAAAGAAAAGGGATGTGACCTTATGAGTCCATGGAGACTGCCTTCCTGTCTCACAACCTGCAATAGTACTACAAATCCTACATAAGTTATTGGTATGTCCGTGTGTGTGTGTGTGTGTGTGTGTGTATCTCAATCTCTGTTACTGTTCCACACATGCTAAGCTTCCTAGGTTAATCTATATGTGCTCAAGTGAATGGATTCTGGAACTGAAGAGTGACATGTATACAAGGGAAGTGTGTGATGCTGCTACCTCGGTCTTGGGAAACTGATTTAGTGTCCAGCCCAACTGCCAGTCATATCCAGTTTACTTACTGGCAACTTATGGGATCCAGACAGGATAAAGCTGCCATTCTCAATGAGGCACTAAATAAAAGCTTAAAACAAAGGTAAATAAATACATATAGAAGACTATTTACATAAGTATCACAAGACCAACCCCTTTTAGTTAAAAGGTACACCCCTTCCCTAAACCAAGTGAGTAAGTCAAGAGAAAGGAGAGAAAAAAATGTCTGAATACATGTGTGTCATTAGTAGAGGCAAAAAGAAGTGGAAACTCTTTCCCGCTCCATAAGGTAAGAACCACTTCCTGTCACTCTGATGCATATACAGACACTCATCATACCAAATAAAGGATAGGATGGAAGAGATAAGATTCATTTTCCTAAGAAGGCAAGAGTCTTCTCTCCCACTTCATTAATAATGGAGGAACAAGATGAGGATTTAACCAAGAATTGAAAGAAATATTATGAACACTAGTAAACCCATAAATGAAGAAAGCAGAGGTGGGAATGAGCCACTAAATGCACTTATTAAGCTCTTGAAGAGATGACATGAAATCTCTTCCTCTTCTTGTGGAATGATGCCAAAGCGTGGCAACAGATCAAAGGTATGTGGGGAAAAAAGTCAGCAGATTGCTAAGCACATTCATTTCAAGCTACAACCATGAGAATGAAAAGATATTGCAATTCTCAGAAAGAGTAGATCACTGATTACTCTTTGTCTGGGACCCATGTGACGTAGCATCCCTTACAGTGAGAGCCGTCTAAGTAGAGCTATGAAGATAGTGACACATAAGAATGAAGAGGACAAAGGAGGAAAAGGTGAAGGGGTGCAAGGAGGTGCAGAGGTATCAAATCATTATAATATCCAGTGTGGTGGAAAAAAGTGGGTTAGGGCAGGGAGGGGACACCTCATTCAACTGACAATAGAAAACACTAACCTATTTAGTCCTTTGTTCTTGATGATGCCCTTGTAACTATGAGGCAGATAAATGTACTAAATGCAGGCAAGTTATTGGTTTCTGTTCATTTCTTTTTTTTTGGAGATGGTCATAATTTTCATCTGTAAAGAGAGGCCATGTCACTCTTTTCTTCCTCCAAAATAATGTGAGTAGCTATCCCAAACAATATACATCCTGGCTTTTACCTAAGACAAGAAACTTTATTCATTTTGCTTCCCTAAGTAATGAATGCACTTCACAACTTCATTCCCACAAAATACACCTCTCAATTTTCTCTCCTAACCATGGCAACACAGAAAAACACTTTCAACTTGTCTCATGTGCAACACACAGTAAGGAAACTTTTCCCTAATGCAACTAGGAACATTTCACTTTCTTTCAGAGTGCAACACAAAAAAATTGTCACACTTGTTTGCTGACGAGAGAGGAAGAGTCAAGCAGTGATTGGATACATCTGGGACACAAGGCAGTTTCACACTTTACTTTCTTATATACCTACTTTTCCTTTCCCTAAATCTAATATGGATGAGTGCAGGTTAAAAGTGCAACATATTATGCAGTTTCTTGGTCACTACCATCATTATAATCAAAATCTTTCTACTCGGGTGCATCACCCATATTTTTCTCTGTACACTCTTGTTGCTGTTGCTCTGGTTGTTGCTATCATTCCTGATATTCTTCCTCCTCTTCTTCTTCCTTTTCATCTTCTTCATCTAATGGATATTTACTTTCACCTTCCGTCCTGGTAAATGCACTTCCTCCTCTTCATCTTCCTCTTCTTCCTCTTCTGCATCACCATAATTATCATCCTCTTCCTCCTCTTCCTCTTCATCTTCATCCTCTATCTCCTCATTTTCATTTTGAATTCCTCCAGTCTCAATCTTCTATTGAAAAGAACAAATAAATTAATAAATAAAAAAAATAAATAAATAAAAAAAAAATAAATAAAATAAAATAAAATAAAATAAAATAAATAAATAAATAAATAAATAAATAAATAAATAAATAAATAATATATATATATATATATATATATATATATATATATATATATATATATATATATATATATATATATATATATATATATATATATATATATATATATATATATATATATATATATGCACAAAGCTGTTGTGGCAGCACAAAATAAAAAACTAACTTCTGCAATGTACTTCTAACACAACAGACTAAAAGTGAAGATCAGCAAACTGAACTCAAATGACTGAGAGGTTCTAAACATGAAACCTAAGCCAGGAAGCAACAAATCTTGCTCCTGAGCCCAAGTTCACCCAGAAGATAAGATCTAAATATCTTGCTCCTGCTAAGTATATACTGGGAGTGCTGCCCATCACGAGATCAAAAATGGTATACATTGCACCCTCATTTGGTAAACAAGAAGAATAGATATATTAAATGTTATAATTATGGTAGTATTATTGCTAAAGAGTGAAAGAAAGCTTTAGAAAGTAGAGGATCAGTCATGCACTGTATATGAAAAGGAAACTGAAATTCCCTCTCCCTCCCCAAAAAGTGTGTGACATTGGAATAACTAATGAACACTTACAGTGTTGGATCTAAGAATAGCTGAGAAAAATGAGACGGTAAAAGAATTCAAGCACCTGGGAACATGGTGAGATGGGAGAAATTGGTCTGAAAGGTAGGCATGACATCATATCACTAGTAAAAGTTATGCAAGACAAAAATATGTCCATAAATGTAAAGAGTTCATAGAATTTTCCTGAGAAAAAGAATAGAAACAGATATGAAACAACATCAATATAATTATGAATATGTGCTATAAAAACAAGTTATCTAAGACTCCCTGCAGTTTGACAAGTAAGAGGGCAAGAGAAATAAAAAATGTGAGTACTCATAGAAAAGATGTGAATTGCAAAGATGGAATGGGTGAAAAGAAACACATTAGGAAGGTACAGTCTTATTGTGAGCCTAAAAAGTGAAGTTTGTAAGAAAAATGTGAGCATGAAAGAAATTAAAGGTCTAAATAGAAGATAATGGCAACTTGAAAGGAGGAAAGATGGGATGAAAGAGCATGTGTGAAAATAGTTTTGATCAAGACAGAGCACTTGAACAGACTAGAGAGGATAGGGAAAGATGGAAGCTCTTGTCACATCAATCTTGAGAGAGAGAGAGAGAGAGAGAGAGAGAGAGAGAGAGAGAGAGAGAGAGAGAGAGAGAGAGAGAGAGAGAGAGAGAGAGAGAGAGAGAGAGAGAGAGAGAGAGAGAGAGAGAGAGAATGAATATGGGTAGATATGATAAGAGCTTTCAGTATTAATGAAAACATTTCACTAAAGAAATTAAAATATCTGTGGTTGTGACCAGCTATGGTTAATGTATGTGCTAAGTTTGTAGACATTTGCAATAGTTTATTTAGTTACTAGGTCATATCAAAATGCACATCTTTACCTCTTCCTCCTCCTCCTCTTCTTCTTCTTCTTCCTCCTCTTCCTCCTCCTCCTCCTCTGCTTCATCATGTTCATCTTCCACAGTCTCTTCCTCCTCTTCTTGCATTTCAATATCCTCCTCTTCAAATATCTCCTGCTTCTCTTCTGCCACCTCTTCCTCTTCCTCTTCTTCCTCCTCCTCCTCCTCCTCCCCCTCCTCCACTTCTTCCTCCTCATCCTCATCTTCCTCTTCATCACTAGCTATTCTGTAGCTCTTCTTCTTTGCTGTAGTCCTCCTTGAACTTCTCCTGAAAGAAATTCACAGTAAACTCTAGACTCCATGTATTTGAGAGCAGTGGTTACTAAACATGGTGAGATCAATAGAGATATGAGAGGGCTGTGAGGAAGGCATGCTGTAAGTTTACATGCAAAGGTTGTTTTAACCCTTAAAATATGGGGGGTTGATTTACTTTCTGTCTGTTACAGCGGGGAAAAACCACCTGTCAAAAATGCTAAAAATATTTTCTCCTTATAAAAACATATTTCTGTGTGTTATTCTGAGTACAACGATGTAATTTTCAACATGTTATGACCTATGAGAGCAAAGTTACTGCATATAAAAAAATTCTCCCCAAACCCATGGCAGAACCCGCCGCTAAGAAATACCCCCCAAGCTTCGATAACACTCTCTCTCTCTCTCTCTCTCTCTCCTTCTCCTTTCGGGTATTAGAATTTGATGTAAATGTAGAAACTTTTGCACTTTCATGTCAAGAAAATGCAAACTCAGATATATGAATTTATGTGCAAAAAAAAAAAAAAAAAAAAAAAAAAAAAAAAAAAAAAAAACCACATATTACAAGTATTGTAGATTTCTAATAATTGGAATCTGGCAACTCTTATTGGCAATGGGATTCACATGACTTGGCCGACACGCATAGTCCTGTAGAGGCAACCACGGGTGACACACACCAGCGCATTACTCATGTGGAGTACGTGAGGAGGTTTATGAATGTTGCTGTGAGGGTTGGTCTCTGTCTCCCAGATCACTATCAGAATCACTACTGGAGTCTTCACTTTCTTCTGTCTCAATAAAAAAAATCAGTCTTCATTTTCATCACTGTCCTCAATGTCTTACCGAGTAACACTGACATAACATCACTAGGAGTACCGTTTCCTCCCTCTGGGTCACGGGGGTTGCCAGATATCGTCTTGAAATGGGAAGAGGACCTATTATGTGGGAAAATATGTCTCAAGGTTCAAGGAGGCGAGCGAGAAAAGATGCCAGATATCTCCATTTGCCCCAGGACCAATAGTGAGGGGGAGAGATTCAAACGTTTAGTGCGGAAAAATCATGATTCCTGGAACGATCCCCACCTCTCTGCACGCCATGCTACAATCGTCCCAAAATGATCACCGTATGTTAAGGGTTAATTAAAAGGGTTGGATGAGCAACATCATTATTTCCACATAATTCAGTTACCACACACATGCATGAAAAAGCATTGGAGAGAGAGAAAAATACTACTGCCTTCTTGCACAAGTGACCTTTTGCTCAAAATAAAAGCAAATGCTCAAAAATATTTATAAAGTAAAAGAATTAAAATTTAAATTAAAGTTTCTTGGATACCATCTCACACTTGTATCAAGTAAGAGACAGAAATTATCTTGATTCATTAAAGTAAAAATACTGTACATATCTGCAATGTAATCAAATGATGTGCCCACAACATTACAATGACAGACATGAACATGATCATAGTTGTTTGTCAATTACTATAAATGTACTTGAGTCTCCTCACCTCTGGCTGATGGAGGGAGAGTCATAACTTTCTTCTGCATCCTCCTCTTCCTCTTCCTCCTCCTCACTCTCTGCATACTTCCTTCGAGACACATGCCGCAGACTCCGTCGACTCGCCTCAATTTCAAACTTCACCTGCTTGGCCTTGGCTCGGCGGGAGTTATTGCTGCTGCTGCTGCTTCTGGATGCTGAACTGCTGCTCTTTGTGGTGGCAGCAGTGGTAGTGGTGGTGCTGATGATGGTGGTGGTGGTGGTCTGGTGAAAGAAGCAGCAATGAGTGGTGTTCCAGACAAGGAAAAAGTGAAAAATCTAAAAACAGTAACATCTATTTATATTTACATCAATATCCATTAATATATAAATTTTCAATTTGTGTTGCCAGAAAAAATCTCTCATTTCTAAGATAAATCATTCCCTTTTTGTGGAATCTAATTTAGGTAAATTGATGAATATAATCATAAACATCCACACCATGGCTACACCAGAAAATAAGAATGAAGAATCAAAATTACTGCCACAGCATTCTTGATTTTTTTTTTTTTTTTTTTTATGTAAGAGGGAGAACTGCCTAGGAAAAAAAGGCCCACTGGAATTGCAGTCTCCATCCCTCACCTCTGTGTATCTGTTGGCAGTTCTGATTACTGGTGCAGGGATCATGGGAGGTGAATCCTCAAAGGGCTCTTGACGTGATCGACTGGTACTATTCTTACTGCCTCTCTTCTTGGTCTTGTTGGTGCAGTCAACACAAGCCCAGTCCTTTCTACATTGTGGAACAAAAGACATGCTAATAAGTGGGGTAGAATACAGTTCTATCAATCATCTTCACTTTCAATAGTTTGCATAGGATAATGCCAACTTTGTGTTTAGCTGTTTTCCAAATATCATACCTGTATAAATCTCACTCTTATATAAAAATCAATATTTCACAGACTACTAATGTATATGATATATACACAAGTTAAAACTATGAAGTACTTTCTCTGAGGTACTTACCTGGCCCTGGTCTGCAATGGAGGGTCATGACACTCTGAGTGGTAAGCAGCAGGACATAAGCTGCAGAAGATGAGTCCCAAGCCACGCAGGCAAACCCGACACACCTTCTCCTTCTCTCTTTCTTTCTTCTCTCCATTCTCCTCAGTCTCTTCCATCACCTGAAAGAACATATACCTTACTTAACTGCATTGATAAGACATTCAAGACTGACCAAAATTTGCTCAGATCTTGCTGATCATGTTTGCCTGAAAGTTTGTGAGTCAGATGTGCATTTTTCCTACACTGCCGTGTCATTCTCCATTGACTGGCCCTCATAGCTAATATATTCCATATTCAGATAAATCTATCAGTCCAAAGCTGGACATAACATCATCATTTGCTATCCACTCACAAGTCATGCAATGGCTATTCACCCTTGCTTAAATTTCTAATATAAATTGCAACAAATTCTTTTTAAGCAAGGAAACATTTATCATTTTGAAAGGGAAGCTGATGAAATATAATACAAATAAATAAAAAAATACAAATGTTGTTACTTTTCATGGTATAATATCAAACTTGCAAAATAATTATGACTCATTCAAGACCATAATGGAGCCAATATCTGATATCAAGACACTCAATAAAAAGCAGAAAGAGCTCCTCTGAACTACAACAACAGACTGCTGTACTAAAAATAATACTTTGTGATCAGTGACATATATTAAAGTTAAACAAAACAAACAATAATAGATAGCGAGATGGTGAAAAAAGTGTGTGCTTGCATAGGGAATACTTGTGACACCACCATTCCACCCCAAGCTGGGCCACAAATTCCTCCAGTGTAAAACGATGCAAGCAGGAATGATGCATTAGAAAGGCTACCCAATCCATCATCCTCCCAGACAGTTTAGATTAGCTGGGCAGCCCTTTTACATTTGAAATATTGTGTTCAAAGCATAGTAGTGATGGTTGGAAGGACTATTAATTTCCAATGGATTTTCAGCCTAATTTGTGACTAAAGAAGAGCTCATCCATTCCCAGATAAAATTAAACACCTCAGGATAATGCTATACTGTATGATCCTGACACATCCTATCATGTAGCAGGTAATGTCACACTTATTTACCTCCACTGTATTTTTCTGTATCATAAATATCTTGTTTACTCTATAGCAACCTATATTGTGTGATAAATAAAAAATAAGAAGAACTTTTCAGACACATTTTGCCAAGTAACAGTACCCACATTCCTCTGATGCCGTACCTTCCTTCTCTCCCGTTGCATACTGGCAGGTTTGGGTCGACAGCCGGGGCAGAGCCAGGGTTCTTCAGGATCATCCTTGATAGGAGGCCGCAGACAACTCCAGTGGTAGCTCACCTCACAGCGGTCACAGATGGCCAACGGTGTCATGTTGTTCTGATGCCGACACACTTTACACTTCTGAGGATCACAAGCCACAAGAATTGAGAATGTGGTGAAGAGCAATCTCAGGTAGGAGTAAGTCATGTGGAGAGAAAAAACAGGAGGGCTTTGGGTGAGAGTATGGCATCTTCCTGACTTGACCACATTTAAGAGGGAGGTTTCAACTGCCTTCTTAACTGTTCATTCATTCTCTACAAGCTCCCCCTCAACACATCATTCCCATCACAGAGCTAATAAATGCTGCAAGAGGTTAATGTCTCTCCAGCAGACAAGTACTGAGTCCCTCACCTTGGTGGCAATAGACTTCTCCCACTTGATACAGGAGTCAAACATTCCGACAAGCATGTGCATCCGGGAGAAGGTCTGGCAATTGAGTACAGCTTCACGCCACTGCAGAGTTCCTGTGCTATCCATCTCCTCATATTCTGAAGACAATAACAAAAATTACAGTGGGGACGATTATGGTTATATTTGAAGAATTGATGCAGTTATCCTTCCCTTCTTATAGTCCAGAGGGTGGTGAAAACTATAATGTGACAAAAGTAAAAACTATGTCAAATTTATCCTTCAACTTATGAATCACTCACTTACTATTCATTCCCATAATTTTTCTGGGATAACATCAGCATATCCATTAATCCCTCTACATTCATATACTGTATACTGCGGTGGATATGATAAGACTACCATCAAAATTTGTTCAGAATTATTTCAGGTGATAGCAGTGGTTCACGAACACGCACAAATTACTAAACCATCCGTGGTGAAAAGTTTAGGTTAGTGAGCACCAGACAACTGAAATAGTGATATACCATTACAGTGTCTAAAATACCTAGAATGTATTACTAGTAATAAGGCTATATACCTTGATGCATTACCTGTTAACTGTTTGATTTACTGGTATGTTATAAGTAACATACAGTATGATAATACCAAATGTGGACTATAGCAGTGTATTGGCTTAATCTTAGGTAAAGTTCTCAGTCTAAAACATGTTTGGTCACCATTCCTTTTACTTTACAATGAAGTCAATCTCTATGGTGTGAATGGCATGTAGCCTCACTTGTGGTAATGTGAGTCTTAGCACATCCTCCCTTGGCAGTGTGAAGGCCAGGACATACCTGTGGGTGCCTCAGAGCCTTCTGCTGCAGGTACTGGAATTAACTTCTTGGAGGGCTGCATCATACCCTTGAGATATTTGTTGTGCATGTTCTTCTGTGCCTCCATCAAGCATTCCCCAAGCTCTTGCAGTGTGCTTGCCTATAACAAGAAAATAATGCATCCCAGACATGGAAATTATATTATATAAAAAAGGACATAAAATGAATTATACTAATACATAGTGAATTTTCTATTTCTTATACCAATAGCGTATCATGTCACAAATTTAATCCTATCATCTCTCACAAATCTACTTCAATCTCATCCTCTCACAAAATGCACCTATCAATAATTTCCTTAAATCATCTGCAATCTAGCAACAATCCTCTTCTTTAATTGCCTTACCTGGAGAGCCTTAGCCTCCCAGGCATCAAAGTCTGACACAGCCCCAAGCCAGCCCTCGGCTAGTTCCCGCTCAATCTGGATGATGTCCTCCCTTAGAGTCTCCACCAGCTGCAGTGCTCCATCCTCAAGGTCATCCAGCGGTTCCCATCTTTAAGGAAGGGAGGAAAATGGGGAGATTATCTACTATGGCAAAAGTCTTCACATTATGTTAAAAATGAATAGAATGAAGATTTACAATTACCATCGTCCAAGTAAATACTGTAAATGTTGCTTTGTTAAGTATACTTACCTGTTTTAGGAAAACATGACAAAAAATACTTTATTTTCTCAAAAAGCAAACAACTTCCACTGTCTTTTAATAATATACAACATTTGTGAATGCACTCAATAACATGGGGTTTGGGAAAAAGGTTAATACTTGTACTACATCTTATAGAGTACTTTGTCTGGGCCACTCCATGTGGGTTTGCCTGCCTCATAATTATATAGATAAACCAAATACAAAACATAGGTAGTACAGTTTGTTCACTGATAGTGTTGGAAGTTCCACAAAGTCTCTCAAGACATTATTCAATAATAAGTAAGTAAAATCAGAGAAGGAAAAAAAAAATGTCATAAGCAACAATTTGTGCAAAATAAGATAATAAGAACACTGACAGCTTTAAAATCTTGTGAGAGGGCTAATCAATTTCACTAAGAGTTGCATTAAAATTTGCAATGACATATAACAACTGAGAGGGCTTGGGTTTGAGTCCCAGGAGTGGTGAGACAAATGGGCAAGCCTCTTAATATGTAGCCCCTGTTCGCTTAGCAGTAAATAGGTACGGGATGTAACTCAAGGGGTTGTGGCCTTGCTTTCCCAGTGTGTGGAGTGAGTTATGTGGTCTCAGTCCAACCCAAAGATCAGTTAGTATGAGCTCTGAGCTCTTTCTGTAGGGGAAAGGCTGACTGGATGGATAACACACACACACACACACACACACACACACACACACACACACACACACACACACACAGATGGTGCTGGAACTAAAGGACTTAACATATGAAGAGCAGCTTAAGGAAATGGCCAACCTTACAAGATAGAACAGAACAAGATCTAAAAACAATGTACAAGATAGTCAATGGCATTGAAAAGATAAGACAAGGAAGACCTAGTGCTGTTGACAGGAGATGGAAGGACAAGAGATCATGTAACGAAAATCTGGATGAGGCAGTGTGTGAAGGATGTTAAAAAAACAGCTTTCCACACAGAATAATGGAGAAGTGGAATGCATTAAATAATGAAGTAGTTACAGCACATAATGTGCATACCTTTAAGAAAAAATTATATAATTGGAAACATGGAAACAGGACACTATGCGCCCTGCTTGAACCCTGTACAACACACACACACACACACACACACACACTTACTTGGTGGCTAGGTTGGCTTCAAGGTGTTTCTTCACCTGCACAAGAGTTGTTTTAAGCTTAGACTCTCGGTGGCCCTTCTCTGCCAGAGCTGCTAACAGTTCATCCACCTTCTCCATGTTACTGGTGAGGGAAAGAATCATGGTGAGTAATGGAAAAAGGAAGTGGCAGTCATATGGTGACATGAAGATGCATAGTATTCTATTGTGGTGAGAGATAGAATGAGGGGGTAGTAGTCATATCTAAGAAAAATGGTTAATGTGTGCCAATATGTGGAAATCGAAAAAAAAAAATTAGTGCATCATGAAAATAGTGAGTAGGAGGCCATGGATATGATTTAACCCTTTCTTTGGCCAGTCCAAAATATGTACATGGAACAACATAAAAAAGTTCCTCCTACACTGCCAAAAGTAATGTGTACCACCAATATCATTTAATGTGGTCTTAGTGGAGGAGACCAACTTACAATGAGCTCAAAAAAAAAAAAAAAAAAAAAAAAAAAAAAAAAACAGTAAAACTAGATTAATTTGGTATTTCTTTCTATATGTATTCAAGCATATAATGTTAAAAGTAAGGTAGTGGTACAGCTGAACAAAAAGCAAGCAATCACACTATCACTGCACTGACCATATTGATGAAATAAACCATTCAATGCCATAGACTTACTAACAAATGAGTATAGTATTCAGTTATCAGACTCCACGATTAATTAAGCCAAACATCTTTATATCTTTCTAAAGTGACAGATTAGACAAACTCTCTCTCTCTCTCCCTGTTCCTGGTACTCACTCATAATAAAACCACAAGTTCTGTCCAACTGGAGGGAATGTTTGAGTCTTCTCATCCACTGTCTGCTTCTTTGGTCGCCCCAGATGGCTTTCCTGGAAAAATAGGCAGAAATAAATAAATATCCCATCAGCAAAAAATAAGAGCAAATAGTAACAACAACAACAACAATAATAATAAAAATAATAAAAATAACAAATAAATGCATTCAAAGATATAATACTGCTTGCAATTATGTTCTACCAGCATTATCAATATTATCTTTTTTTTCAATTCAATAATCTAAAGAAAATGGATATAATACTCTACATTACACAAACACAAATACCTACATGGTATATTAGGATGCACATCTAATTTTGTATTGCCAACTAAAATTGTTTGTCATGAGAGCAAACTCAGAAGGCAAGAAAATGGAGCATTATCACTGCTGTAAGTGCCACTTTGAAAGACTACATCCCCACTGGTGAGGCTCAGAACATGGCATCAAAGCACTCCTACTAGCCAATGATAAAAGAGAGCTGCTTTATAATAATAATAATAATAATAATAATAATAATAATAATAATAATAATAATAATAATAATAATAATAATAATAATAATAATAATAATAATAATAATAATAATAATAATAATAATAATAATAACAACAATAACAATAATAAGTAATATGAATAAAAGAGATATATATGTTATGTGCACACACAAAGCATGACAGATAAACAATGCAGACAATCATAAGTACAATATGTGATGGTTCCTTAAGGTAAAAGCTAAATGGCAACAACCCTGTCACTGTTCTCTGCAGCAGGTGTGTCAAGAACAATGGTAACAGAGCATCAATAAAAGTGCCCCATGCCAAATGTTAGATTGCATGGAAGAAAAGTCAAATATTTCACCTCTGTATCCTCGACCACTATACCTTCTTTATGGATCCTGTCAGCTCCTCCTTGATAGCTGAGAGAGGTTTGTCATCTGAGTCTGAGCTCGACTCCTGCAAGTTATCAGGACGTGAAGACTCTTGTGAACTTTTCCGGTCATCCTGTGAAGGGAGGCAAAACATGAGTGTCAGTGCAGTATGAATAAGCTCATATATCTATCTCTCAGCCTAAAAGATCTGGTCAAGTTACAAGTACCACCTGCCTCTCCCTATCCAAAGTTTGTTCTCCTTGGTTCAACTTCTCAACTTTCACCTGCACCTCCTTCACTCATCTACTCCTGTAACTAATTCTCAACAGGCCTTTCTTTCCTACCAATTTTAACTTTATTCACATACTTTTCTTTGCAAACTCTTCACTCTTCATTCCCCCAAAACTGCCAAGCCACTTCAGTATGTTACTTTCATTAATTCTGCCACTCTCTTTCATTCCATTTGCAGTGATGTTTATAAAATCATGAATATCTCTGTCATCTTTCCATCTTGTCACTTCATGCACATCTCTCAAATAACTTATTTCCACAAAATGCAATCTGAACACCTGTAAGCTATTCCATGTTTCTGATCCATATATCAATGATGACAGATTTCAATTATTTACAACTCTATTTAAATCCATGGGCATATCTCACCTTTCCATAACTCTTCCAAATGATGCTATGATAAGCCTATGTCTAACAGCCCTCACTTACGTCACCTACTTCATCATGTTAACCTAACACAACCTTAAAATACACAACTCTTTAACTCATACACTTCTCTCTCTTGCACTTTTTCACTTCTAGAGCACTCCTCTATAAGGTTTAGTCATCAGTCATAACAACTTTACTTTGAAATACCATTAATTTCCTTTTCAACATTCACCTTCAGTTTGCATCACACACACCGCTCCGTGGAGAGCGGACGTGCCTCCTGCGCAAGAGCGGCATCTAACTAACACTCCACACGCTAAACAATGTGCTTGAGTGAGAATAGTTATTGCTATTGAGGGGCGACCAGAGCGAGTGAACGAGTGTACAGAGTGAACATAGCCTGGTGGCGTGTACATGGGAGTGATCGGAGGCGTGAGAACCTCCACACTCCAAACGACAGAGCGGGAACCACACAAAGGCCAGCCATAGCAGCCGCCAACGCATCCCACCACACACACGTAGCTACCAGGCCTGGCCCCCAGTGACCACACACCCACATGCTCCCAGGAAGAGTAAAAAAAAAAATGGATAGACCGGTAAGAAATAAATTACCAAATTCAAAATATGTTGATTGAGGCCCAAGGAGCAAAGCCGAAAGTGGCCAGTCAAAGCATGAGTCCATCTTCAACAGGGGCAACATTGCAAGGTAGATTGGTAATGTTGGAGAAGAGATTTGAGGAGTTGGTGAAGGAATTAAAAGTTCAGAGGAGTGAGGAGGAGCAGGATAGAGAATTCCGCAAGGCTTTGAAGGAAAGAGTTAAGAGACTGGAGGAAAATGAAAAACGATTGGTGGATGAGAATGCACACTTGAGAGTGGAGGTTGAAAAATACAAGAGACGGTTGGAGGAGAAAATGGAGAGAGTATTTAAGGAGAAAGATGACTTTAAAGATGACTGAGTCGAGGGAAGCAGAGATGGTTGGATTACAAGAAATAATTAAAGATCAGTTGAAGGAAGACAAAAAAGAAAGGTCCAAGGAACTGGTTAATGTAATGAAGAATAAGGAAACATTGATAAGGGAAATAGCAGAAAAGAAGAAGAGTGTTAATATTTGGGATGAAAGAACAAAATATAACATATAAGCCTAAGAGAATTAAGGAAGAATTAAAAACGGTAAGAGATCTGTTCAAAAATCTAAATGATGATGAAAAAAAGACCTACAAGAAGAAGTGGAAGAGATCCATAGACTGGGTCCGTATAAGGAGGGAGTGAGCAGACCGATTAAAGTAGTACTGAAGTCACAACAATCTGCGGAGGATATCCTATATAGAACATCAAAGTTAAGAGAGATAGAAGGTTGTAAAGAGGTGTTTGTGAGAAAGAATAGAAATGAGGAAGAGAGAGAAGATATAAGGAATTGGTGGAAGAGGCGAGAAGGAAAAATGATGAGCGGTCTGAGGAGGAAAGAGAAAAGTTTTTGGAGAGTTATAGGAGAGAGAGTCAGAAAGTGGTATGTGGAAAGAAGGAATACGGAGGAACCCCTAGAGGAGCAGTGGGTGGACCGTAATGTATACTAATATAGATGGGATACTGTCAAGTAGATTGGAATTGCAAGACTATATGATAGTGGAGAAGCCTGATATAGTGTGTTTGACTGAGACAAAATTGCATGAAAAACAAAGATAAATTTGGATAATAAATATAATATATGGAGAAAGGATAGAGAGTAAAGGTGGAGGAGGAGTTATGATTATGACGAAGAAATAAATAAATGTGGATAAGGTTTGGTATGGGAAGAACAATGCAGAAGTGATAAGCATAAGGATAAAAAGTGATGGAAAAGAATTAATAATCATGGTGACCTATGTACCTCCTAAAACAAATTCTTGGACATTAAGGAATACGACAATATGATCAAGGATACTTTACAGAGTTTGGAAAGTGTATTATCTGGAAAAAGAAAGGTGATACTAGTAGGAGATTTTAATTGTAAGGAGGTGGATTGGGAAAATCTAGTAAGTGGTGTTGGAGAGGAAGCATGGGAGAGAGATTTCTTAATCTAATGATGGAAAATATGATGGAACAGAGGGTGAAGGAAAATACTAGATATAGAGGAGATGATGAACCGGCTAGACTGGATTTGGTGTTAACAAGAGAAGTGTACCTATGTGGAGATATACAATACAAGTGTCCTTTGGGAAAGAGTGATCATGTGGTTATGGAAATGCAGATAGCAACAACACAGCGAAGGAAGGACGAGACATACAGGAGTGGTAGATTGAATTATAGAAAGATGGACACAGAAAGTTTGAAAAATTATTTCAGAAAATTAGATTGGGAGATGTTACAAATCAGAGAAGTGCAAAAGAAATATGAGATTTTTATGAAATATTATAAAGAAGGAGTTATGAAATTTGTACCAAAGTATAAACCGAGAGAGGAAGGAAGAAAGGATTGGTTTAATGCAACTTGTGTTAAGGCTAAGGAAAAGAGAGATGTGGCTTGGAAAAGATGGAAAAGAGCAGGAATATACTAAATAAGGAGAATTATAGAGTGGCGAGAAATGAGTATGTGAGGGTAAGGAGGAGGAAGAAAGAAAATTTGAAAAGATATTGTAGACAAGAGTAAGGAACATCCAAAATTGTTTTACAGGTTCATAAATGGTAAACTTAAAAGAGAGAGTCCATTGAAAGATTAAAAGGAGAGCAAGGGATAGTAGATGACCCTAAGAATATAGCGGAATTGCTAAATAATAGGTTTCAGCAAGTATTTACTGAAGAAACAATGTTTGTAAAGCCTCAGAATGTACAAGGAAATGTGCACATGGATGACATTAAGATACCTAAAAGGAGTTATATAAAATGTTGGAGGAACTTAAAGATGATAAAGCGATGGGACCAGATGAAGTTTCAGGAAAATTATTGAAGGAGTGTAGAGAAGAATTGATTGATCCATTATATGATATTATAAGGTGTTCATTAGAAACAGGGAAGTACCAGTAGAGTGGAAGAGAGCTGAAGTGGTGCCCATTTATAAGGGAGGCAGTAAGGAAGAGCCTCTTAACTATAGACCTGTGTCTCTAACAAGTGTGGTCGGTAAGATTTGTGAGAGGGTGATAAAGAAATATTGGATACGGTTCCTGGAGGATCATAAGTTATTATCGGATCATCAATTTGGCTTCAGGAAAGGGAGGTCATGTGTAACAAATCTACTGAGCTTTTATTCAAGAGTGGTTGACAAAATACAAGAGAGAGGGGATGGATGGACTGTGTATATTTGGATTTAAAGAAAGCTTTTGACAAGGTACCTCACATGAGACTGTTATGGAAATTAGAGATTTATGGAGGACTGAAAGGAAAAGTGTTAAAGTGGATGGAAAACTACTTGAGATGGAGGGAGATGAGAACGGTAATAAGGGATGCAAAGTCGGACTGGTTGGTGGTGGAGAGTGGAGTCCCACAAGGCTCAGTGCTGGCACCAATACTTTTCCTTGTATATATTAATGACATGCCAGAGGGAGTAAACAGTTATATTAATTTGTTTGCGGATGATGCGAAGTTGTGTAGGTGTGTGAAGAGTGAAAAAGATTGTGAAATTTTACAGGCAGACCTGGATAAGATTTGGGAGTGCAGCAAGAGGTGGCAAATGGAATTTAATCTGAGCAAAAGTCATGTGATGGAGATGGGGAAGAGTGGAAGACGGCCAAGAGGGTCATATAAGATGGGTGAAGAAGTAGTGTTGAAAAAGGTGGAAAAGGAAAAGGATTTGGGAGTGATAATACAAGACCATATTGATAAGATGTTTGGAGAAACGTATAATTTGATAAAAAATATTGGATTAGCCTTCCATTATATGGATAAAGATATGATGAAGAAATTAATTAGTATGGTAATTAGACCAAGATTGGAATATGCTGGAGTGGTTTGGTCCCCTTATAAAAAGAAGCATATAAGGAAGTTGGAGAGATTGCAGAGAATGGCAACAAAAATGGTTCCGGAATTGGCAGAAATGACCTATGAGGAGAGATTAAAAGAAATGAATTTGCTTACCTTGGAACAAAGAAGAGAAAGAGGAGATTTAATACAGGTTTATAAACTGTTGAACGGACTGGATGAAGTGGATAATGAGCAAATGATGTTGAGAGAGGAAAACTTAAATAGAACTACAAGATCGCATAGTAAAAAGATAGCCAAGGGAATATGCTTGAAGGATGTGAAGAAATATAGCTTCCCACAAAGATATGTGGAGGTGTGGAATGGTTTGAGTGAGGAGGTGGTGTCAGCAAGAAGTGTGCATAGTTTTAAAGGAAAGTTGGATGTGTGTAGATATGGAGACGGGGCCACACGAGTATGATACCCAGGCCCTGTAAAATTACAACTAGGTGAATACAACGAGATGAATACACACATTATGTTAGCCACAAATGAGCATGCAACCATAATCCATCTCACTCATTTCAGTTTTATCCTTACATCAATATCAAACATTTCCTAAACAACCATTTACAGAAATATCAATTAAATCTGCAGACATTCTACTTGCAGCCCTGCATGTCTAGCAGAATTTTCAAGTTGTCCCTACATCCTTACTCTATAAAATGCCATCATTCCATCCAAAAAATGACATCTAACTGTATATGATTTTATAAGAATGGTACAATAAAATCAGGACCAATAATTGATTCCCAATTTCAGTAATTCACTTGGCATTAACAAGAATGTTACAAGGTAGGTAGTGTCTTTTGTCTCATCCCTGTTTAGGTAATTTCTTTGACTAACCTGGGTGCAGTAGGTGGAGTGATGGTCAACCCAGCCTTTCTCTACATAAAGGCCTGGTGTGGTGTTGTTGAAGAGCCAGTAGCGGTCATGGTTACGGTCAAGGCCAAGAGGCTGCAGGCGAATCAGCATTTCCTTCTGTAACATTACCCGCTCACATTCCACCACCACAAACAGCCGCCGCTTGTCTTCATCCTCTTTCATCAGTCTGGTGAAGGGAAAAATTGCTAATTAGGTAGTTTGAAATATACCAATGCTGGCCTTAAACACCTTGATTGTGAGATCATGGTACTTTTTATTAATGAAAGTAAAAATTTTCATGAGGAAAGACCTAATCACATGATCTCTTCTGACTTTGAATTCAAACTCAAGGCCAAAGTGTAAGAACCAATGTCAACAAGTTGTTAGTATTAAAAAAGGCCTACAAAAGATGTAATAATGCTTAATGAACACTAGCCATTTATGTCTCTTTATAAAGATGAACTGATAACATCATAACTTACTGCTCTTTCAATTGGCTCTTGGATTTTTCCTTTTCCTTCAACACCTCCTCTGGGGTGAGGCGCTTCCGTCTCTCCCTCGGGGATAGAGTAGTCAAGTCCTGCTCTTCCTTCTTGCTATAGAAACTATCAATGGTTATGGGTGCCTTCTGGGGGCTGTAACCCTTGGGACGACCAGGGGACTTTCTAGCACCGCTCTGCTCCATCTTCTTTTTGAGGCGTTCCTGCCGTCGCTCCTTCTTACGCTCCATCTCCTCCTTCATATTGAACTTCTTGATCTGTGCCCGCTCTTTATAAAGCTGGTACGCCTTCTCTTCTATCTCCTCCACATGGTCAGCTGCTGCATCAGAAGCATTTACACTGTGACACAGAGCCTTCAGCACTGCTATTATCTCAGCTGGTTGAAGTTCATACAGTTCACTGCTTTCCAGTTTGTGAATCAGCCCCTCTGAGAGCTCATTTTGCTCCTCCCCTTCTTCAGCATTGTCATCAGAGTGCTGGCTGGCTGTATCAGAGAAGTCTTTCCGGCTCAGACAGAGGCGGGCCAGCTCAGCAGCAGTCTGGTAGTGGACAGGCAATGAGCGCATTTTCACTCCTAATTCTTTACTGTTTCCAATTCGATCATCAGCCACTACCATGTGCAGCAGGAGGCACATCACCTCTGCCAGAAAGCGAAAGCCCTTTTGCCCTGCCGCCAGGGCCTGCATTAGCTGACTGCAGGAGATGGAGTTCTTCTTGTCAGTCTTGATAATCTCATTATAGCATTCTACAAACTCTACCACCATTGTGATGTCACCAAACAGGGAGTTAGGGATCTCCTGTTGACAAAATGCAAATTGATCAGTCATCAATTACTACATAGTGATATATATACACACACACACATATATATATATATATATACTGCAGAAAGGCAAGGTAACAGACATTGAAAGATAAAAAGGCTGTGCAGGGGCTTGGCCATTACCTCAGGTGTGGGGACAATCTGAGGAGCAGGAAGGGGCTTTAGGTTCGCCAGCAGCTTGTCTTCTATCTTGCGATTAAGCTCCTCTTTAGTTTGTTGTCGCTTTTCAGCTTCTTCCTTGGCCTGTGTGAAATGTAGGAAGGGTAACAGTAGCAGTGACAGTAGAGTAAGAGTGGAAGATCATGTATTAATGTAAATACATCTTTGTAGAATACAAACACTGCTAAATAATTTCTTTAAACATATCACTATATTTTGAAAAGTGCTGTCCTGCACCTTGACGCTGAAACACTACATGTAAGCTATTCATATGGTTTCTACTCAAATCTTAAATACATGCAAATAGGATCAAATTCTACAGCTTTTCTTACCATACACAAACTGGGACAAATGGGAAAATAAATTTATTCATAACTTTAAAAAGTTTGGGAATACCTTTCTTTTTTTTTTATGTTATGGCCTATAGCACCTGTAGGCACACTTGAAGAGTATGTAGGAAGCACTATTCAGCTTCAGCCCATTAGTGACACAGGCAATTTTATTTATAGTGGTACCCATATTAGGGCCCATATCACCACCCAAGTGCATCTTGAGTGTAACCACCTAGAACCTGGGTATCATGTTGACATGTAGGTAACTTTAAACCACTTGACAAATGGCATAGCTTCAAAGTCGTATGTGGTGGGATTCGAACCTACGTGTGGATGTCTGCCCGATCCCATGCTCACCACCTTATCCACTACGCCACTGCCTTCACTGTCACATCAAGTAACAA
Organism: Portunus trituberculatus; assembly: GCF_017591435.1. Taxonomy (NCBI): domain Eukaryota; kingdom Metazoa; phylum Arthropoda; class Malacostraca; order Decapoda; family Portunidae; genus Portunus; species Portunus trituberculatus. Next base: position 8,841,038 of record NC_059301.1, read on the forward strand.
AGTACCCACCTTTTGTTTGATGTAGTCCTCCTTCTCCTGAGGTGTCATCTTGGCCAGCGAGCGCCGCTCTAGCATGCGCTCGTGTCGCTTCAGGATGTTGGCACGCAGCTCAGGGTCAGGAATAACCTGTGGTGAGAGAGAAGGGAAAGATTTTTCTAGTTCTGTTTTCTTCAGCTCCATATTTTCTGGCAACAGAAGTAGTTAGTAAAGAGCCTGGGATCAAATTAGAAATGAATTAAGCTAGATGCCACTCTATCAAAGATTGACTAAAGCTTCTTGTTAGTTCTCTTTATGAATGAATCATGTTTAAGAATTAATAATATATGGAGTCATGAAAGCTTTACAAATTAAGATTTCACTTTCAATACACGGATGACAATCATATCTATGTCTATCTATCTATCTATTTTTCTATCTATCTATCTATCTATCTATCTATCTATCTATCTATCTATCTATCTATATATATATATATATATATATATATATATATATATATATATATATATATATATATATAAAAGTAAATGAATAAAAACAATAATAATAATAATAATAATGAAAATAACAATAAAGAGCACAAATCAACAGTTACAGTCAACTCCTGATAATTTCTTCCTCAAGAGTCACAAGTCACACATGAGTGGAACACAACACATTAAGACAGAGCAATATGATGACACACCTCAATCTGTTGAAGGGAGAGTTTCTTGAGCACCTGGTCCATGGTGTGAACCAGCTTGCGCCCGGTGCCCTTCAGGCCCTTCAGGGTGGCATACTGGTGTGCCATTTTCTTCATGATGGGTGTTCGCATCACTGCTTCAGGATTCGGGGTCTGAGGTGAGAGAGAGAAAAAAAAATATATATATATATAAATAAATAAATAAATAAATAAAAAATTAAGAACAGATATCAATACAGGTATATAGATGAGTAGTCTGAGTCAAACTTTTGCCAATAGCAACTACCTCTCCTAAAGTTATAGTTCATTTATTTATTCTTTTTTTATTCAATGGCTTATTTCATTGTAATTAGCCTTCAATATTTGCAGATTCAATTATTTGAGGACTGGCAGCATAAGGGACACACACACACACACACACACACACACTTCATGATAGATATGCAACACTCACCCTGCCATGGGTAGACTTCCTGGGGGTGAGTGGAGTGCCCATGGGCTTCTTGGTGGGAGTGCGCATGTCAAACAATGTTGCCTGCCGCATCTTTTGGCTCATCTTGATTTCTCGCTTTCTGGGAAGTGATTGACGGGCGGCATCCTTCGGGGCTTGGCCTGCACCATTCTCCACCTTGATCTGGCGGTTGGCTTGGCCTGCCAGCACTGCCAAAGCCACATCATCATCACTGTCACTTACTTCAGTTTTCACTTTGACCCTCGCTGATGGCTGGGGTGTGCCTGTCTTAGGTGTCCTGGGGGTGCGTTTTGATCCCGGCTTAGGTCCAGGCTTCTTCCTGGGTGTACTAGGATCTTTGGGTTTGTTCTTGGATCCTGGTTTGCGACCTGGCCGACCCTTGGTTGGCGTTTGCTGTTTCTGTTGCTGTTGCTGCTGCTGCTGCTGTTGCTGTTGCAAAGTGGGTGGTGGGTCCACTTTGGGTTGTTTAAGGCTGACATCTGTCTGCTCCACAGCCTTTATCTTCTTGATGGCTCCTTCACTGGCCGCTGGATCAGCCTTCCGCTTCCTACCCACAGGACTGACCTTTGGATTGGTGAAGATGGAAGCAAGTTTGTTGGGGATACCATACCGCTTCACCAAATCCTCTGTCACAATCCAGGGTGTGTAGGCACTGGACCGTTGCCGGATGGCATTAGCACGCACAAAGAGACGAAAATGCTCCTTTGGGGGAACCCGGTAGGTACGCCTGTATCAGAAAGGGAGGAAATGAAGGTAAAATGTGATAATCATGGTCATAAGTCTAAACACACTTTCATTTTGTTTGCATTTCCTTTCAACTTCAAGTCATCTATTGTGCTAATAGTCTCCCTGCAAAGGTTAATGTATGATAAAGTATAGGCAGATCATATATTAAGAATGAGGGACTGTGCTAAATAAACACTGGAAGTGAGTTCAGCACTACAATCAATTAAAAATGGTGATTGCACCATCATTAGAAAAGTAATTAAACAATTATAGAATGAAAGGGAGAGGTTGAACTCCAAAGTGACAACACACAATATAAAGTGATAAAGAAAATGAAAAATAAGGATATCCTATCATTTTCCTTATTCTGAAGCATCAACATAACATAATAACAAGGTGGTGACAACAAGTGTTTGATACTCTGGCACTGAGAGAGAGAGAGAGAGAGAGAGAGAGAGAGAGAGAGAGAGAGAGAGAGAGAGAGAGAGAGAGAGAGAGAGAGAGAGAGAGAGAGAGAGAGAGAGAGAGATACTAACTGGAGGTGGGTGGCGGGGACGTCTGTGATGACCCGGTCCTCACCGATGACCTTCACATCGTAGAGGAGGTGTTGCAGGAGAGGAGTCGAGGCACTTCGCTTCCTACCTGGTGACCCCTCCTCCTTGCCCCCTCCCTTCCCTGGAGCACTGGGGGGACTAGCCTCTTCCTGTCCTGAAGTGCCATTAGAGGTCACAGTGCCATTGGCCATGTGACCACTGACAACACTCTCGGGGGAGCTGTTGTTGCACCCGTTGACAAGTGGTGAGGTGTTGGTGGTGGTGGTGGTGGTGGGTGTAGTTGGGGTGGTGAGGGAGACCTGTGCACCAGTGCCATTCTCTGTCTTGAGTGTGTGGCTGGGGTCCTCCCGCACCCGCTGCACCTGTACTTGAATCCTGCAGGAAGGTGGACAAGTGTGAGTGTGTGTGTTATAGCATAGACTTGTGCCAGATATACAGCTTCAGGTATTATGACATTGGTAAATAAAATGTCACACATCAAAATAATAATATGTCAAATAAGTTGATAAGTTACTTGAATGAAATATATAAGTAGTGAATAGCTGAAGTCCATCAAGAGTACAGCATTATAAAGAACAGTCATGACAAAGAAAAAAATTTAAATAAATAAATAAATAAAAAATTAAAACAAATGAATAATAAATAAATAAAAAATAGAATAAAATAAATAAATAAATAAATAGAAAAATAAAAAATAAACAATAAACATAGAAGATAATATCAACAAAAAACATATCTTGATCTACAAGTATTCATCAGCAATATATCTTAGTTTTCTTTTTCTTAAATAAAACAAAACTCCAAAATTACTACCACTGAATTGAATAATAAGGTATGTTCTGGCAGACTGCAGCCGAGAGACATGGTAAGCACATAGTACTCACGGTTGTGGGCCAAGCAGAGTCAGCTCCTCTCCGGGATGAAAGCGAGAGTAGCACAGTGTTGAGGCAGCCTCCACCAGCTGGTCCAGAGGCATTGTACCTGCACGCACAACAAGTTTAACACACCAAAGTACAGTGATGCAAACCTGGATTAAACATAATAAAAAACACAGTACTTTCTCACAATATAAATTAAACAAACTTAAGCCTTTTGAGATCAAGATTCAGCTGAGACAAAACCTGTTCTCCATCATTCAAATGAAGCATAATACCCAACAGTCTAAGCATTCCGGTTGCCATGAGTGGAATGATGTAACAAAACAGGCCTTCACTTGCTCCATATCACACAAACCTCATACCAATTCAATTCAGCTCACTGAGATAATTTCATGATAATCCACACTATGTAGTTAAAGCTGAGCAGTATAATTATTATTCTCATTGTGCTTATTCTAAATATACCTAAGTAGCAGAAAGTCATTCATAGGTCATGATTTGATATATGAATTACCACTGATGAAATCAATAAATCAATAAATCAAGTTACAAATTATTCTGGCCATGAGGATGGACTCACTGTGATGTATTGTTCTAAGGATGGGCGGCAGCAGTGGTTCAGGGAAGGAAGAGTTGAGGAGGACCCGGACCTTGGCCTCGCTGGTCCAGGCCTCTTGGTGAGTCAGGCCAGACTTGCCACTGCACTGACATGTCCAGATGCTCTGACTGTACAGTGCCAGTCGGTCCTCATAGTCACTGCAATGGAGAGCAAGTCATGAGGATGGATGAAGGAAAACCATCAGATAAAACAAAACAATTGGAATTAAGTTACAGGAAACAAAAAAACTCCATCTCTACTCAACTTCTTTGGGAACAGCAACAATGAAAACTTTAATTTTTCTCCAACACATAACTAGCCTCTTTTATGCACGGAAGGATGAGAGAAAAAAAAAATAATAATAAATAAATAATAATAATAATAATAATAACAGCATTAAAAATAGGAAATACATAGTGCCAATTAAGAATAATGAGAAAATTAAGAATGAATAAAAGCAAGACATGAAATATAGCAATAAACATTAAGGGTATTGACATGGTTGAGATGAAGATTAAGTGACTGCTAGTAAGAACACGAGGTTGAGACATAAATGACAAGGATGAGGTGGAAAACACGTGTTCAGGTCAATGTTCAGAATAGAATCGAGTATAAAGTGATAAAGAAATCTGTAACTGTCTGAAGAATCCACCCAATGTGATCTCACTTTAAAAATGACAGTATTCCTTATCTATTATGTAGTACATTGTGTTATGTTTGCTCATGCGCACTGCACTGGACGGACTCATCTGTATGACTAAGATAACTCAATGAAATCAGAAAGCTGAGGATGAAGCAAACTGATGGCATTTCTGCTTCACCTCATGTTTTTAAGGTCAATCTCAAATATACTCCTGTAACTAACCACATTAAATCACTGTGTGGTAGATACCCCCATCTATGATAGTTAAGTTATCATGCTACTTTTACCTATCAAATCACAGATATGAGCTATATAGAGAAAGCTAATTTTACTATTAGTATCTAACCCAATACCAATTAAGAACTTCCACAATTGCACTCAGACCCTGTTGAAACTTTTTATGGCCTCACATACTGACAAAGTAGCCATACCAGGAGAGAGAGAGAGAGAGAGAGAGAGAGAGAGAGAGAGAGAGAGAGAGAGAGAGAGAGAGAGAGAGAGAGAGAGAGAGAGAGAGAGAGAATTTTCATCTGGTCTTGTTCCAATCCTACACCTTTTATTATCTCGAAACTGACCATCTCAATGGAACTCTTTTCTTCTCAAGATTTTTGGAAGCAACAAGTATATTACGGCAGGAATTCCATCCCCCCCCAGTTCTTGGTTAGTCTCTTTACATGTTAATGGAAATTGTCTCATTCCTAGAACTGTTGAATAAGTAGTTAATATGAAGAGGTTTCTATAATAAGTGAGGTAATATTTTTTAGGGTTTCTTTTCAATCACTTTTTTTAATGCAGCAAATAAGTAAATGAATGTTTTCTATAAATATGTGTCCTTATACCATGATTCTTAACAAAGATGTAAATAGTCAGAAAAAAATACTACATGTTCAAATAAAAACAAATACATACAGCAAACATCAATAAAGAGTAAGCAACATCAATTACATACCTTTCCCTTACCATCTTTCTTAACTGTAAGACTTGTCTATTCTTAAGCCCTCTAAGAACAACAATACTTTGTGAAATCTTGCATTATTTATTTTATGTGAAAAGTCAATACTCAGACTGGCCATATCTGTAATTTACAGGAGACATCAAAGTGTTAAAGCCTCCCATTAGGCCTAATCCAACTCAAAGTAAACCTAACCAAATTAACCTAGTCTAGTCATCTGCAACTTATCTAAAATTAAGCAAGGTCTTTTATTGTGTTTTAGAACAACAGACGTTCCTCATGTCACTTAACATCAACAAACTACATCTTGTCTGCCCATCTCAGCAAAAACTGATCTGCTCTGTGCTTCTTCCCCCAGTAAAAAATACTTTGTGACAGACACCACACAACTTGCTGATCACACAACTTAGGGAAGAACTTACAGGTGTGAATAAAGCTTATTTCCTACAGATGGGAAGGCTTTGCCTAAGAGCAAAAACATTACAAGAATGCACACATGATCGTTTTCAACCTGAAATTTGATATTCCACATATGGCACTCATGTGCTAGTGCACTAATGGCACACTTAGATGGTTGCACGATATCTGGGTCAAGACAGGACCATGAAGTGGTGTGGCAACACATGACAGCAGATGGTGGGATGACTAAGACAAGGTGTGCCCATAACTGTGACTGATGTGTGGGGATGCAAGAAGAACAGCTCCTGTGACATGGTAGGAAATAATGCTGCGGTGCACGAGAATGAGTTACAGTGAAAACAACATTATTTGAGCGTGCCAGGAAAGCAACAGTTGGTAGCACTTGTCATAGTCATATTCTTAAGATAATTCTTGGGAATACACACAGGAGAGACTAACAAATGAACCATAACACACTGCATTTATCGTGAAGGACAAAACTGGTACTATATATTTGCCAGGCAGTGATTGTTATTTTCATCAAACTAATTTCCTACAGAAACTTTCCTCAGTTTTATGTCTTAAAATATCTAAACCATTCACAAATAAATGAAAACAAGAACAAAATCAATGAATGAATATAAACAAATAAAATTTCATATACAAATTCTTCTGTGCAAAGCCTTCACCACTTTATGATTTTTTACACATACTTTTATTCACATTAAATATTTCAGAAGGAGAGCCTGCTCAACTACTGGCCCAGTATGGTGACAAACTTCACAAACCAGCCCTCAACTGACTTTGTTACCAGACTGCTTAATTCTTGTAGCACCTCTAACTAATTCCCCACTTGTTTCCAAAGATTAAGTTTGCTTGATTCACTCATACAGCACCTAGTATTCAATACAATGGGTCAAATAAACTGAAGTCCGAATATAGACCAAAGTCCAAATGATCCGGCATTCCTCAGCCTTGTCTCCCACAACACACAGCCTTCACCTCAGTACTGGTGACATTTCCTCACACCCAGTGACCACTTGAGGCATCTCCGTGTGGCACAGCGCCCAACACTGCCCCTCCAGCGAAAGTGTTGGTGGGCCGGGACGTGCACATTAGTTTAGTCTAACCTTGACCCCTGCTCTCCAGCTCAGTGTTTTGTACTCATTAGCACTGCAGATAATTATATAAGGGATGCAGTAAGGACACTTCCTCACTGCTAACAACACTTCCTGAGCCAGGCTGACATCTCACGGGGGGGGGAGGGGGGAGAGGAGGGGACCTGCTGCTGATTGTTTTGATAACTCATGACTATTAATGATACAGTGAAAATATAAAAATTTTAGCAAAACAATCTCCGGTGTCATTTATGAAAGCCCTAAAGATTCCTGACCTCAATTGGGCCTGGCTGTGGCACCACCACCATTACATAACCATGTGACAGCTCCAGGTCAAGGTAAGGTTAAGGTGCTCATTTGGCCTAATTACTGCTTCCCTCGTAGCCAAAATGATGAAACCGAAGGAAATATGAAGAAAAACTGAAAACAAATAGCATCCGGGAACAGAACGGCGAGGTTGTCATGGAAAATAAGTGCCATCATGAACAGGAAACTTCTAACTACAAAAGAAATTAACCAGATGTCACATAAATAGCACCAAGGTAGTGCCAGGAGTGACAAAACCCGGAAAATAACGACGGATGGCACAAAGCAAGGCGGAAATGTGGCCCAAAACAAAGGCGTGGAGCCTCAAGGAAAACGCGTGTGCACAAAATGGACAAGAAGTGAGAAGCAACCCAACACAACCCCTGCTGCACCCCACCCACACCCCCCACCGCACCCACTATCATGCCCAGGGAAGGGAACCAATGGAGAGATGCAGCAAAACCCATGAAATGAATCTGAGACGAAGGAAAAGGCAGGAAAAAAAGAAAAACAAGCCGGTGGATTTGGCGCGCTGCCTTGTACCTCTTGCTCCTGAATCTTTCCCCAGTGTGTTGAATGGTGAATATCTCCTCCTCAGGGGCTGCATCCTCCGGGGGCTGGATGAGTCTGAAAGGCTGGCCCTGGAGGAGAGGCATGGGGCAGGTGTCAGGTCGTGGAGGGGAAAAATGGAGGAAAAAAGGCGCCGCGTCGTCTTCAGTTCGAACCTCCACGAGCGTCCTAGTCCCTCTGGCCGCCTTTTATTTAACCCTTTTTTTATCGGTACTTATCGCCCAAACTCGCCTTGAAGTGGTAAAATAGTGTTTCTGACTATTTTAAATTTTCTTCTGCCGGATTGTTTGAGCAGTTTTAATTTTTTACCTGAACTGACAATGAACCAACGGAAAGTATCAACAAATCAGTTTTGGCGCGAACCCTCCTGTTGCCTGTTAGCCGTTTACTGTTATAAGGTTTCTGTTGTTTGCCTGGTGAGCTGGAGTTTGTTTTATCCGATTAAGGGTGTTTGGATGTACAGGAATATTCAATGGATGTATGAGTGGTGTTGTCTCTGTTGTCCGTACGTGTGTTTGCCTGATTTGTTGTGGTTACTGTTACCTGTTGGAGGAATTTCTCCCGTTTCTCTCCTGTTTTTCCTGGGTTTATTTTGCTGTTTCGACTTTTGATGTATTGGCAAGGAAAAGTGTGTGGGTTTAGTGTTTGTTTTGAATTGTGTGGCTCTGTTCATGGTTTTCCTGTTGTATTTCCTGTTGTTATCAGCTGATTTCTGTTGGCCTGTTTTTTTTTTCGTCTTATTCCCATTTCTGTTTGGTTTTCTGTTACCTGTTCCTGTTGGTTTTACATAGCTTGTCTAATATTGATCTTTCTGTTCATGCTTTCATATCCCTGTTTGTCCCTCCTGTTGTTGCCTGTTGTTGTATTATCATTGTGTAGTGTTAAATATTTCGTGGATTGATTGTCTACTACTAGTACTTTATTGCCCTAACTTCTGTTCGCTTTTCTGTTACTTGTTCATGTTATTTTACAGCCATAGTGGTATTGTTTTTCTCTGTTTATGCTTTCGTGTCCCTGTTTGCCCCTCCTGTTGTTTCCTGTTGTTGTTGTATTATCATTGTGCAGTGTTAATTATTTCGTACTTACTTTCTTGCTTTCATTTCTGTTTCGTTCTCTGTTGCTTGTTCCTGTTAGTTTTACATAGCCATAGTGATATTGTTTTTTCTGTTTATGCTTTCGTGTCCCTGTTTGTCCCTCCCGTTGTTTCCTGTTGCTGTCCTATCATTGTGCAGTGTTTAACCCCTTCATTACTATGCCGCTTTTTCATTTTTCATCCTGCTTATTATTTGGTGATTTTATACAGCTTCAGAAACTTATGTGGGGATTATTATAGTGAAAATTGTGGCCATTAATCTTCTAATTTGCTTACACCCTTCTTAATGTAAATAAAATCGTCAAATCGCACACAAAACTCAAGGTAAAAAAAAAAGCGTCTCAGTATTGAAGGGGTTAATATTTCGTGGTGTCACCTTATTGATTGTCTACTAATAGTACTAAGTTTCATAGGTCAATTTACAGTCTTACACTATACTCTCACTTATAGACGATTTGCGATGGGTATGTATGGGTTCAAATTACTCAAAATAATAATAATAGTAATGAAATAAAAAGCTCTGTATAAGATGAGAAGGATAAGAAAAGCTATGTTGATTATGGTGTAACACTGTATTCTAATACCTTTTCATAATTTTCCATGTGATCTCTTGTTGTTTTCCTTCCTGTTCTGTAATCTTGCTGACCCTCTCCTGTTGCTCCTTACCGTTGTTACTTTCGTTTTGTTCTGTTCATCATCTAAATTTGTGTCTGGTTCCCTGTTAACCCCTTCAGTACTGGAACACATTTTTACCTTGAGATTTGTATACGATTAATTTCAGACCATTTTATTGACATTAGGAAGGATCTAGGGAGGTCAGAAGATTAATGGCCACAGTCTTCACTATTCTAATCCCCCACATAAGTTTCTGAAGCTATATAAAATCACCAAATAGTAAGCAGAGTGAATATGGAAACACGTCATGGTACTGAAGGGGTTAATAGGCTATTCTGAGTCTATTACATGTATTTTCGTCGTTAACAGGTATACATATTACATCGCCTGTTGAATATTAGTACATCCCTCGGAAAGAATGAACAGATAAGACGGTATATACGGTATGTCTCAGTTGTATATTCAGGTGTGACAAGTTGGTATAGGATAAATTTACTGATAGGGGACTCGTAGCTATACTATATTGATAAGTTGGTCAAGACAGGTGAGTAGATAAGGATAGTTTGAAATGCATTAGTAGGGATATACGTAATGAATTGTGATAAAGTGACAACAGAATTAATGAAGAAATATGAAGTTTAATTTGACATGTCACCTAAAAAAAGATATATAAATAAAATGAATAAATAAATAGATAAATGTCCTTTAATTCAGATTGCAGTGTCCTTTTCTAATATTTAAACAAGTCATTTCTTGGGTTCATTTTCTATTTTGTCTATTGTTAATTTCATGTTATGTTATGAGTATTTATGGATTCCCGTGCTCCTATTCAGATCATGACATATTAATAGGATAAACAATTATTGATTACCTTCTTTTCACTCACATAGAGCATTCATATTTGTATCTTTGTTTATCTATTTATTTATTTTTATTTTTTATTTTTTTATTTATTTCATCAAGCTTTCTCTTTTGCATCACAACAACCTCTCGTATTGTTCACTGTTTAGACTCCCCCACGTGCAGAAGAAGCTTCTGAATATCGATCTACTACTACTACTACTACTACTACTACTACTACTACTACTACTACTACTACTACTACTTCTACTACCACTTCTGCTACTACTACATCTTCTTCTTCTTCTTCTTCTTCTTCTTCTTCTTCTTCTTCTTCTTCTTCTTCTTCTTCTTCTTCTTCTTCTTCTTCTTCTTCTTCTCCTCCTCCTCCTCCTCCTCCTCCTCCTCCTCCTCCTCCTCCTCCTCCTCCTCCTCCTCCTCCTACTACTACTACTACTACTACTACTACTACTACTACTACTACTACTACCCCTCCCTCTCTCCTTTCCCCAGCAAGCACAATGAACACCACCAGCTCCACCACTCCCGCCCGCCTTCCCCCTTGCAATGTGGGCGGCTCCATCAGTCACTCCTCCAGCTCCGGCGGCGTGGTGGGCGTGTGTGCGGGCGTGGAGGACCGGCTGCGGCACCTGCTGACTAATGTGCCGGACTCAGCGCTGTCTTCTGCTCAGTGGGTCAGCAGGAGTGGGAGGTGAGGGGGGGGGGAGTTAGGAGTTGACTGATTTATTTATTGATTGGTGTGGTTTCCTTTTCAGTTTCCATGCTTTAGTCTCTCTCTCTCTCTCTCTCTCTCTCTCTCTCTCTCTCTCTCTCTCCTTGTTCTATTTTTTGTGTTAATTTTAATTTTATATTTACGTAGGTACTTCTTTTTTTATTTTCTTTCTTTTTGTTTTATTATCATATTATTTTTCTACGTTTCTACAAGTCTAGTCAGGCGTTGATTCTTCATTTTCATTTTCATATTTGTGTACTTGAACTTTCTTTCTTCTATTTTCTCTTTCCTTTTATTTTTGTTTACGTTTCTACAAGTGTGTCAGGCATTGATTCTTCATTTTCATCTTATGTCTATGTGGGCAGACTTTCTTTTATTCTTTCCTTTTATCATTATCATTTTTTTTTTTTCACGTTTCTACAAGTCTGTCTGGCATTGCTTCTGAATTCAATACCACGTTTATTTAATTTCTTAATGCGCTCCAATTCACGAAATGTTGTAATGTCTTTGTACGTGTGTTGGATTCACCATTGCTCTGAGGTAAGGGACGACTCAGCATGTTTCAAGGTCAGCTGTGAGGATGGTGGCATATGTTTTGTGTTGGAATTTCGTGACTCACAACTGTAATCGCTCACCGGGACTGCTAATTGGTAATCTTTTGATGATTATTACCGCTAATTTCACCCCAACTCAGATCATGTGAAGCAGTGATCATTAGCACACTTCAAGCTGCGTCAGTCAGTCTGCACCAAAACTACGACGAAATAGATAAATGTATAAATAGATGAATAAGTAAGTGCACATAAAATCAACAACTAAGAAATAAATAAATTCATAGATATAAAAATAATGAAGAGAAAGGTTCATAACAATAACATTCTGTCATTCAGCTCTTGTCTGGAATGCAAAACTGATGAGAATATTATACAAAAAAAAAAAAAAAAAATCGCAAATGTTTGTTTTCAAGGGCAGATTGAAATATTTGCCAGGGCGTTTAGTGAAGATAAAAGAACACACACACACACACACACACACACACACACACACACACACACACACACACACACACACACGCGCGCGCGCGTTCCCTATCAAATACCCTTTATGTTTTGTTTGGCAGATAGAAGACTGTTTAATTAGGAGATCGACATCATTGGCGTAGTTATAAAGGAATCATGCGTGGTCTAGAAGATTCACATTACGTTATCTAGTCTTCCAATACCAGTGGCAGAAATAAAAATAAGTCTGGATCATTATAGAAAGGAACGACTTGGCTGGGTAGTTGTGTGAGAGACGCTGTGCTTGTAGAGAGTGACATGTGCTCGTAGTTATGCCAGCCTTGTTTATGTCAGTGTGGAGTGAAGCTAGTAATGATCCATGACACTAAACTAAGATCACAAGACAGTATATTTGGTTACCTTTTTATTGTGTTTTTAATTGGTTATTTTCTTACTGTTATTGTCGGTATAATTATCTACCTGAGACATGATGAGACACACACACACACACACACACACACACACACACACACACACACACACACACACACACACACACACACACACACACACACACACACACACACACACACACACTTCCTTACTACCTGTCATCTTTACGACAAAAAATACAAAAAAGGACAGAAATGAAGAACTGGTAATCTATATCTTGGAAATTTACACCTTGAATAAAATAATAATAATGAACAAGTAAATGAACAAAATGAATGAATAGATGGATAATTAAATGAAAAAAAAATTAATGAATAAATAAATAGATAAATTAATATATTCTTGTCTCCACAGGCCAATGCTGAACCGCTCATCCTCTTCCTCCTCCTCCACCCCCGTCATTCCACACCATCCCAGACCGTCCCACCACACACCTTACTCCTCCTCCACCTCCTCCAACACACCCCACATGCCACCACCACCACCACCACCACCACCACTTCATCAAGCTCAGAATCCTCCCAGTACATTCCACTCCTCCTCCTCTTTCTCCACCCCTCTCATGCCTCCTCGCCACACCTCCAGTATCTTCTCCTCCTCCTCCACCTATTCCACCCCCCACGTGCCTCCTCCTCCTCCACCAGCATGTAACTCCAATCTTTCCTCCTCGTCTCTCCCTCATACCTTGAATCTGCAGGGGGGGAGGGGTCAGTTCGCCTCCACAATGGATAGATCTGTCTTGCCTCCTCCACCTGGCTCCTCCACCGCGTGTCTGCTCAGGTGAGTGTGTTTACCTGGCTGGCTGTGTTTGCTTCGTTTGCCTTGTGTGGTTCTGTCTCCGCATCTATATTTGTCCTGTTTTTCTTTAGGTGGGTGTTGGGGAGGGGATAGATACAGTACGTGGAGAGGTGACTGTGTGTGTGTGTGTGTGTGTGTGTGTGTGTGTGTGTGTGTGTGTGTGTTGGTTGGTTTGTAGATATCTTGATTGATAAAGAAATATAACACCCAACTGCGGCTACTACTACTACTACTACTACTACTACTACTACTACTACTACTACTACTACTACTACTACTACTACTACTACTACTACTACTACTACACCACCACCACAAAAACACTAACACTAACAATAACATCAATAGTAAAACCCTTTCTTTTCTTTCTCTTCGGTGCAGTGGAGGAAGGAAAAGACCCCTTGCCCCTCCCTCGTCCTCCTCCATCCCTTCAGCGCCTCCTGCAGTTTCTCATGACCTCTCCGATGACCTGACCTCGAGGGATAACTTGAATTTGGACGAGGAGCCTTCCCAGGTAAAAGAGTTGCATGGAGGAATAGGAAGGGGAATGATAAGGGCCTCTACACTGTCCTCTGGTGGTGAATGTCTTTGCTCTGCTCTACAAACAAAGCAGTCGGTCGACGAGGCTTGTGAATGCCAATATGACACCAATATCTTAGGTTTGCTTAAGACCTTCAGTACCGGGACGCATTTTTATCTAGAGATTTGTGTGTGATTAAACCATTTTATTGGCATTAGGAAGCGCTATGGAGGTCAGAAAATTAATGGCCATAGTCTTCAGTATTTTAATTACCCCCATTTAAGTTTTTGGAAATATTTATAACCACATATTTGTAAGCAGAATGAATATGGAAACGCGTCATGGTGCTGATTGGGTTAAGATTTTCAGTACCAGGACGTGTTTTTATAGTTATTTTGCTTACTATTTGGTGATTTTTACAGCTGCAGAAACTCATGTAGTGATTTAAATAGTGAAGATTCTGGCTATTAATCTTCTGACCTCCATAGACCCTTTCTAATGTCAATAAAATGGTCTGATCGTACACAAATCTTAAGGTAAAAATGTGTCCCAGTACTGAAGGGAGTAAGAGCTTCAGTACCAGGACGCGTTTTCATATTAATTTTGTTTACTAATTGGTGATTTATACAGCTGCAGAAACTCATGTTATCCAAACTTTCTTGAATTGTTTTGTCTTGTCCAGCCTCCACGCATGCTGAATCACCCCTGATGGTGTAGATTGTGCCCTAAACTTGACTTTCAGTGGTCTTTTTCCTGTTTGTTAAGATGATACTGGCAGGTACTGAGAGAGCCTGTTGGTTAAGAAAATGACATTGGTAAGTATTGTGGAAACCTGTGTGTTAAGATAGTGAGACTGACAGGTATTGATGAAGCCTGTTTGTTGAGAGATTGACATTTACCCTTTTAAGAACCATGACGCATTTTCATACTTATCCTTATTACTTGGTGATATTATACGGCTTCAGATACTTATGTGGGGGATTGAAATAGTGAACACTCTGGCCATTAATTTTCTGACCTTCATAGACCCTTCCTAAGGTAACTAAAACGTTTAATCACACCTAAAACTCAAGGTAAGAGTATGTCCCAGTACTGAAGAGGTTAATTACAATATAGGTAAAAACGTCTATATAAACAGAAAATACACTTACGGAGCTATGTACTATAGTGAAGTTACACCCTATTATGCAAGATACGTGTAATCCAGTGCTTGACTCCACGCATATTCTACAAGTATAGGTAGAAAGGTAGGTAGGTATAGGGTACGGCTATACGTTTTCCACAAGAACTGTCACATGTAGGTCTGATGGTTTTCTACTTAACTTCTATTATTTTCCAATGTTCCTGTGTTATTATGAATAGTATATCAGTGCACCTGCGGTTACATTTTTCTAAGTCAACGCAGCTACCTGAAACTAACCACCACTTGCTTCATGTTGACTGTCGGAGCTCTCTGTTCGTGAAGAGAAGTCATTAGAATGTTTTGCGTAAAGTTTGGCATCTAGGTAAGTCACGGAGGCGCCTGAACGAATTTTTTTTTTTTTTTTCATGCAAGAGAAGAGAGCTGGCCAAGGGCAACATAAAACGGTTAAAGGAAGTTGCCCACTTATATGTCAGTTCTCGAGCAGGTCCGAGAGATTAAGCCAAAAGAATGGGATGAATGTCATGAAATCTTCCTCTTAACTACTTCAGTACCGGGACACATTTTTACCTTGAGATATGTGTACAATTGGACCATTTTATTAGCATTAGGAAGGGTCTAAGGAGGTCAGAAGATGAATGGCTACTATCTTCACTATTTTCATCCCCCGTATGAGTGTCTGGAGGCTTATAAAATCACCAAATATGTAGTAAGGAAAAGAAATATGGAAACGCGTCATGGTACTGGAGGGGTTAAATGAGTTCATGTCACAGGAAGATGGAAGTACAGAAGCAGGCAGGGAGTTCCAGAGTTTACCGGAGAAAGGGATGAATGATTGAGAGTGTTTGAGTGTTTGTATTGTGAATCGAAACCGCTTCCAGGAGCCCGGGGTCTGAGAGTACTAAACAAACCTACCTGCCACTGACACCTATGCAAACACATGCCCTCGTGATGGTTACCAGTGATTTGAGTCAATAGGAAGCAAGAGGTTCACTAGCCATAGACAATGTGATGGTTGAATTTATTGAGTGTTTCTTTTTCCTCTTTTATCTTCAGTTATTGTCGTTCTGTTCATTCTTGTTCTTGTTGTTCCTCTTTCTCTTCCCTCTCCTCCTCCTTCTCCTCCTCCTCCTCCTCCTCCTCCTCCTCCTCCTCCTCCTCCTCCTCCTCCTTCTTCTTGTTCTTGTTCTCTTGTTCTTCTACTTCTTGTTGCTCTTGTCCTGTTCTTATTTTTCTTGTTTTTGCCGATTTTTGTTGTTGTCGTTGTTGTTCCATTCCTCCTCCTCCTCCTCCTCCTCCTCCTCCTCCTCTTCTTCTTCTTGCAGGTGGTGATGAGTCTGTCGTGGACGCGAGGCAAGATGGGTGCAGCCTTTTATGACCTCACAACTCACCAGGTATGTGTGTGTGTGTGTGTGTGTGTGTGTGTGTGTGTGTGTGTGTGTGTGTGTGTGTGTGTGTGTGTGTGTGTGTGTGTGTGTGTGTGTGTTCATAATCTGACATGCTTTTGTACGTAGTTTGTTTATTTCTTTGAGTTTTATTAGAATGTTTGTTATTTTTTTATTTGTTCGTTTTATTAATCCACTTTATCTTTATTCTGTTTATTTGTTTTATTAATTTATTCATGTGTTTGTTTATTATCAATTTACTTCTTCTTCTTCTTCTTCTTCTTCTTCTTCTTCTTCTTCTTCTTATCATTATCTTTATTATTATTATTATTATTATTATTATTATTATTATTATTATTATTATTATTATTAGTAGTAGTAGTAGTAGTAGTAGTATTATTATTTCTTAACTGTTGTTGGTGGTGGTGGTAGTGGTGGTGATGGTGATGGAGGTGGTGGTGGTGGTGGTGGTGGTGGTGGTGGTGGTGATGGTGGTGATGGTGGTGGTGGTGGTGGTGGTGGTGGTGGTGGTGGTGGTGGTGGTGGTGGTGGTAGTGGTGGTAGTGGTGTCATCGTTGTTGTTGTTGTTGTTGTTATCGCTGTTGTCAAAGCACGATATATGCATTATCAATAAATCATCCCTCCTCCTCCTCCTCCTCCTCCTCCTCCTCCTCCTCCTCCTCCTCCTCCTCCTCCTCCTCCTCCCTGCCCCGTCACAGGTATACGTGGTGGAGGACAAGGTGGAGGCAGCCCCGGAATTCTGGGTAATCCGGTCCTTATTTCGAGAGCAGAGACCCAGGTGAGAAGAGGAGGAGGAGGAGGAGGAGGAAGAAGAAAAACTGAAGTATTGAATTTGTATATGGTGTGAATTGTATACATGTGACAGGTGTGTGTGAAGGTGAGGTGACACGTATACAGGTGAGTAACAGGTGTGTCTTCAGGTGTGTGCTGGTAGGGGGACGTCAGGACCAGCGTCTCTTCGATGTGCTGAAGAGGTTATGTGGCACGGCGCCCCCCTCTCCCTACACCCCACACCAGGTAAGTAAGGTTTGTTAATTGGGTGCACGCTGCCTCACCCCCTCGCCTATCTCTCTCTCTCTCTCTCTCTCTCTCTCTCTCTCTCTCTCTCTCTCTCTCTCTCTCTCTCTCTCTCTCTCTCTCTCTCTCTCTCTCTCTCTCTCTCTCTCTCTCTCTCTTCTTTCTTCTTTCCCTTCTCTCATTTTCTTCCTTCTCTCTCTTATTCTCCCTTCTTTCCTTCCCTTCTCTCACTTTTCTCTCTTCTTTCCCTTATTTCCCTTCTTCTCACGTTTCTCTCTTCTCCTTCTCCCTTCTTTCCTTCTCTCTCTTCTCTCACTTCTCTCTCTTCTCCCTTCTCCCTTCTTTCCTCTCTTTCCTTCTTCTCCTTCTTCTCTCTTCTTTCCCTTCTTCTTCATTTTCTCTTCTCTCCCTTCTCTCCCTTCTCTCCCTTCTTCTCCCTTCTTTCCCTCTCTTCCTTTCTTCTGTTTCCCTCTTTCCTTTCTCTCCTTCTCTCCCTTCTTCTCTCTTCTCTTCCTTCTTTCCTTTCTTTCCTTCCTCTTCCTTATTTCCTTTCTCTCCCTTCTCTCCCTTCTTCTCCCTTCTCTTCATTCTTTTCCTTTCTCCTCCTTCTCTCCCTTCTATCCCTTCTCTTCCTTCTCTCCCTTTTCTCCTCTCTTCGTCTGCCTTCTTTCCCTTCTTCTCCCTTCTCTTCTTGTTAGTTTATCCTTCACGTCTTTTTCTTCTTCATTCCATCCTTCTTTTGATCTTCTTCACATCTTTCATTATACTAAGTTACAATGAAAACCAGGTCCTTATATTTCATTCATCATTCTTGCTTTCCTTCACACAAATTGCATATTTATCTATCTATTTATTTTTCATGTTTTTTTTTTTTTTACTGACATATTTTGGTTAGAGATGCTTTTGGTTTTGTCGTGTTTTTTGTCTCTCTGTTTCATTTGCCATTTTATTCTATCAGTTATAACTCTCTCTCTCTCTCTCTCTCTCTCTCTCTCTCTCTCTCTCTCTCTCTCTCTCTCTCTCTCTCTCTCTCTCTCTCTCTCTCTCTCTCTCTCTCTCATCCTAGGCCGGTGGTAGAGGAGCGGGGGGCAGCAGCTCTACTACATTTCCTGCAGCGTCACCGTCAGGATCTACTTCCTTCACCTCCTCCTCTGCCTCCTGCGCCCTCAGAGTACTCCCCATGGCAGACTTCAGTGAGTGCCAGGCCTGTCCGTCCACCCAGTAATGGCCTCTGTTCATTGGCACAGTTCCAGGACGGTGCCAGAATGTTTTCACTAGGCATGGAAGATTTGTAATGTCTCTCCTCTTCTTCAGTATGTGTGATGAACGAGTGATTGTACAGTTGCGGTCAGGTAATAATTTTTTTATGCAAGAGGGGAACCTGGTCAGGGGCAACAAAATAAAAAAAGAAAAAGAAGAAAGCTCACTTGATTGCTAGTTCCCTAAAGGAGTCGTAAGGTCAGCCAGAAGTCTGCGACAAATGTCATGAAACACCCCCTCTTAAAAGAAGTCAAGTCGTAGGAAGATGGAAATACAGAAGCAGGCAGGGAGTTCAGAGTTTACCAGAGAAAGGTATGACTGAATAAGAGTACTGGTTAACACTTGCATTAGAGTTGGACATAATAGAGGTGAGAGAGCAAGCACACATTTGTTTATATTGCGGAAATAGGTTAGCAAGTTGCATACAAGGACTGCCACTTGCCGGTCTGATGATTGGTGTCCTTTCCTGCAGGTTTCACTGTTTTCCAATGTTCTTATTTCATTTTATACCATTTGTTCATCTTCCCTGCCAGAGTACGAGCTGTGTGTGCGGCGCGTGCTGTCCCTGGCGCTGCCCGGGGAGCCAGAGGGAGTCACGGAGGCTGAGCGGGAGCTGTTTGTGAGGAGCCAAGTCAACACTCAGCACAGGGCCATGACGCGGGCACTCGGGGCGCTCCTCAGGTGGGTCAGTGACGCGTGTTTCTTATTGATTTAGGTTCTCATGAGGAATAATAAGGCTACAGACGCGGTTATTCGGGCTCTTATACGTGTTTTTCCTTGGTGATGATGCAAAAACTCCCCTCCTCTTCATTCCCCCTCTTCTTCAGTGACCCTCAGCTATCACCCTTTTCTACTCTGAATATCCTTGGTCTGTCCTTTACTTATAATCTACACTAGAAACTTCACATCTCTTCTCTAGCTGCCATGAACATCCCATGAAAAATTAGTAATGTGCTAAGAGTAAGAAAGAAAAGAGGTAATGTGTATAGTTCACTACTTCAATCTCACCCCTTCCCCCCCCTCTCTCTCTCTCTCTCTCTCTCTCTCTCTCTCTCTCTCTCTCTCTCTCTCTCTCTCTCTCTCTCTCTCTCTCTCTCTCTCTCTCTCTCTCTCTCTCTCTCTCTCTCTCTCTCTCTCTCTCTCTCTCTCTCTCTCTCTCTCTCTCTCTCTCTCTCTCTCTCTCTCTCTCTCTCTCTCTCTCTCTCTCTCTCTCTCTCTCTCTCTCTCTCTCTCTCTCTCTCTCTCTCTCTCTCTCTCTCTCTCTCTCTCTCTCTCTCTCTCTCTCTCTCTCTCTCTCTCTCTCTCTCTCTCTCTCTCTCTCTCTCTCTCTCTCTCTCTCTCTCTCTCTCTCTCTCTCTCTCTCTCTCTCTCTCTCTCTCTCTCTCTCTCTCTCTCTCTCTCTCTCTCTCTCTCTCTCTCTCTCTCTCTCTCTCTCTCTCTCTCTCTCTCTCTCTCTCTCTCTCTCTCTCTCTCTCTCTCTCTCTCTCTCTCTCTCTCTCTCTCTCTCTCTCTCTCTCTCTCTCTCTCTCTCTCTCTCTCTCTCTCTCTCTCTCTCTCTCTCTCTCTCTCTCTCTCTCTCTCTCTCTCTCTCTCTCTCTCTCTCTCTCTCTCTCTCTCTCTCTCTCTCTCTCTCTCTCTCTCTCTCTCTCTCTCTCTCTCTCTCTCTCTCTCTCTCTCTCTCTCTCTCTCTCTCTCTCTCTCTCTCTCTCTCTCTCTCTCTCTCTCTCTCTCTCTCTCTCTCTCTCTCTCTCTCTCTCTCTCTCTCTCTCTCTCTCTCTCTCTCTCTCTCTCTCTCTCTCTCTCTCTCTCTCTCTCTCTCTCTCTCTCTCTCTCTCTCTCTCTCTCTCTCTCTCTCTCTCTCTCTCTCTCTCTCTCTCTCTCTCTCTCTCTCTCTCTCTCTCTCTCTCTCTCTCTCTCTCTCTCTCTCTCTCTCTCTCTCTCTCTCTCTCTCTCTCTCTCTCTCTCTCTCTCTCTCTCTCTCTCTCTCTCTCTCTCTCTCTCTCTCTCTCTCTCTCTCTCTCTCTCTCTCTCTCTCTCTCTCTCTCTCTCTCTCTCTCTCTCTCTCTCTCTCTCTCTCTCTCTCTCTCTCTCTCTCTCTCTCTCTCTCTCTCTCTCTCTCTCTCTCTCTCTCTCTCTCTCTCTCTCTCTCTCTCTCTCTCTCTCTCTCTCTCTCTCTCTCTCTCTCTCTCTCTCTCTCTCTCTCTCTCTCTCTCTCTCTCTCTCTCTCTCTCTCTCTCTCTCTCTCTCTCTCTCTCTCTCTCTCTCTCTCTCTCTCTCTCTCTCTCTCTCTCTCTCTCTCTCTCTCTCTCTCTCTCTCTCTCTCTCTCTCTCTCTCTCTCTCTCTCTCTCTCTCTCTCTCTCTCTCTCTCTCTCTCTCTCTCTCTCTCTCTCTCTCTCTCTCTCTCTCTCTCTCTCTCTCTCTCTCTCTCTCTCTCTCTCTCTCTCTCTCTCTCTCTCTCTCTCTCTCTCTCTCTCTCTCTCTCTCTCTCTCTCTCTCTCTCTCTCTCTCTCTCTCTCTCTCTCTCTCTCTCTCTCTCTCTCTCTCTCTCTCTCTCTCTCTCTCTCTCTCTCTCTCTCTCTCTCTCTCTCTCTCTCTCTCTCTCTCTCTCTCTCTCTCTCTCTCTCTCTCTCTCTCTCTCTCTCTCTCTCTCTCTCTCTCTCTCTCTCTCTCTCTCTCTCTCTCTCTCTCTCTCTCTCTCTCTCTCTCTCTCTCTCTCTCTCTCTCTCTCTCTCTCTCTCTCTCTCTCTCTCTCTCTCTCTCTCTCTCTCTCTCTCTCTCTCTCTCTCTCTCTCTCTCTCTCTCTCTCTCTCTCTCTCTCTCTCTCTCTCTCTCTCTCTCTCTCTCTCTCTCTCTCTCTCTCTCTCTCTCTCTCTCTCTCTCTCTCTCTCTCTCTCTCTCTCTCTCTCTCTCTCTCTCTCTCTCTCTCTCTCTCTCTCTCTCTCTCTCTCTCTCTCTCTCTCTCTCTCTCTCTCTCTCTCTCTCTCTCTCTCTCTCTCTCTCTCTCTCTCTCTCTCTCTCTCTCTCTCTCTCTCTCTCTCTCTCTCTCTCTCTCTCTCTCTCTCTCTCTCTCTCTCTCTCTCTCTCTCTCTCTCTCTCTCTCTCTCTCTCTCTCTCTCTCTCTCTCTCTCTCTCTCTCTCACACACACTCACACTCTCTCACACTCTCTCTCTCTCTCACACTCACACACGTCCAAACATGATAGAAAGCCTGTAATACACCACCCCACTTTCTTCCTCCGACCCCATATAAGGCATCCTACCACCATTTCAAGCCCCTTTTCCCTTTCTTTATTTTTCATCCATATTTGTATCGTGTGTGTGTGTGTGTGTGTGTGTGTGTGTGTGTGATCTGTGTACGTATCCGGCAGGTTTTTGGACGCACATAGATCGGAGCTGGAGACACCTGACCACCTGTTGGATGGCACGCCTATCCTGGGTATTCACGTGTACACCATGTAAGTAAAAAAAAAAAATGATAGATAAATAAATAAAGTAACCAAGGAAAAAAAAACAAGTATACAAAGAAGGGAGTAAGTAGCTATGACCCTCACACACACACACACACACACACACACACACACACACACACACACACACACACACACACACACACACACGGCCCACACACACACACACACACACACACACACACGGTAGCTCAGTGGTTAGAGCTCTGGCTTCACAAGCCAGAGGACCGGCGTTCGATTCCCCGGCCGGGTGGAGATATTTGGGTGTGTCTCCTTTCACGTGTAGCCCCTGTTCACCTAGCAGTGAGTAGGTACGGGATGTAAATCGAGGAGTTGTGACCTTGTTGTCCTGGTGTGTGGTGTGTGCCTGGTCTCAGGCCTATCCGAAGATCGGAAACAATGAGCTCTGAGCTCGTTCCGTAGGGTAACGTCTGGCTGTCTCGTCAGAGACTGCAGCAGATCAAACAGTGAATTACACACACACACACACACACACACGATTCCCCGGCCGGGTGGAGATATTTGGGTGTGTCTCCTTTCACGTGTAGCCCCTGTTCACCTAGCAGTAGGTACGGGATGTAAATCGAGGAGTTGTGACCTTGTTGTCCCGGTGTGTGGTGTGTGCCTGGTCTCAGGCCTATCCGAAGATCGGAAATAATGAGCTCTGAGCTCGTTCCGTAGGGTAACGTCTGGCTGTCTCGTCAGAGACTGCAGCAGATCAAACAGTGAAACAATGAAACACACACACACACACACACACACACACACACACACACACACACACACACACACACACACACACACACACACACACACACACACACACACACACACACACACACTAAATTGATTCAGTCAGTCAGTCACTCAGTCAATCAGTCTATCCGTATTTTAAGTAAGCTAGTTATCCAGTCATTCAGTCGAGAAATTGAATACTCGTACTGAGCCATTTAGTTTTATCAATCAGTTGGGTAAATAGCCAGTCAGTTACTCAGTTAATCAGTTACTAATCCATTACTTAGCTAGTGTCAGCCAGTCAGTCACACAGATCCAGGCAACCTATGTAACTAGAACCGCCAGTTCACCATCATCACCACCACCACCACCACCACCACCTTTCTCTTTAGCTCAACGCCATACACTCAGTCTTGGCACATGAGGCTCACATCTCAATACACTTCACCTCTACTCAGGGAGGACTTGGCACAGCTGGATGAGGCTACGGCCATCGCCTTGCAAGTGTTCTCGGAGGAGCAGCACCCGGCAGCCTTCAAGAGCGGCAAACGTTCAGCCAGCAAGGAGGACTCAGCCTGTATGCCTTGCTAAGCCGCACCTCCTGCCCCATGGCTTGCCACGCCCTCAGGTACCTGCACACCTTGGGGACTTGGAGGGACTGAAAGATGTGGTTCTTCTTTAATATCCTTAAGAACTGTTTATTTCCCCAATGTTACCTCGTTACCTTCTATTTTTTTGGTAATTCTCAGTTTATTTGATGTGGAAAAAAGTGTCTGGCTATAAATTCTATGTACAAAAGTCAGTGTTAGTGGCATTCTCCAAAGAAAAAAAAAAAAAAAAACTGAACAGAGATTTGGTTCCAGTTTAGCTAGCAGACCAATTTCTGGAGGCGCCTTGACACTCCTCTCTCATAGTGATTCAGACCATTTGTTGACGGGAAAACCAGAATCAGACAGAGCTATACAACTTACCAGAGGAGACAAATGTATGAAGGGGTTAACTCTTGCACAAGTGGAAAGAGTATAAGTGAGATGGAACAAGAAGTAATAGTGCAGTGAGATCATAGGAGAGGAGTGGGAGGTATGTTATGGTAGAGTAAGTTTGAAGAAGACTAGTTACTATTCAGTCCACTCCTCTTTTCTCCTCCGTGTGTCCCTCCGTCAGGCGCGTGTTGCTGCGGCCGCTGGTGGAGATGGCGGTGCTGGAAGGGCGGTACGCTGCGGTGGGGTGGGGGGTGCACGCCGCTAACCTGGACACCCTCAGACAGCTACAGTCGTGCCTCAGACAGGTGTCCAATGTGACGGTAAGTGTCAGTGTGTTTACCTGCTTGTGTTTACGTGTTTACTTATCTGTTAGTAATGTGCAGTGTCGGGTTTACGCTTGCCTGCTCCTGTCTTTGTGATTATATACGTATATGAATATGTTTATTTTGTTTTTACTTCATTTGGTAGAGTATTACTTCTCTCTGTAGTGATTGGTGGATATATATTCGTGTGTGTGTGTGTGTGTGTGTGTGTGTGTGTGTGTGTGTGTGTG
>NC_059301.1:8868048-8880548 GCF_017591435.1 Portunus trituberculatus
GTGGTAGTAGTAGTTAATGGTGTTGTTGTTGTTGTTGTTGTTGTTGTTGATGTTGATGTGTCGTGTTCATGAAAAGCAAAGAAAGTGGAAAATAATGTACAAATACGTTAGTTAGTCAGTCAGTCAGTTAGTTAGTCTTTAAGCCAGTCAGTCAGTCAGTTATTCAACCAGTCAGTCAGTCAGTAAGCCACTTAACATAATTTACCGACAGAAAAATCAATCAGTCAGTAAGTCAGTCAGTCATTTAGTCAGTCATACAGTCAGCCTGTCAGTCAACCACTTCATCCTATACAAGGGGAAAAAAATCAATCAGTCTTGTAGTCTAGTCAATCATTCATTCATTGTCAGTCAACCACACAGTCTATTCCCACCATCCCCTTCACACCCTCATGTCAACCACACAGTCTATTCCAAACCATCCCCCTTCATCCCCTCATATCAACCACACAGTCTATCCCCAACCATCCCCTTCACCCCATCATGTCAATCATACTGTCTATCCCCACCATTCCCCTTCACCCCTTCATGTCAGTCAACCACACACACACACACACACACACACACACACACACACACACACACACACACACACACACACACACACACACACACACACACACACACACACAGAGTCTACCCCCGCACCATCCCCCTTCATCCCGTCATGTCTCCAGGAAAGCGCAGGTTCAGCGGGCTTGGGAGGTGATGCGTCGTGTGGCGGCCCTCGAGCTAACACACTTGCCGCAGGAGGTGGACAGTTGCTGCATGATCTACCTGCCTCACGTGGGTTACCTCCTCGCCTTCCCGCCCTCGCCAGAGCTCGATGCCTCCCTCTCCCCTGCCGGCTACTCCCTGCCCGGCCTGCACTTCATGTTCAAGACTGCCGACATGGTGTTTTACAAGAGTGACACGTGCTATGGTGAGTGTTAGAGCCGTATTCAAGCTGAGTAATAAAAGTATCAATAATGGTGAAACAAAGAAGGAGTGAAATTAGAAGTAGAGACAATACTACAAAATATCATTACAATTATATTACAACGTTACTGAAAAGAACACTCGGTACTTATTTTAAATGTCATATGAAAATGTAAGCACTTTTAATATTTTCTCTCAGTGATTTAGAAAAGTATGTATTTCAACTTTCCCGAAACCATTTTTTTTTTTTTTATCATGTAGAACTTGTACTGCTGGATTGATTATCATGCATGAGTTACGTATTGTATAAGCCAGAATATTGGTAACTAAGTAATTAAATGGTAATGAACTTGATGCTACGACAAATAAATAGATAAATGAATAAATAAATAAATTAATAAATAGATAAATAACTAACGATGATTGCGATCCGCTTGACGAAGATAACGATCCGATTTTCCACAATAACAATTCAATTCCATTTTCCATGATAACGATGCGATTTCCTTTTCCATGATAACGATGCGAGTTTCCACTGTAACGATGCGAGTTTCCACGATAACGATGCAAGTTTCCACGATAACGATATAAATTCTTTTTCCACGATAACGATACGAGTTTCCACGATAAGGATGTGAGTTTCCGCGATAACGATTCGATTTCTTTTTCTATGATAACGATGCGAGTTTCCACGATAACGATTCGATCCTATTTTCCACGATAACGATGCTGACATTGCGATAGCTACATGACTGCAGTCTCCCTACCTGCACAGGCACCAGGACGAACCCTTCCTCCCCAAGGGTCCACCCCAGCAATCCCGTAATAATTTCAGTTCTTGATATTCTCAATCATAACGTCGTGTAAATATGAATGCTTCAAATTTAACATAGTGATAGAGGAATGGAGGACCTAAAACAAGGAAAATGGGTGAAGGAATGAAGAGGCGACAGAGTTGGTGAGTGGGTGAGGGATGGAGAGTGTTCCGCCTCCGCCAGGCTACACTCAGCGTCACTTCCCGCCGCAGCAAGCAATGATCAGGGCACAACACACACCAAGGTTCCCAGGGCACAGCACACACCAAGGTTCCCGGGACTGTGGAACACTTCAGCAGCTTACCATGACTGCTGTGACAGGTTGTGACAGGTTGTGACAGGGTGCAGTGATCTCCACAGAGCTGGACCGTGAGCTGGGCGATATCCACGTAGAGATTGCCAACCACGAGACGCGTATCATGCTGAGGCTGATGGATGCCCTGCTGCACCACGCCCACGCCTTCCTCGCCCTGGTGGACCGCGCCCTCATGCTTGACTGGTGAGAGAGAGAGAGAGAGAGAGAGAGAGAGAGAGAGAGAGAGACTTGTTGACCTTTATGCAGTTGTTGCTCTTCTGATATTGAGGTTTTTTTTCTTTTGTTTGTTTGTTTCGCTTTTTTTTCTTGTCTTGTGGATGTGATAGGCACTTTTTGTTCGCAAGCGTCACCTAACTATTTTCTCTTGCCTTTATTTCTTCTTTCCCCTCCATATTTTTCTTTCTCTTTCTTTCTTTCCACATATATATGTACTTCATCAAGTTTTCTTTTCTTCACTGTTATTTGTTTGTATCGTTTTCCTTGTTTGTTTCTTTTTCTACTTCTATCCTTCTGCTTCTTTCCTCTCCCTTCTATCTTGTATTCCTTTATTTCTTACTACGCCTCAATTCTTTCACCACTATCTCCTTTCTTAATTTTTCTTCCTGTTTTATCTTCCTTTTTTCCACATCTCCCTGATTTTATTTATCTCTTATTCCTTCTATTCCACTGTGCCTTCTTTTAAACGTTATTTTTTTTCTTTATCTTTCCTACTTAATCTCCATCTTTCATCCAATTCCTAAACCTTATGCTCCAGTACCTGTTCCTCCTTCACTTCACTCTTACAGTCCTTAAATTCTTTCTCTAGGTTAAACAGGGCAACGTATATATAAAAAAAAAAGCTAGTAGTGGATTGTTTATCTATTAATATCAACTCTTTCTTTGTATTCCCTTGTGTTCCTGTTTATTCAGAAACGCTTTGCTCTCTCACCTCGACTATTTCCAAAGGCCACAGAGATGATGAGCTAAGTTGTCATGACTGTTTCTGCTGTTAATAATGTACAGATCCTGTAAATGTATCACTGAAACCTTAAAAAAAAAAAAAAAATCAGATCCATATACTGTACCTGCTTTTGTATTTCTATCTTCCTCCGACCTCAACTCATTTAATTAAGAGGGAGGTTTCAAGATTTATCCCATTCTTTTTGTCAACTCTCTGGTACCTGCCCGAAGAACGGCATCTCACAGGGCTTCTTTGTTTAATCGTTTTTGTTGCCTTTGACAAGTTTTCCCCTTTGAAAGTAATGGACATGCTACCCAGATATGTGCTTCAGAAGACTACAAGCATAACTCCACCTTTTACAGCCTGCTGGCGTTTGCTGTAGTGGCGAGGGAGTGTGGATGGGTGCAGCCTGACCTGGTGGAGGTGGAGAAGGAGGGAGGGTCAGAGATGGAGAGTGTACTTGATGTGGAGGGAGCACGCCATCCCCTTCAGGAGCTGTGTACCCCTGCCTTCGTGGCCAACCCTGTGGTGAGTGGCGGCGCCCTGCCCTCCATCACCCTCATCACGGGACCCAACGCCAGCGGCAAAACTGTCTATCTGAAGCAGGTGAGGCTTAAATACGTAGCATCTTATAGGCGTGCAAGTGATTTATATAGAACGCCATATTCTTAAACGCTTCCCTCTCTCACCACGATCATTTTCAAACACTACAGAGACGATTAGCCGAGTTCTAAGGAGTATTTTTCCTGTTGGCAATGCAGAAAACTTGTTAACATGTCATTAAAATTACAGAAACATCGTTAGAAAAAAAAAATCCCGTGTCCCTTCAACTAGAACCCTTTGAAAATAGTGAAGGTGCAGCGCTAAAGTGTTTCTGAATATGTGCCTCAGAGTTCCATAGAAAAATAGGCCACAACAGAGAGAGAGAGAGAGAGAGAGAGAGAGAATTAAGAAGGAATAAAGGTAGGAGAGAGAATTAAAACTGTTACGGAAGGAAGGGAAAGGGAGAGAAGAGAAATGTGAAGCAGATTGGTAGTTAGAGAGGATGAGAGAGATGGGAAAGAGAGAGAGAGAGAGGAAGAAAGGAAGGGGTAAAGGAAACAGAGTGAGGGAGAAAGAAAAAGGGGAAGAAAATAGGGTTAGAAAGCAATAGAAACAGAAGGAAGAAGCGAATGAAACAGAGAGAAAAGAGAGAAAGGAAGAGAAGAAAAGGAAGAGTGAGATAAAGAGAGAAGATGAAAGCAAAGGAGAGAGAGAGAGAGAGAGAGAGAGAGAGAGAGAGAGAGAGAGAGAGAGAGTGTGTGTGTGTGTGTGTGTGTGTGTGTGTGTGTGTGTGTCGGTGGTGTGTATCTTTTCCAGTCCTCTTGTCTGTCTGCCTATCTGTCCGTCTGTCTGTTTGTTATTGTTTGTTTGTTTACTGTTTGTTTTGAGAAGATAAATATGAAGAGGAAATAGAGAATGGACCTACGTGACAGACAGGCAGACAAACAGACAGACAGACAGACAGACAGACAATGATAGAGGTCAGGGTGGAATAAGATAATGGTGGAAAGTCTGTCTTGTTTTTGTTTAGTTTGCACTCTCTGTTTATTCACTTTCTTCCAAAGGTTTGATTATGTCATGCTCGTCAACAGCTGTCATTCTGTACTCCTTTCTTTCTGCCATCTCTCCCGCGCCCTCTGTTTGTGCATGGAGCGATGTCACACAGCTGGACGTCCCTTTAGTTAATCAGTCAGCCAGTCATTCACTCACTCACTCACTCACTCACATTCACTCATTTACTTAGTCAATCAATCAAGCAAGTAGTCAGTCAGTCAACTAATCAACTAGCTAAATAAAGATAAATAGATGAAATAGATAAATAGGTAAATCAGTCAGTCAGTCAATCACCCAATCAGTCAGTCAGTCAGTCAGTCAGTTCAGTCAATCATCACACCAAGCAATCACTGTCTGTCACGCAATGGCAACAACAGGTGGGCGTGCTGGTGGTGCTGGCGCAGGTGGGAAGCTGGGTGCCGGCAACCAGAGCCAGGCTGACTCCCGTGGACGCCATCATCGCGGTCACGCCCAGCACGCCGTCAGTCACCTCCGGCCTCTCCACCTTCATGGTCGAGCTCAACAGGGTAAGTCATGAGGAAACAGGGTGTGTATAAATTCTGTCCGCTACTCTTAACGTAACCTAACCTAACCTAATCTTAACCTAACCTAACCTAACCTTGACCTAATCTTAACATAACGTAACCTAACCTAATCTTAACCTAACCTAACCTAATCTTAACCTAACCTAACCTAACTTTAACCTAATCTTAACGTAACCTAACCTAACCTAACCTAACCTAACCCAAATCAAACTTAAGTAAACCTAACCAAACTTAGCCAAACCAAACCAAACCTAACTTAATCTAATGTCAACACCCTCACCAAGCTGATTCTAATCTGACCCTAATCTATCAATCAACAACTTACTTCTCCTCCAAGTCTTCCTCCTCCTCCTCCTCCTCCTCCTCCTTACCATCATCATCATCATCATCATCATCATCATCATCATCATTATCATCATTGTATTTTTTTGGGGGAGCTAAATTTTCACCTCTCTTTCACGTTATGCGAAGAGGAAACACACTGGACAAGTTTTATTCTATTCTATCCAACTCTTAGTGACTTTTCTTATGTAATCCTATATTCTCCTCCACCTCCTCTTCCTCCTCTTCCTCCTAATTATCGTCTTTCCCCTATCCTCCTCTTTCTTATTTTTTGTCTGTCTCCTCTCTATCTTCATCCTTTCCTCTTCTCTTAGTAACTGTTCTTATGTAATCCTGCATTCTCCTTCACCTCCTCCTTATTCTCATCCTAATTATCGTCTTTCCTTCATCTTCCTTTTTCTTACTTTTTGTCTGTCTCCTCTCCATCATCATCCTTTTCTCTTTTCTCTTAGTAATTGTTCTTATGCAATCCTGTATTCTCCTCCTCCTCCTCCTCCTCCTCCTCCTCCTCCTCCTCATTCTAATTATCTTCTTTTCTCCATCCCCCTCTTTCTTATTTTCTTTCTTCTCTATCACCGTCCTTTCCTCTTCTCTTAGTAACTATTCTTATGTAATCCAGTATTCTCCTCTTTCTCCTCCTCATCATTCTCATCCTAATTACCTTCCTTTCCCTATCCTCCTTTTCTTATTTTCTGTCTGTTTCCTTTCTATCACCGTCCTTTTCTCTTCCATCTCCTCCTCCTCCTCTTTCATTCCTGTCTATATCATCACTACCTCTCTCACATTTCCTATTACTCCGTCTGCCACTCCTTCAGATGAGCGGTGCCGTGGCCAGGGCGACAAGACGCTCCCTGGTGTTGGTGGATGAGTTCGGGGCCTCCACCTATGAGAACGACGGCGCTTCCCTCCTGACAGCGTGCCTAGACCATTGGGGCGCCATGACCCGTACCCGCAGGAGGCGCAGGAGGAGGAGGAGGAGTAGCAGGAGTAGCAGTGGGGAGGAGGAGGAACAAGATGACAGTACCAGGATTATTAGACATGATGATGATAGTGAGATGAGTTTTGTGGAAGGAAGTGGAGGGATTAGAGGAGAGGAAGAGAGAAGTGAAGGAAGTAGAAGCAGAGGTTATGAAGGGAGAAACAGTGATGATGAAGAGATGGTAGGAGGAGGAGGAGGAGGAGGAGGAAGAGGAGGTGGAGGAGAAAGGGGAAGAGGGTGTCCACATGTTTTCGTTTCCACTCATCTCCTTCGAATCTACGACCACTTAGAACGACCTGAAACTGTTCGTCCTCTGGTGAGTAATAATCTTTTCCTCCTCCTCCTCCTCCTCCTCCTCCTCCTCCTCTTCCTCTTTCTCTTCCTTTTTTTTTTTCTCTTCTAAACTCTCTCTTCTTTGCTATTCGATATTAACTCCTCTTCCTAATGTGTGTGTGTGTGTGTGTGTGTGTGTGTGTACTCCTGACGAAGGGTCGCGTACACAGGTCCTGGAGGTGGTGCAGGAGGGAGAGGGACTAGTGCCGCTGTACCAGGTAGCAGAGGGTCGTGCACGCGCCAGTCATGCCGCCGCTGTCGCCTCCCTCGCTGGGGTACCAAACTTCGTCATTGAGAGGGCTAACCAGGTACTGCTTTTTGTTGTTGTTGCATGCTTGCCCTTGACGTGTTTTTAGTACGTTTTGTAGTCCAGCTGCTGTATTGTGTTTGCCATTTGACGTTTTCTTACTAAATTTCCTGATATCTATTTGTTTTATTACGTTTTATTC
The DNA here is from genome assembly GCF_017591435.1 of Portunus trituberculatus. Taxonomy (NCBI): domain Eukaryota; kingdom Metazoa; phylum Arthropoda; class Malacostraca; order Decapoda; family Portunidae; genus Portunus; species Portunus trituberculatus. The sequence goes on from NC_059301.1 coordinate 8,875,279, forward strand.
TTCTTTTATTTATTTATTTGTTTATTTATTTATTTTTTTTACATTTTCTACGTTGTACGCTTATTATGCATCATAAATATAACCTTTTTACTCTTGTTGATCTTTGTAATCTTCTCTTGTCTTTCTCCTCTCAGATTGTACTTGGCTTCTTGTAATCTTAGTTTCGTATCTCTATTCGTTCGTCTTTTGTTGTCTTCTGCTTGTCTTTCTGCTTGTCTTTCTGTCTTGTGTGTGTGTGTGTGTGTGTGTGTGTGTGTGTGTGTGTCTCTGTATTTTTCTGTCATCTCTACCTAGGTCGTCTTTCGCTTCTCAGATTGTGATGACTTCTCGTAATTTGAGTAACTGGTTTTGTATCTTTATTCGTAAATATTTTGTTGTCTTTTGCTTCTCTTTCCGTCTTTTTCTTGTGTGTGTCTGCCTTCTCTGTTTGTATTTTTCTTTCATCTCTTCTTACGTCGTATTTCTCCTCTGAGATTGTGATGGCTTTCGTGATCTCAGTAATTGGTTGTATATCTCTATTCGTTCGTCTTTGTTTTGCTGTCTTGTGCTTCTCTTTCCGTCTTTTTGGTGTGTCTTCTCTGTCTGTATTTTTCTTTCGTCTCTTCTTTTTTATTTCTCCTCTGAGATTGTGATGGCTTCTCGTAATCTGAGTAATTTGTTCTGTATCTATTCGTTCGTCTTTTGCTGTATTTTTCTGTATGCCTTTTGTTTCTCTTTCCGTCTTTATTTTTGTGTGTGTTTGTGTTCTCTGTACTTTTCTTTCGTCTCTTCTTACGTTATCAAGGTTTGTTGCATCTTTCTTTTTTTTTTTCATTATGTTTTATTTTTCTTCATTCATTATATTTCTGGTTATTTATTATGCCTTTTTTTGTTGTTAATGTTGCTTGATCAGTCTCACGTATTTCATGTTTTTTTTTGTTTTGTTTTTGTTTGCTGAAGTTTCTTGTTCAGTTTTGTTGCTTTACTTGTGTTTGAGTAGTTTTTGTTTATTTTTTCTTATTCAAAATCTCTTCCTGTTATTGTTTGTATGATCATATAAAATTTCTACACTTTTTTTTAAAGTTTCAAATGTCTAAGTTTTTATGTTTTTCTCCAGTTTTGTTTCCTTATTTTCTCTTGCGTAATTTGAGTTCTCATTTCCTGTTCTTTTCCTGATGCTCTTTTTATATATATTGAGTTATTCAAGCACCAGGAATCATTAAGACATTAGCACACCCCATTAATCAACACACAATATACACTTTACTTTCCCCTTAGTCAGCACACACCCGCACGTTTCCTTATTATCGCTAAGTATTCCCAATTGGCGACATCCTCCTCCTTCTATGAGATTATCTGGCACACGTATTCACATCTCTAATTGAGCAAAGTGAGAACCATGTGTTGGATAATTAACTTTCAACTTCTCGGATGAAAGAGAATCTAAATACCTGTCGAGGGCATGAATTCACCTTTTTAGCTATCATCACCTTTCCATATTATCAGCATACTTTTCACACCATTAATAAATCTCTTAGACCACAAACGCATCTTCTTTGACCTTCTTCTGACCACTTTCTTACTCTTCAGAGCTTTCCAACAATGTTCAGATCATTAATACCTCTTCGGACACCACTAACACTCTTTTCGAGACTGCTAATGCACCTTTCAGACCATTAACATATTTTTCACGTCTTTAACACCATTCCTAGGACCATTAGCCCACCCTTCAGGCTATAGATACATCTTTCTGACCATTACAACACTCTTAATTCACATTTCAAACTATTAATATACCTTTCAGACAATTAATACACTTTTCAGACCATAATCACATCTTTAACACAATTTCTAGTACCATTAATACACTCTTCAGGTCATAAACACACTTTCTGACCATTACAAAACTTTTTTTTAGACTAAACCCACCTTTCAAACCATTAACACACCTTTCAGACCATTAACACATTTCTCAGACCATAATCACATTTTGAACACTATTTCTAGGACTATTAACACATTCCTCAGGCTGCAACCACACCTTTCTGATCATTACAACACTTTTTTCATACACCTAACACAGTTTCAAACCACTACCATACCTTTTAGACCATTTCTAGTATCATTAATACGCCCTTCACTGTTCCAGACTCCTAACACACCTTTCAAACCATTACCATACCTTTCAGACCATTAACACACTTCTCAGACCACAATTACATTTTTAACACAATTCCTAGTACCATTAACACGCCCTGCTACCAATAAACACACGTTCTCGCGCCAATGCAGGTGTGTGAGAGCATCAGGCGAGGTGAGCTGCCCCCGCCTTGGACTTTACTGGAGGACGGGGCTGAGATGAGGAGATGCCAGGCTGTGGTGTCTCTCTTCCTCATGCACCACTTCGCAGACGACCCCCTCACGCTACTCCACAAGATACGTGAATGCTCCATAACCGCCGCCTCTGCATCACCGTCCTCCTCCTCGCTAGCTAGCCTGCCTCTGCCTCCACCTCACCACTCCACGTCCCACCTCAGCACGCCGCCCACACTGCACGGGAGAGGCGGTGTGGAGGGTAGCGCAGGACAGGAGTCGCCTCAGAACAGCTTAGTCATCCCCTCTGATTTCCTTGAGGTTGTTATTGCCTCCGGTGGCGTGTTGGGGGAGATGGGGCAAGGTGATGCTTCAAAGGTTGCACGGCTTGCTACACCTATACATACACAGGCTACACCCATACACATACAGGATACACCTATACACACACAGGCTACACTCATACACACACAGGCTACACCCATACATACACAGGCTACACCCATAAACACACAGGCTACACCCATACATACACAGGCTACACCCATAAACACACAGGCTACACCTATACATACACAGGCTACACCCATACATACACAGGCTACACCTATACACACACAGGATACACCCATACATACACAAGATACACCAATACATACACAGGCTACACCCATACACACACAGGCTACACCCATACACACACAGGCTACACCCATACACACACAGGCTACTCCCATACATACACAGGCTACACTTATACATACACAGGCTACACCCATACACACACAGGCTACACCCATACATACACAGGCTACACCCATACATACACAGGCTACGCCCATGCACACAAAGGCCGTATGCACACAGGCTACACCCATACATACACAGGCTACACCCATACACACACAGGCTGCACCCATACACACACAGGCTACACCCATACACACACAGGCTGCACCCATACACACACAGGCTACACCCATACACACACAGGCTACACCCATACATACACAGGCTGCACCCATACACACACAGGCTACACCCATACAAACACAGGCTGCACCCATACACACACAGGCTACACCCATACACACACAGGCTACTCCTATACACACACAGGCTACACCCATACACACACAGGCTACACCCATACACACACAGGCTACACCCATACACACACAGGCTACTCCTATACACACACAGGCTACATCCATACACACACAGGCTACACCCATACATACACAGGCTACACCCATATACACACAGGCTACACCCATACATACACAGGCTGCACCCATACACACACAGGCTACACCCATACACACACAGGCTACACCCATACACACACAGGCTACACCCATACATACACAGACTGCACCCATACACACACAGGCTACACCCATACACACACAGGCTACTCCTATACACACACAGGCTACACCCATACACATACAGGCTGCACCCATACATACACAGGCTGCACCCATACACACACAGGCTACATCCATACACACACAGGCTACACCCATACACACACAGGCTACACCCATACACACACAGGCTACACCCATACATACACAGGCTGCACCCATACACACACAGGCTACACCCATACACACACAGGCTACACCCATACACACACAGGCTACACCCATACATACACAGGCTGCACCCATACACACACAGGCTGCACCCATACACACACAGGCTACACCCATACACACACAGGCTACACCCATACACACACAGGCTACACCCATACACACACAGGCTACACCCATACATACACAGGCTGCACCCATACACACACAGGCTGCACCCATACACACACAGGCTACACCCATACACACACAGGCTACACCCATACACACACAGGCTACACCCATACACAGGCTACACCCATACACACAGGCTACACCCATACACACACAGGCTACACCCATACACACACACAGGCTGCACCCATACACACACAGGCTACACCCATACACACACAGGCTACACCCATACACACACAGGCTACACCCATACATACACAGGCTGCACCCATACACACACAGGCTACACCCATACATACACAGGCTACACCCATACATACACAGGCTACACCTATACATGCACAGGCTACTCTTATACACACACAGGCTACACCCATACACACACAGGCTACACCCATACACACACAGGCTACACCCATACATACACAGGCTGCACCCATACACACACAGGCTACACCCATACATACACAGGCTGCACCCATACACACACAGGCTACACCCATACATACACAGGCTACACCCATACACACACAGGCTACACTTCAAAACACTCCCATTGCTCTCCACTACAACACCACCATCACCACTTCCTCCTCCACTCCTAATCACCAACTTACCACCACCACCTCCACCACCACTGTCCACCACCACCACCACCACCACACCACTCCGTCATCCACCTCCCAGTGCAGTGATGACTCTCAGCTTACCATTCCATTTGCTACTCCACATGCTACATCTTCCTTCCATCCCCTCCACCTCCATCCCTCCACCCCCAACAGTGACTCCTCTCCTCTTTCCTCCACCTCACTCCCCCTGCACCGATGTTCTACTTACGAACCCCACCAAATTTCTCCTTCTCTCACTTCCCCTTCCTCCAATACCTCCTTACCCTCTTCTCCTCCTCCTCCTCCTCCTCCTACTACTACTACTACTCGTAAAGTCTCCCCTTCTTCCTCTTCTTCCACTTCCATATTCTCTCCTTCTTCTAAATTATCGCGATTCTCTACAGTTTCTAAAGTTTCTCTCTCCACTTCCTCTGTCTCCTCTTCCTCTTTGAATGGTTGTCCTTCCCCCTCCAAGCAGTATGTCCCTTCTTCCATCTCCTATTCCTCTTCTTCCTCTCCTTGTAAGCCACAACACACGTCCCTTGCCAAAGCTGCTCCTTCATCTCCCTCGTCTTCTTCCTCTTGTTCCACC
>NC_059301.1:8890548-8913048 GCF_017591435.1 Portunus trituberculatus
GTAACACCCCATTGTCACTACCACTCATCTCCCTCTGCGCATGCGTAAGGAGGTGACGGCGAAGCAGACGAGGCGACGTGGTCATCGAATCCCTGGGTTCCCTGCTGGTGCTGGCACAGTCAGCGCGCAGACGTGAAAGTGAGAGGTTGCCTACGTACGTTGCTACTGATTGGTTAGTGTGGCCTGAGTTTTTGCTTTTTTGCTTCTAATTTTAGTGGAAGACAACTGTATTGTGTTTTTTGTAGTATACTGGTACGAAGTGACGTGACATATTTTTTCTTTCCATGATTTCTTTAGTGAAATAAATGGAAGAAATATATAGTACATGTGGTAATTATTGTGTGTAGACGCCGGCACGCAATTAGTAAGCTTGTAAGAAATGTCTGGTTCTTGATACAAATATTACATGAAAAGTACTTTTATTTTCATTACTGGGTTATAAAGAAACCTAGGTGTCAGATCAAATATGAAGAATAGACACAATTAGCAATGTGTCTAAATAGAAAATCATGTGAAAAAATATATAATAATAAGTGTGAATGAAGTGCAAGATCCAACGCTAGATTGAAAATATAGGAAACAAGAAAAATCAAAAGCAATAACAATTTCAATATCTGTTCATCAGCGTATTTAATTTACTATATTCTGTTAATGGTTATGGAAAGAGATGTGTGTGTGTGTGTGTGTGTGTGTGTGTGTGTGTGTGTGTGTGTGTGTGTGTGTGACCTCAACAAATTGTAATGCTGTTCTGCAACTTAAATAAAAAAAAAAAAAAAAAAAATTAAAGCTTATAGTCTCTTGCAAAGCCATCGATATCAAACATTAAATTTCGAAGAACATCATGAATTCCTACTGGTGGTGGTGTTGTGCAATGTGTGTTGAGTACCGGTACCATTGTCACTTACTCTGAGTACCCGTGAATGACTTTGTGCGTTGTTGTGCAAGTCGTGGGTAGTGATGCAGAAGAGGCCAGTGAAGTGAACAGTGTCTCTTGTGTAATGTCAGTTGAATGTGAATGTATTAACACGAGGGATATTTCATTGGCTGATGAGTAACATGCGTATCTAAGGAGTGTGTGAAATGTTGTGTGTGTGTGTGTGTGTGTGTGTGTGTGTGTGTGTGTGTGTGTGTGTGTGTGTGTGTGTTATCAGATATGTATATATGTGGTGAATGACGCATCTGTTATGAACCAAATCCTAGTCTTGCGTGTTTAAAGAGAGAGAGAGAGAGAGAGAGAGAGAGAGAGAGCGGGTGTGGATTGCTTTTTTTGACCACCAAATAAATGAATTAGATATTTTCAGAAAGTTTCACGGTTACTAGAATTATCATTATTATTATTATTATTATTATTATTATTATTATTATTATTGTTGTCGTCGTCGTCGTCGTCGTTGTTGTTGTTGTTGTTGTTGTTGTTATTAATATTATCATTACTACTATTACTCCTACTACTACTACTACTATATAATTCTGTCTATCTTACGTATAATTAGAAAGACTCCCTTGGCTTAGTGATGAAGTCAATACACACATAGACAACAGATATGCATTATACATTCCCACGTTTCAGCCCTACTTTGCCCTTATTCATTACAACCTGCTAACATACACATATATCTTAATCCATTCCTGTCTAGCTTTCTTTTCACACCTTACCTCACTAATCCCTACACTCCACTACTCCCCTGCCACGCCCGTTCACTTGTTCTGTTGACTGACTGTCTAATGTAGTGCAAGTTGGTACGGGGAATATGGGTAATAAATTGGGTGGGTGGCGGCACAGAGAGAGAGAGAGAGAGAGTGTGACGCGTGGTTGGTGATGTCAGTCAGGCCGCCGCCGTGACGCAGTCTTCCGGGTGTGGTAGATAATGAGAGGCTTTCGATGTGTTACGCTTCTCCATGACGTGATGCGGTTGTTCTGCTACTCTAAGTGATATTATGATGTTACTCTCTCTCTCTCTCTCTCTCTCTCTCTCTCTCTCTCTCTCTCCAGTTGCTTTCTTTTCCCTATTTCATCTAGTTCTTTTATTTTCAATCTTCTATATAAGTTATGTTATTCTCAGTGATGTGGTTTTGTTTTGATTTCTTCTTGTCCTTATTTCTTTTGCTTTGTTCTTGTCCTCCTCCTCGTCCTTCTTGTTTTCTTTTCTTCCTCCTCCTCCTCTTCCTCTTACTCATTCTCCTCTGCATCATTCTAATTTTTTTTTTCATGTTTTTGTATGCACGGATGTATCTACTATATGTATGTGCCTATCACTCGCTCCTTTTTTTCTCTTTCTCCTCCTCCTCCTCCTCCTCCTCTCCTCTTACTACTACTACTACTACTACTACTACTACTACTACTACTACTACTACTATTACTACTTCTACTACTACTTCTATTACTACTACTACTACTACTACTACTACTACTACTACTACTACTACACAACTATTACTGTTATATTTTTCAGTGTCTCCCGGACCATCACCACCACCACCACCACCACAACAACAACAATGAGAGCCAGTTTGTTCCTCCTATCACTTCTGGTATGTATTGCAGTTATGATATTTCCCCCATTTTTCTCCTATTTTCCCATTCTATTTATATATTCACTTTGTTCTGGGTTATGATGTGATTCAGTTGTTGCAGGGTCATTCATTTCAACACTCCCTCTCTGCATCTGTATTTCCGAATTCCTACGACTTGTCTTCTTTTAAGAGGGAGGTATCGAGGCATTTGCTCCCCAATTTCGGCTGACGCTTTTCCACTTCTTCAATCTTTTCTTTTCTTTTTTTTGCCCTTGGCCGGTCCTCTTCCCTACGTAAAAAAAAAAAAAAAAGAACTCGTCTACGTGCTCAGGTGGTCACACAATCAATCAGTCAGTCAGTCCATCTTTCAGTTACTTAGAAGAATTCAGACAGGGATGAAGAGATTGAATAGTTTGTACTCTTTAAAGTAATTTTGTGTAGTCAGTTGGTAGAAGTACACACTGTTCACGAACGTTAGAGACACAACCACCTCTCTCACGGCCTGAATTTGGCGAGTCCTGCTCATATTCCCAGTGGGTGGCGGTGTCCCGAGGTGTAGTGGAAGGTTTGACGTTGTTTTGGTGACTCGATAGACACTGCCGGACACCTGACTCCTTTAGATATTGATCACATGATACTACTAATCCGAATGCTCTCTCTCTCTCTCTCTCTCTCTCTCTCTCTCTCTCTCTCTCTCTCTCTCTCATCATCGCCATAGACAGGCTCGGGCCACCTGACGCCATTATCACCACCACCACCACCACCAACACCACCCCGACACATGCAGTAAATAATTATGTTCACCACCTCTTTCTACCAGTCACCGTGCTCGTCCTGTGGTCCGCTTGTAGTAGTAGTAGTAGTAGTAGTAGTAGTAGTAGTAGTAGTAGTAGTAGTAGTAGAAGTGGTAGTAGTACGAGAGAGAGAGAGAGAGAGAGAGAGAGAGAGAGAGAGAGAGAGAGAGAGGTTACTTGTTGTGGTTAACTAAATATTTGTTCACCCATGAAGGAGAGAGAGAGAGAGAGAGAGAGAGAGAGAGAGAGAGAGATATCTCCACGTAGGTTCGAATCCCACCACGCACAGCTTTAAACACTTTGCCATTTGTCGAGTGGTTTAAAGTTACCTACATGTCACCATGATACCCAGGTTCTAGGTGGTTACACTCAAGATGAACTTGGGCGGTGATATGGGCCCTAATATGGGTACCACTATAAATAAAATTGCCTGCGCCACTAATGGGCGGAAGCTGAACAGCGCTTCCTATACACTCTTCAAGTATGCCTACAGGCGCTATAGGCCTTACCGTAAAAAAAAAGAAGAAAAAAAGTAGTTTAAAGTTACCTACATGTCACCATGATACCCAGGTTCTAAGTGGTTGCACCAAAGATGCGCTTGGGTGGTGATATGGGCCCTAATATGGGTACCACTATAAATAAAATTGCCTGCGCCACTAATGGGTGGAAGCTGAACTGCGCTTCCTATACGTACTCCTAAGTACACCTACTGGCACCACAGGCCATAGCATTAAAAAAAGAAAAGAAAAAAAAAACATTTACACACAAACACCACCACCATCACAATATTTTCTTTCAGCATCATGTTAGTATCTATATAACATGTATCTAGTCTATATGCACTCATTGAAATCATATTTATTCTGTGTCTGTAAGTACCACGTGTGTATGGAGTCAATTAAACGCCTTGTTAGTTACTGCAGCTTGTTAAGTAAGTACTCAGATAGCTTATTAGTTAATATTGTTAAAGTTTCTTATCAGGATACAAGATGTCGTGGTATACTTGAGAGAAAGGCGTTGGAAATGAGAGCTTTGAGTAATGATAGTGATGAGAGTGGCGATAGTGATTGTGTATGCTTGCCACTAACTACGATATTTTGAAATGTACCTCTACTTTCATAGGGCTCTGTTTGAAGCTACGGGTTTATTCTATTTTTTCTTCTACAGTTCTAGGTTTATGTATTATCAAAAGGAGAAACACCCTTGAGAATCTGGCGAATCATCTCTGTGGCTTTTGAAAATTGTCGTGGCGAGAGAGTAAAGTGTTTCTGATGGTTGTGTTGTGTTAACAGATACTTGTGGAAAGGATGAACGCACTTAGGAGTTCGATAATATAGTTCTTTCTCAGCATAGTAAGAAAATTCAATATGGTTAGAAGCATAAAGTTAGAAGAGTGGAACCATGCGTGCTTTGGGGTCCGAGGGGTCTCCAAGCACACGGGTTCGAATCCTGTCCACGGTCCGAGTGTAGGTTAGGCTTCCTCACTCGCAGCAACGGTTTCCTGGCGGGTGGGCTTTGAGATAGAAGGTACCCCAAAAAAGTATCCTCTTTAGCCCATAATTCCCTTGAAAAACCAACATGGTACAAAAAAAAAAAACGTGCGGTGTTTGTAGTCGTTTGGCAGAAATGTGCGTTATTAATGGAAAGAATGAATATATTTAAAAGATAGTCCAAATTAAAGTTTAGAGCCAAAGTCAGACAAACGTAGTGCTATAGTTATTAGGCGTTGTGTTAGGAGTGTTAACGGAAAGATAAACATACCAGAAACACGACAGGCTTCACTTTGCGGGTTACGAGGCTGAAAAAAGACACGAGTAAACTGGTGTTGAGTGGCTGGGAAAATTGTTGAGCCCCGTAACGAGAAGTCCTTAAGTGCCTCGCTTCTCTCTGTAAGACAGGGAAGGACGGCCACCTTACCACTTGCTCTGTGCACTTAACCGCCACTTTGGTAAATCAGCACATCAGTGAACCCTCTTAGTTACTTCATTATTGTTAGTAGTAGTAGTAGTAGTAGTAGTAGTAGTAGTAGTTTTTGTTCTCCTCTTCCTCCTCCCCTTCTTCTTCTTCTTCTTCTTCTTCTTTTTCTTCTATAGTTTTATGATGTAAATAAAACAATAACCAGGAAACTAAAGTCTTAAAATGACCAAACACACAACCAGCAGAGCGCACGTCACTCCTTCACTCAACCAATAAATCCACGCTGGTAGTGAATTAACATATACGGCGAAAGTGCCCAACCCAATTGACTAGAGAGCTCAGCGGCAACAGTACTGAAACGGCCATACATAGCCATAGGTATAATCATTCACCCTAACCGGTTATGTACAGCACAGTAGGGAAAGTGCACCATTATAGCAGGTAGCAAGGCATGGACCCGGAAGGTATGGGTACAGGTGGGCAGACTGCACGTGTATAGCTTTCTCTTGGCGTGGCACGTAGGCTGAGCTCAGGGAAGGGATGGGGAGGAGAGAAACGGTAGAAGTAGAGATTTGAGAGGAGAGAACAAGGCGAACGAAGGGAAGAGAAGGAAAGGAAGAAAAGAAACAGTGAAGGAAATGAGACTGGGAGTAGATAAACAGAATAAGAGAGGCTTGAGAGAGAGAGAGAGAGAGAGAGAGAGAGAGAGAGAGAGAGAGAGAGAGAGAGAGAGAGAGAGAAAAGAGTCTACGAAAGCGAAGAGAAGGAAAAAAAGATAATTATCAAAGGGAATGGAGTCGGTTGGAGAGAGACCTCGTAGGAAAGTATTGAGGAGGAAACATCATAAAGAACAATTAGGGGGAAAGAAACAGTAAAGGGAAGGAGGTCAGAAGAGAGAGAGAGAGAAACGCCAAAAGATAACAAGCGCAGTATAGAGGGAAGAAACAGCAGAAGGAAGGAGTAAGGAGAGAAACTGAAGAGAAAGATTAGAAAGGAAAGAAACAATAGAAAGAAAAGATAGGGACGAGAAAGTGAAAGATTGCATAGGAAAGGAATAAAGGTAAAAGAGTAAAGAGAAACAACCAAGAAAAGAGAAATGCCAGAAGAAAGGATGTGAAGAGAAGGAACAGCAGAGAAAACGAGTAAAGAAGAGAGAAACAACAGAGAGAAAGCGATGAGATGAGGAGAGGAATAGCAATTGTATTTTTTCACCCATACAATAAACAAGAGATGAGACAGTTAGTTAGAATAAAGAGCAGCCGGAGGAGATTAATTTGACAAGAGAAAGGCGATGGGAGATAAGAGAACCACCAGAGGTTAAACTTTCTTCTGTATGGTGTGTTATAAATGTGTGTGTGTGTGTGTGTGTGTGTTATTCGTGATTTCTCTGTAACTTTCAGCTGATCAATATACCAATGAATTCTACCAGAGAATAAGGAAGAATAGTAAACATTAAGATTATGCTCATTCATTGCACTTAAGGGAGTTAATATTATTAATTTCATTGATTTACACACACACACACACACACACACACACACACACACACACACGATGAGAGAGAGAGAGAGAGAGAGAGAGAGAGAGAGAGAGAACAAGAACTAATGTGGATAGGTATGATAGGTATGTTGTTGTTCCTTTATGGACTGCCACGTGTGGGTCAGTTGACTTCTTATAACTTACCTTACCTATTTTCTTTTCTTATAATCCGATATATGTACATACTTCTTTATACTACTACTACTACTACTACTACTACTACTACTACTACTACTACTACTACTACTACTACTACTACTACTACTACTACTACTACTACTACTACTACTACTACTATTACTATTACTATTACTACTACTGATAATGATAATGATAATAATGATAGTGATAATAGTAATGATGATAATAATAGTAACAGCAACAATAAAAATTAGTTTCCTTGAAGCAACAACGCATTACTCGAACAGAAATAGTGCCTCTTACTTCACTTACTAGTATCATAAGGTGTATGTCCCATATAGACTAACATAACATAGGCTTGTATTTTAAATCCCTCTATTCGTAGGTATTCTCTCATCACAAATGTTTTCAAAGACCGAACAGATAATTAGTCAGATTTTCAAGATTTTTCACGTGTTAACAATGTAGAAATTTATCAACCCATCTCTATAACCATAAAAAAACACGCTTTAATTCCCTCAATACCAAGACGTGTTTTCATATTTATTCTGTTTACTATTTGGCAATTTTATATAGTTTCAGAAACTTATGTGAGGATTAAAAATAGTGAAGACTCTGTCCATTTATCTTCTGACCTCCATAAACCCTTCCTAATGTCAATAAAATCGTCTAATCACACCAAATATTCATGATAAAAATGCGTCCCAGTACTGAAGGGATTAAAGTCTGTGTAACTTCAATAATAGACTTTTCAATGTAGTGGAAGTGTGGAGCAGAAGTTAGCAGAAGTTAAAAGCGAGACTAAATCGTTCAGCTAGTCATGCGAGTAAGTGTTGGTTTGCGGGATACAAAATACTAATATAGATGAAAAGAAAAAGGAAAGAATGGCTTGAATGGTGGTGGGATGCCTTATAAGGGGATCGGCAGGAGAGAGTGCGGTGGTGTATTACAGGCAGTTCTGTCATGTATGGACGTGTAAGGTAATTGGCCAGAGAGAGAGAGAGAGAGAGAGAGAGAGAGAGATATATTAGGCTTTCTCCCACTCTATGTGTGTGTGTGTGTGTGTGTGCTCATATTGTCAGCTTACACTTATTCTTGTTAAATAAGAGTAAAATAGACCAAAACTTCCATAAACAAGACACTGATATTTGCAAACGCTGCGCTGAAGGGAATTGTTTCAAAGTAAGATTACACAGCTCGGATCAAATGCAAAACTAGTATTAATTTGTATGTCTTGTAACACACACACACACACACACACACACACACACACACACACACACACACACACACAGAAGAGAAGAGAAAGGTTGTTACTGATGAAGACGAGAGAGAGATAAAATGGATAATCTGCTGTTACTTCACCATAACATCCTCCTCCTCCTCCTCCTCCTCTCTTCTCCTACCCCGCCTCCTCCTCCTCCTCCTCCTCCCGTGCTATACTGACAGCCAGATGGCGGGCCGCTGCAGCTCTTCAAAACAGCAAGTCACGCCCTATGTTTCTATAAGGTTTCCCTGACTGTCATTATTTCCTCTGGTTTACAGTCAAGAGAAACTTTACGAGACCCTCAGGGGAGACACGCGGCCAGGAAACTCACTCTACAATGCCCGATGATACTAATGTTGATGATGAATGTAATAATAGTAACAATAGTAATAATGTTGATAATGATAATAATTAATGAACGCTACTGCTACTACTACTACTACTACTACTACTACTACTACTACTACTACTACTGCTACTACTACTACTACTACTACTACTACTACTACTACTACTACTACTACTACTACTACTACTACTACTGCTACTACTACTACTACTACTACTACTACTACTACTACTACTACATACTATTAGGTACAACAGCAACAACAACAGCAAAAACAACAACAATTAATCTCTTCCAGGAAAATAGATAATCTCTTGTGTAAAAATAGTATAGAAAGTTGCTAATTAATAAAAATTGTATGTAATTATACAGATAGGAGCGAGTTGATGTAGAAATTATTAGATTGTGAATTATCGGTCTGTGTGTGTGTGTTTCACTGTTTGATCTGCTGCAGTCTCTGACGAGACAACCAGACGTTATCCTAAGGAGCGAGCTCAGAGCTCATTATTTCCGATTTTCGGATAGGCCTGAGACCAGGCACACACCACACACCGGGACAACAATGTCACAACTCCTCGATTTACATCCCGTACCTACTCACTGCTAGGTGAACAGGGGCTACACGTGAAAGAAGACACACCCAAATATCTCCACCCGGCCGGGGAATCGAACACCGGTCTTCTGGCTTGTGAAGCCAGCGCTCTAACCACTGAGCTACCGGTGTGTGTGTGTGTGTGTGTGTGTGTGTGTGTGTGTGTTGAGGAATTTCTTTTACCGTTTACAAACATGAAGCATAACAAAAAAATAACACGAGTCGTCTGGTCAGGAAAGTTGCAATCTTCGTTCCTCTCACACAATAACAGCCAATGACAGTGCCTCCCTGCGTGCGCCGCGGAGGAATGTCTGGAACAATACTAAGTCAGTGTGTGGTGGCGGATGTTATGATGAGCATACCGGAAGGTGCTAAAGTAATGGTGTTGGTGGTGATGTTTTTGTTTGTTCATTGTGTGTGTGTGTGTGTGTGTGTGTGTGTGTGTGTGTGTGTGTGTGTGTGTGTGTGTGTGTGTGTGTGTGTGTTTTGCTATTTAACGTGCACGTCTTCACATGTTTCCTGATCTTTTTGTAAACATTTATTCGTTAATTCATATTTCGTGTTGCATATACAGGAGTCGCACGAAAGTCTATACGAAAAAAATATCAGAAAAAAATACAAGAGAAAGTCTTTGAAACATGAAGTATATAATCATTGAAGAACCTGACTTGAAATTTTTGTTGAAAAGATAAAACTATAATTAAATATAGATAGTAATCCTTCATTGTTCTTGGAGAGATAATACAAGCACACAATTTTTTACATGGAATAAATGAGTGAAAGAAAGTACGAAGAAAGTAAGAAGAAAGTGTATGTATGCGAGAGAACATAATGTATATAATAGATATGATATAACTGTTACGTATATGATCGTTTATTAAATGCACTTTCTAGCAATCTGATTCATCCATGTCTTCAGTGTCTCAAGAAGAAATGTTGTAGTCTAATGGCGCCTTACATAAACAGACCGCAGCGTCCGGGATCTTGTCTGAAATATTTAATGAAACGATGTGGACAGACAACACTCCTGCAAGACCGGTTGTAGTTTGGCCGGGGGAGACTCTACGTGTGGTGAAACATTTGAAGCTGATAGGAAAATGAGAGAGAGAGAGAGAGAGAGAGAGAGAGAGAGAGAGAGAGAGAGAGAGAGAGAGAGAGAGAGAGAGAGAGAGAGATGAGTACATTTGCAAAATGAGTACCAGTTATTTCCTCGTGCACTATCAACTTCTTTAGTACTGGAAAGCAGTTCTACCTTCAGATTTGGGCGATTTTATTTACATTAGAAAGAGTCTATGGAGGTCAGAAGATTGATGGCCAGTCTTTACTAGTATAATCCCCACATAAGATTCTGAAGCTGTATAAAATCGCCCAATAATAACCAGAATGAATGTGAAAACGCGTCATGGTACTGAAGGAGGTTAACCTACTATTGATTTTTTTATTTCTGTTTCTGCATCTTTTTTGAATGGCACTTTTGGCATGGATGAGAGGGTCTACCTTCTGTGGGACTTATAACCTAAAGAAAGCGAGTTATCAGTCTAAAGAGGAATTTTCCGTTTAACTCTTTATTTTGTCTTTCATTTTATCTTATTCTATTTTTTTTTTCATTTGTCACATTTCATTTGTCATTCTGTCTTCTTCTTTGTTATCGTCATCCTAATCTCGTTCATCATCTTCATCATCATCTTTTTCCTTCTTGTTCTTTTTTCTTTTCTTTTTTCCATCTTTTTCTTTTTCCTTCTTTTTTTCCTTCTTTTCTTGCTTCTTTCCTTCTTTCTTTTTCCTTCTTTTTTCTTCTTCTTCTTCTTCTTCTTCTTCTTCTTCTTCTTCCATCTTTTTTTTCCATATAATTTTTCTTTTTCCTTCTTCTTTCCTTTTTCCTTCTTTTTTTTTTTTTTTCTTTTTTCTCCTATTTTCTTTCATCGTCTTCCTCATCGCATTTTTCACCTACATCATCATTATTAATATTATTATTATTATTATTATTATTATTATCATCATCATCATCATTATCATTATTGTTATTGTTATTATTACTATTACCATCATTATTTTCCGGTAAAGGAAGGAACACTGTATAAGCACCTGAACACATACTGAAAAACAATCTTACACTATTGATGTTATTAACAAACACATAAATAAAGGAAAAGCTATAGTTTGTCATCTCGATCTTAACCATTACTTGAATCCCTCTATTGGAAGAAGATGAACTAACAGAAAGGAATGAAATGATGAAGGCGGTGACTCTAGCAGGTGAAGAGATTGTGGGTGAGGACAGGATGGAAGGCACAGATGGGATGGGAATGGTTATGGATGGAAGAGATTGTGGCTGAGGGCAGGATGGAAGGCACAGATGGGATGGGAATGGTAGGGATGGAGGTCAGTGGAAGCGGTTAGTGGAGGTGAAATTTTTGTGAGGAAGTGCAAGAGAGAAATTTGAGGCAGCAAAGTGAGATGGAGGAGTAGTGAGAGTGGTGATGTCAGCGTGGGTGTGGGCAGGACTTTCTGGCGATGCTTGGTGCTGGACTCGACCCTGCCTCACCTCTGTCCAGTGCTTTCACAACAGTGGATAGTAAGACTGACTCACTGAATCTGACGCACCGCAGCATAGATGTCCTACTTACTTTACACAGTATCCTTCTGATGTTGGGATTTTCTCTTTTTTTTTTTTTCTTCTATATATGGTCAACTTCGTATAAAATGTTGCTAGTATGATCTGCTGTTCCTGAATAATGATAATAATAATGATAATAATGTTAATATAAATAGTGAAAATAGTAATAATAAAAGCAACACTCACACAAGCTTATATATATTTTTTCTCTTTGGTATAGTTATTTATTACATATACCCACTACGTGTTTTGATGATAATGATAATATAAATAGTGAAAATAGTAATAATAAAAGAAACACTCACACAAGCTTATGTATTTTTTTTCTCTCTTTGGTATAGCTATTTATTACATATACCCACTACATGTGTTACCAAATAACCATAAAATACACGACACTTTCTTTAACATATACTTTTCAACAACTTCCTTCACCTTCTACATCATGACTGACAACTGTATTTCTTTCACGATACTTTTTTTCTGCCCCTCTGCTGTACTTTCTTACTACAGCAGCATTCCACTTCACTTTCTAAATAGGACTTTTAACTACATCTCCCGGCTATGACAGTGCTCGACAGCGGTAACATGCGACCACTATGGAAGGAAAAATCACATCAACTTTCTCCTTGATATCCACCTTCTCTCGCACGTCCTCACACCAACAGTCTCGTAGGGGGCAACAGACATCAGGTGCGCTGGTATTTGCTGTTCCTTTGTGTTCTTTTGAGATTCCTTTTCCATTCATACGTGCTTTCTTTTTCCTTGTTTGGTGTGCTTCACTTTCACAACTCGACGTATGTAAGGCAGTGGGATTTAGGGAGTCACCTTCAATGACACGGCGCCACAATGCCTGCACACTGTACGCGCACCCTCTTTCCTGCTGATCCTAGGCAAACACCGGGAGAGTTGTACCCGCTTTTTTTTTTCTTTCATGTTATGTTAGGTTACATTACTCCACTAGTATTTCTGTTGATATTACAGTTACTACTACTACTACTACTACTACTACTACTACTACTACTACTACTACTGCTCATACTACTACTTCTACTACTACTATAACTACGCACTACTACTACTACTACTACTACTACTACTGAGTACTACTATTGCTACCACCACCACCACCACCATTACAGCAACAACTACTACTACTACTACTACTACTATTACTACTACTACCTACCACTACTGCTACCACCACCACTACTACTACTACTACTACTACTGTTACGAGTATTCAAAGAGAGAGAGAGAGAGAGAGAGAGAGAGAGAGAGACCCGTCCTGCCCCACATACCCTTAAAATCCGGCCGGGCTAAAGAGAAAATTGACATTCCTTTCCTTACTTTTTTTCTCATTTTTTTTTTTTTACTTCCTTTCTCTTTTTTGTCGCCAATGTTGTGAGGTTTCATGGCTTCAGTTTCACTTCCTGAGTCAGTTTGCTGTTCTTCTTGTTATTCTTTTCTTGTACAGATTTGATATAATGTCCTCTCTCTCTCTCTCTCTCTCTCTCTCTCTCTCTCTCTCTAAAAGTGTTTGGGATGACTTTTCTTATCATTTGACTCTTCGTCCTTCTCCTCCTCCAATTCTTCCTCCTCCTCCTCCTCCTCCTCCTCCTCCTCCTCCTCCTCCTCCTCCTCCTCCTCCTCCTCCTCCTTCTCCTCCTCCTCCTCAAGGGTACGTTTTGCTTTCACCTGGTAAGAGGGAAAGGAGAGAAAGGCTGCCACGGGGTATATTCTGAGAGAGAGAGAGAGAGAGAGAGAGAGAGAGAGAGAGAGAGAGAGAGAGAGAGAGAGAGAGAGAGAGAGAGAGAGAGAGAGAGAGAGAGAGAGAGAGAGAGAGAGAGAGAGAGAGAGAGAGAGAGAGAGAGAGAGAGAGAGAGAGAGAGAGAGAGAGAGAAAAAGAGATTCTTCTTTGTATTGTATTTTTATTTTTATTTTTATTTTTTATTTCTTAGTTTCCATATTTATGTATTTTTTCCTTATCTCTTCTCTTTCTTTTCTTCATTTTCATCCTGTGTTGTTGTTTTTTCGTTCCTTTTTATGTTGCTTATTTATTGTCACTGCAAAATTTACTAAAAGAAAGCTAAAACACTCACACACACACACACACACACACACACACACACACACACACACACACACACACACACTGGAATTAGAAAGGAGGAAACACACACACACACACACACACACACACACACACACACACACACACACACACACACACACACACACACACACACACACACACACACACACACACACACTACATGGACAAAGAAATGATGAAGAAATTGATAAGTACTATAATAAGACCCAGATTGGAATATGCAGAATTAGTGTGGACCCCTCATAAAAAGAAACACATAAGGAAGTTGGAGAGACTACAAAAAATGGCTACAAGAATGGTTCCAGAATTTGAAGGGATGACATATGAGGAGAGACTAAAGGCTATGGATCTACCAACTCTGGAACAAAGAAGGGAGAGAGGAGACCTGATACAAGTTTATAAGTTGATCAACGGCATGGATCAAGTTGATAATGAGAAACTGATCCTGAGAGAAGAATATGACATTCGAAGAACAAGATCGCATAGTAAAAAGCTGAGAAAAGGAAGATGTCGGAGAGATATTAAAAAATATAGTTTCCCGCAAAGATGTATTGAGACGTGGAACAGTTTAAATGAAGAAGTAGTGTCTGGAACGAGTGTGCATACTTTTAAAGTAAGATTGGATAAGTGTAGATATGGAGACGGGGCCACACGAGCATAAAGCCCAGGCCCTGTAAAACTACAACTAGGTAAATACACACACACACACACACACACACACACACACACACACACACACACACACACACACACACACACACACACATACACACGAATTAGAAAGAAGGAGGAACAGCAAGAAAAAAAAAACAGGAGTGGGTCAGGATAGTGTAAGAAGGGACTCAATGAATTTAAGATGTCTATCAGTGGAATGCGTGGAGAGAGAGAGAGAGAGAGAGAGAGAGAGAGAGAGAGAGAGAGAGAGAGAGAGAGAGAGAGAGAGAGAGAGAGAGAGAGTTTAGTATTTCGACATGAAAAGGTAGAAGACAAGATATCAGCAATTATTTTTTAGGATTGATAACTTTCGTCCTTTCACTTGGGAATTATTACACCACCACCGTTACCACCACCACCACCACCACCACCACCACGCCTACTGACACAGATTTTTTCAGATGACAGGGGTGGGAAATGACTCAGTATCTCCCTCTGCCTTTATTTCACCCTCCCTTAGTGGTACAGGAAGGGAAGATTATCATGAATCATCCTCCCCCTACTCTCCCATTACTTTTTCCTTCCCTCTCCTCCTCGTTGCCATTATCGTCACCATCACTTTCTCCTCCATGGTGTACAATTTTAGTTTGGTTGTAGACCGAATGTGGTTTACGATTTATTTTATCTTTATTCTTTTCTCTACGTATTTTATTTTTCTTTCTTTGTTTTACGGGAATAATATGATATGATAGCATTGATGTAACGATAATGATAATACTGATCATGTTTGAACTACTACTACTACTACTACTATACTATTACAATTACTGGTGCTACAACAACAACAATAACAATTACAACAACAAAGACAACTACTACTACTACTACTATTACTACTACGACAACTACTACTAATGATAATAACAGAAGAAGAAAAGAACAGTGACAAAAACAATAACACGAGAATGACAATTTGAGAGAGAGAGAGAGAGAGAGAGAGAGAGAGAGAGAGAGAGAGAGAGAGAGAGAGAGAGAGAGAGAGAGAGAGAGAGAGCGAAATGATAATAAAAGCAGAGGACTAAGAAAAAACACGGTGACAACAAAGGAAATCGCGGAAAGTACCCACAAACAAAAGAATAACAATAAGTGTACAAAAGCTCTCACGATTTCCTCTGCCCTCACTAATCCCTTCCTTCCTCACCAAGAATCACCAGGAACTAACATAACCATAACCTTATAACGCTTCTCTCTCACCAGGTGTCAGAGGCGTTGGTAGGGCTCACCAGAATCTAACCTTACCTAACCTAATTTAACCATCTATGGACAGGAAGTATCACTCGAATTTAACTTGACTTCACTAACGCTTTCTTTCTCACTAGATTGCGGCAGAACCTAACCTAACCTAACTTAACCTAAACTAACCTAACCTAACTTAACCTAACTTAACCTAATCTAACCTAACCTAACCTATTATAACCTTATTATAACCTAATTCAAACTAACCTAACCTAACCTAACCTAACCTAGCCTAACCCAACCAAACCTAACCCAAACCATTCCAACCCCATCTAACCTAACCTAACCTAACCAAGCCTAACCTAATCTAACCTAACCTAACCTAATATAACTAACTCTTTTCTTCTTCATTAGGTGGCAGCAGCGTCGGCAGGTGTCACCAGGACCCTAACCACCCTTCAGACCCCTGAGGACACGCCCACCACCACGCCCATCACCACCACCTCCACCTCATCTACACCCTCGGAACCAGAGACCAGGGAAGAAGAGGAGGATGAAGAGGAGCGTCGGGTGGGCGTGAATGGGTGGCTAGCGGCGCCCACTCAAGCTCCTGCCACCTCCAGCCCACAAACTGAGGCCCCTGGTACGCCCGCGCCTTTTCTTGATATGGCATCCATTTTTATTATTTTATTTATTTATTTATTTATTTATTTATTATTATTTTTTTTTTGACATTGGCATCCATCTGTTATGTATCCGGAGTGGCGCCACACACCTTAGTTTATTCAATTTTTTTTTTTATTGTTTCTTTCAGTTTTTCTCTTTTTCTTTGTCTCGTTTTGCCTTCCTAACACTTAATTAAGGTATTCCAAGATGGATGTAACAAGACAGTTCCAGAATCTTGTGTATAAATTGGTTACTTTTTATCTTCATTTATTTCTCATTCATTAGTTTATTCATTCACTCATTTATCTATCTATTTATTGTAAGTGATAGTTTAATGATTTGTTTTCATTTATCCTTTACTCACTTGTGTATTGTTTGCTTTAAGTCTGTAGCCCTTAACCAGTCTCCTCTGCAGGCACGTGAGAAAGAAAGGAAAAGAAAAGAAAAAATAACTATACTTTCTCTGTGTGCAATTCAGTTCATCTCGAAAACCGACAGACATCATCTCTCTCTCCTCTCTTATTCCTCATCTCTAACTCAGTCCTCATTCCACAACCACAATAATTTCATGCCATCTTGCTATTATCTTCCTCCCCCATGTTAACTTTCTTTACGCTGTTCAACTGTACCTAAATTTTGTACCTTCTTTCTTTGCGCGGTGGGATTACAGTGTGTTACCTCTCCTCCTCCTCCTCCTCCTCCTCCTCCTCCTCTTTGCCTCCCAAACACTCCTGTCGATCGCCTCTGTCACGTCCACATCTAATTGCCTCCCCTCACTTTCTATACTACGCCTTAATATTTATCTCATTGTCTGCCTTGGTGACTCCATTGTCTGGCTTTCATTATTATTATTATTATTTTATTATTATTATTATTATTATTATTATTATTATTATTATTATTATTATTATTATTATTTTTATTATCTCTCGCCGAAGTTCATTTCTCACTATAATCAAAATGTCTTCAATTGTTGTGTCAAGTGATACTTACTTTTTTATATAAAGATGATGAATGGTAAAAAGTTTAGATTGTATGAAAAGAAAATAAAAGAAAAATTAAATAAGATAAGAGATGAAAGTTTGTGGGCAGATCACGTTGCTATTTTTTTTTTTTTTTTTTTAGACTGTTTTGTGCTGATCTGATCATTTTGTGTCAAGTGATGCTCTCTCTACTCCCCTCATATACTTGTAATTATTCGTTTCAAGACTTTCGTGAGACTTTTATCGATCCACATTTTAGAAGTTATTGCAAACACTGGTGGAGAGTCATTTATTTCCACCCTCTGCCCTCACCCACACCTTTGCCTCTCTCCCACAGAAAAGCCTGGTTTGTGTGAGTCTCCCAAGGGTTATGGCATCAGATGCATGATGCGCATGGACCAGTGCAAAGATGACCAGGGCTGCCCGGGACCCACCAAGTGCTGCATGGTCGGGGAGTGCGGCAAGCTGTGCGTTAAGCCCAAGCGTGAGTACCAAGACGGGAAGCTGCCGTTTTCTTTGAGTTAGCCATTGAAATTTTGCATTTTCTCTTAATTGACCGTAAAGGATAGCGTTGTGACTTCTTTGTCTGTGTTGTGATACTCGTTTATTAACCCAACGTAGTAACTTTAATTCTTTTTTTTTATCTGTGTAGTTATTCAAAGTAGTTACATGTATTGTATGCTCATACATAATGCTTTTATCGAGAGAAAAAAAAATAACGTAATCCTTTATTTCGACTGTACATCAAAACTAAATTAGATGAAAGTAGCGTAAAATTTGGTTTACAGATATACTACACTGATGCATTTTTCATCTTGCTTCTTAAAAACTTTCTTCTATGTATGTCTATTCAAGGCTGACTGTTCTAACTCCAGTATGTGTTGTTCCCTCCTTGAAGGCAAAACTGCTCACTAACCCTGGCATGCCTTGAGTGCTGTACATACTGCGTGGTGAACTGGGCTGCGGAGACACGTGTGCGGGGCTGGAGGTGTGCTGTGCTGGGCTGTGGAGGGATGGGAGGTGTTATGTTGCGCTGCAGGGTGTGTTGTGGTGTTTTGTGGTGAGACGTTTTTCTCTCTCTTCTATCAAGCCACACTTCTTGGCCTTTATAACTTTGTGCTGTCTCATAGAAGTTGATGGAGTGTGGGTTTCTCTTCTTTCCTCGCTATTGTCTGTGGGTCACTGTTCACGCCAGCTAAGGGAGGCCAGGTACATTGCTGCTTGATATTGCTTAATTTTTTATCTCTCTTTCTACTTTATATTGTAGCTCTAGGTGTGTGTGTGTGGGGGGGGGAGTGAGGTTGCATTTTGTATGTGAATTAACTCTATATCCATTTTTATACAACATTCTCTTAAAATTCTTCCTTTTTCACACCAGTTCCATGTTCAAATAGTGTCATTTTTCATTACTTGGGAAGCTTTTGTTATTTTCTCTCCCCCCTTTTTTTTGTACAGTTATTTAGTATAAACATATATCTCTTTGCATTACTGGTGTTGGGTCCTCAAAGCATCTATCATCTGTACTTGAATTTTTCATCTTTGTGGCAGTCATCTCTCGAAATTATGCGCATTCCGTCACTTTGCTTTCATCACTGTTCTTGCGCTTGTGCTCTCTCGTTTGATGTTTTTGTTGTTTTATCTTCCACTTCTTGCTCCAATCACGCTAACTATGACGCCTTAAATTGAAGCATTTATTTGGCTTTGCTTATTGTAGCATATTTAATCTTATTTGCATGTTTCTTTTTTTTTGTGTGTGTGTGTGTTGTTTGCGTTTGATGGCGTAACGTAATCTTCCATCTTTGCATGTTGCGACTGTTTGTGCTTCTTTCTGGTGTTGATCGGTGGTGTATATTTCCTTGTTTATTTTTTAGGCTTCTGCTATTTTATCTAATCAATCATCAACATGCGTCCACTACTGCATGGCCTTCGAGGCAGAGCACACATGGATGTTCTAGGAATCGGCATTCACCGAAGGAGAGTATTGACGAGTACTGGATCAACTTCACTTGAGTTACTGATTTTTGTGGCTTTTGTCCTGCACATGTTCTTCAAGCTTACTTTCGGTAAAGGAAACCATTTTACGAGTATTGGCTCAGCTTCCCTTCTGGTGACAACATAGTTTATTGGCCTTCCTCTGGCACATAATCCGCAATCTTATCATAGCTTATTTTTGTTACACTGTAGTTTGTGTTTTCACAAGAGGAGATAAGATAACATTCTCTCCTGGAAGTGCTGTTACGGTTCTTCAACACTATACATATATTTTTTTTTCTGTACGCTAGTATTACATCCTCTGCTATCCTGGTACTCCCGCTCAAATATCAGCTTCCGGTACACCGGACGTCTTAACACTGTTGCTGATATCCTATTGTGCCTGTCGTGTGTGCTTGTATCGCTAAGGCTGATATCCTTGGCTCTGAATATGTTCAGCTAACACTCTACTGACACTCTTCTGCTTTCTGCTGACCGACTACACTGTGTGATAAAAATGTTCGAACCTTCGCTTGGGCTCCACCAGCGACCTCCACAGATACCAAGGAAGCAACTAAAGCCACTGTGAAGAAGAACAAGGGAGCGAAGGAGAACAGTAAGCAGGAAAGGGAGGAAGAAGAGGCTGCGAAGGCCAAGCAAATCGTGGTGGAAGGACAAGAGGAGGAGAAAACTGTAGACGTCTTGCCTCTAGATGTTGAAACCGAAGAGGGCGAGAATCAAGAAGCACAAAATGAACAAGTTGCCCATCAAACTCATCCACAAGAAGAAGATGTGATCTCTGCAGCACCAACTAATGTAGAGAGCAGTTAAGAGCTCAAAAGGGTGTTACAAATGTCATCCATGTCCTTTTACAGTCTTATGAATGAAACTACTTTTATGTG
Organism: Portunus trituberculatus; assembly: GCF_017591435.1. Lineage (NCBI taxonomy): Eukaryota > Metazoa > Arthropoda > Malacostraca > Decapoda > Portunidae > Portunus > Portunus trituberculatus. The sequence continues at coordinate 8,910,807 of NC_059301.1, forward strand.
TCATTAGATTAGCAAAACTAAAAAAAAAATGCAAAAAGAAGGAAGCCGTTAGGAGGTAGAGAATACTGTTCACCCCTTGGTCAAAATGTCGAGTAATCTGCCACACTCCCTTCCGCCTTGTATTGTATGTTCCCTCTGTTTTAAGGATGTTATTTGAAAGTAATGAGGTATGTTTCGTACAGGGCTGCCACTTGAAGGCCTGGCGTCTTCTCGTGGCCTCTTTAATGTTCTTATGTTAGATAAGTTAAAATGATGTATGCAGAAATGAAACTCATGAGGTTATCAGATAGATATCAGAAGAGAGAAATGAATAAACCTGCTGCCAGAGTACGCTTGGGATCTTTGAAAATACAGAATTAGTTTGTCCTTTTAACTCGTTAGTATAAAAAAGTATACTGAATTAAATATGTGATGTTATCTATATTAAAAGAGAAAAAAGAAAAGAAAAAAAAAACAGCTGCCATTTAAAAAATACCGAAAATAATATTTCTTGTTTCCCTTATCAGTAGAATTTCTCTTTCCCTCGTGTGATCTGAACGTCTTATCATTTACTCTATTATGTAAGGTCATTTTACGTAATGGTTCTTTATCTGGAACGCTGGACCCCTCATCTACGCACTTACTAATCGTTATAAGGAATACCGTAATGAATAATGCAGCATCGAAACCAACACCTAAAACTGATACACGAGCATGGATGAGATACATATACATGGAAATTGCAATATCTTTGTTATATATATATATATATATATATATATATATATATATATATATATATATATATATATATATATATATATATATATATATATATATATATATATATATATATATATATATATATATATATATATATATATATATATATATATATATATATATATATATATATATATATATATATATATATATATATATATATATATATATATATATATATATATATATATATATATATATATATATATATATATATATATATATATATATATATATATATATATATATATATATATATATATATATATATATATATATATATATATATATATATATATATATATATATATATATATATATATATATATATATATATATATATATATATAACAAAGATATTGCATCTGTATATGTATCTCATCCATGCTCGTGTATCATATATATATATATATATATATATATATATATATATATATATATATATATATATATATATATATATATATATATATATATATATATATATATATATATATATATATATATATATATATATATATATATATATATATATATATATATATATATATATATATATATATATATATATATATATATATATATATATATATATATATATATATTACATTTGTTTTGATTTAAGTCATCACTGTACGTTCGTCTGTTGCTTTGTTTGTAAGTTTGTTATACAAGTTTGCCTCTTGGTCAGTAAAAGGCGTATGTGTGTGTGTGTGTGTGTGTGTGTGTGTGTGTGTGTGTGTGTGTGTGTGTGTGTGTGTGTGTGTGTGTGTGTGTGTGTGTGTGTGTGTGTGTGTGTGTGTGTGTGTGTGTGTGTGTGCATAAATTTATGTAGAGATTATCTGGATTAATAAAACCTTTTGAATAAACTTGTTGCCATCTTCCCTGTTATAGATTCTCTCTCTCTCTCTCTCTCTCTCTCTCTCTCTCTCTCTCTCTCTCTCTCTCTCTCTCTCTCTCTCTCTCTCTCTCTCTCTCTCTCTTCTTCAATAAATCTGAATTTTATTTTGGTTATTTTGCACCTGTGTTTGCTTTCTTTTATAACGTGAATGAGTTTTTTTTTATGTCTGTGTGTGTGCGTGTGTGAAAGTATTATAAGTAGGAACTCTGGAAGAGAAAAAAAAGTAAGAGATAGGAGTACGATAAAGGGAAAAGAAGTAAAGGATAGATGAAAGAGGGGTAGACAAACAAATGCAGATAGGTATATGGACACTACTATCTATGGAGAGAGAGAGAGAGAGAGAGAGAGAGAGAGAGAGAGAGAGAGAGAGAGAGAGAGAGAGAGAATAAAGATACGTGCATTGGTAAGTTGTTACAGAATAGGTGAAAGTCTTGTGTTTTAATGGTGCAGGAAGGAAGGAGGCATGCAGATGAAAATGGCAGTAACCAACGTTATGACGTTATAAAGATCGCAAAAGCTTTTGACGTATTTATTGCTCGGTAAATACTTGTGAAGATATCTGATATTGCACTTCAAAAT
>NC_059301.1:8920548-8935548 GCF_017591435.1 Portunus trituberculatus
GTACTAATACGAGAAAATACTAGCAAGACCTCTGAAAGCAGTCATGATGAGAGAACAGAACATTTATCTTTTCACTGATTTTTTGTCGTCTTTTCTTTAATCACTGTTTATTCAGAAACATCTTTTCTTGTTCCAGAGCCACAGGCAAACGTTGTACTGACTAGAAATTGCAAAATACATCCTTTTTTCACCCATTACTTCCTTATAGATGTTTTTTAGAGATTATTTAAATTGTCTTTAGTGCCATAATTTTTTTTTTACATATTATAATGGAAGAGTTAAGAAAATTATCTATTATCTCTTACCGTAAGATTCTCCCAAACACATCCACTCATTACTTCCAGCGTAGAATTACCTAGAACGGCTTTTCAACGTTAGGGGAATACGTAAGATATTCTTTAGGTTCCTTACGTTATTCTATGAACGTTTTCTTTTCCTTTTCAGGCAGTTCATTGGAATCACAGAATAAAAACCTGTCTCTATTTTAGTCTTTTGTTGCAAATTTAACACCACCACTTTACGCTTCATTGCTCTCCCTTCTTGCGCTTCCATCTCTCCCGATAAAATGTCATTGTAAAACTCTTATGTGATTCTAAATTTCGGCAAGAAAGTCACACATTCCTCACTTCTTCGTAATATAACCCATAATCATTGTTACTCGTATTTCCCAATCCCAATTACTCCAGGTCTTGACTAACATCGGGACGCTGCATTTCTCTCGATTGTAAAAATACTTGAAAAAAATGGCAGAAAATGTACATATCCTTTATTTCTTCGTTATGTGTTTCACTGAAGGGTCTTTTTTGACATTGAACTTCCTGGAAATCAGCTACCTGGGATATGAAATCGTTCCGGAGTGCTTTATTTCCCCTGAGCTTTTCTTTTTTGTTTTCACCGTCTGAGTCTCCGCTGATGTGTGGGTGGCGGTAGTAGATGACCTTTTTTTGATCCCATACCTGACGGGCGTGGGTGGAGACAATCTGAATGCAATTACCTCATTTAGGTCACAACATTATAATCATAGTTTCTTTTTGGCGTGGTAACAAGGTCATACGTAAAGGTGTACTGCGTAGTGAAACTGTTAATACTGCATCAGCATCATCGTCCTTGTCGTCGTAGTCGTTCTTTTGACGAGGGTCTTGAAAATGGTCCATGTTACTACTACTATTACTACTACTACTACTTCTACTACTACTACTACTACTACTCTCTCTCTCTCTCTCTCTCTCTCTCTCTCTCTCTCTCTCTCTCTCTGCTTTTAAGGCCAATTTCGTTCCATCAGTAGGTCACTTTTCTGGTGTCAAAGAGAGAGAGAGAGAGAGAGAGAGAGAGAGAGAGAGAGAGAGAGAGAGAGAGAGAGAGAGAGAGAATTTTGGTGCTACGTAAGATTTTCTATAAGTTTCGTAACTCCTAAGGCATTGCATGTGCGCGCATTTGTGTGTACGTGTGTTCATGTGTGTATGTGTGGGTGTCTGTTTGTGTGGCACTGGGTCCCCCAATCACATGAAAAGACTGGTAAGGAAAGGGCCAATCAGCGGAGGGCTTCAGGGTGGTGGGCGGGGCTTGTGCGTGTGACAGCTTTGGGAGACGAGGGGCAGGGGCGGAGAGGCTGGCATGTGCATCTGTGTGTGTGTGTGTGTGTGTGTGTGTGTGTGTGTGTGTGCGCGGTAGGGGGGTGTGGTGGGGGTGCAGCGAGTGGCGTTTCGTAAGTGTGACGTGTAATATAAGGGCTCCAGACGCCGGGTTTTCCCTTCCCTTCCCTCCACCACCACGCCTCCACCACCACCACCACCACTCACCTCACGCAGACGCCGCCATTAGAGCACTGCCCGAGCCGGCTAAGTGCTTTCCAGTGTCACTCGCACAGGAAGAACGTAAGTCTCACTCCCTGGACACCGGCGACACCCTCTTGACTAAATCTTCAAGAACTTCCGTCCTCAATACACAGCCAGACCGATCCAGACGCCTCGAGGACACACCCACCCACAAACACCCACACCCACACCCACCCACACACACACACAAACACGCCCACTTAACCACTCCTCATTCTTATCTCACCCCTGCCTCCTCTCATCTCCTCCCACTTACTTCCTTCCTCCTCTTCTACTCCCCCCCACCCGGTCGAGGAGCAAACCGAGGCAAGCTGGAGTTCGCGCGGTACCAGCTCTTCAAATTCTGCTGGCACTGTGGCACTGAACTCACCACCGGCCAGCCAGGCACTTGTTCCTCGCCAGCAGAAGCCACCGACGCCTCAAGCCACAACTACCACCTCCACAACCACCATCTCAGCCACCAGCTCGTCGACATGAAGGCCGCAGAAGTGAGCAGGGAGAGATTTGCCATCAACAAGTCTTACAGCATTGAGGTGAGTGACGTTTCGTGGTCTTCGTGTTGGTAGGTGTTGTGGGGATAAGCTATTCCTTGTTACTTTTGCGTTGGTGGTATGTCAATTTAGGTTTGGTTAGGTTAGGTTTTAACTTGTGATTACGTAACTAGATTTAGAGAAACTTTACGTAACCTGACTGTATTGCTATCAGTTTTAATATTCTTAGTTGTTCTGTTTTTTCTTTAACTTCAGTTACGACAGAAGTAGTATTAGAATAGCATGTCTTTCCTTGCTTTCCGTGGGAGTAAAAATTCGTGAGTGTTGATTTGTGCTGGTGACTGATGATGAGGAGCTGTTGAGAGTGGTGGAGGATCGTTGAGGTGATGATGAAGAGAGTGAAGAGTCGCATTGGTGACGCTTGTATAGGAAAGGAGTGTTGCCTTTTCATGTTAAATGTTTAAATACTTTCCTTGTTGACTTATGTTACCGGTGGAAAGATCTGTCTAGCTATGTGTTGTTTATCCTGAGAGAGAGAGAGAGAGAGAGAGAGAGAGAGAGAGAGAGAGAGAGAGAGAGAGAGAGAGAGAGAGGGTAGATTTATGAATAATATTGCGCGCGCGTAATGTTTGAGTATCATCTCCGTAATAAAGACGTTAGTGATAGGGAAGGCAAATCCGGGTAATTCTGTTAGTCAGCCAACCAATCACTCACCCAGTTGCTTGTTAGGGAATGAGTGAGTAACTGTACTGCTTGAAATGATTATCCACTGGTCGGTCATTTAGTCACTAGGTCAACTACTTTGTCAGTCAGTCGGTCAGTGAATCAGTTTTGTCGGCACTTAGCTATACAGTATATTCATGTGCTTATATTGATAGTTAGTGGGTAGCAGAGACAATATTGATACGCTTTGAAACTTTTTTGTCTTCTGTTTGGGATAAAAATAAGAAGGCAAGTTAGGTTTCAAACAGGTGAACCACCACTGCTATATACTGTACAAGCACCTTGACTTAATAGTGTTGACTTCACTAAATTCTCTGGTAGTACGCAAGTGGGTGAACAGATAGTGATAATGTAGTTCAAACATTCATGGAATGTTTTATCAATAGCTTTTTCTGAAGTTACTATAAATATACATTAAAATCTGATTGAATTAAATCTGTGAATTATAAAAAGTTAAAATTGAATGAAATCACGTAAACTGATCAATATTCAACATTCATGTGACATACACCACGTATTGGACGGTTGATTGAAAAGCTGTCAGATTAATGTTGCAAATAATTAGCCAGGCATGTGATTTTGAATAGCCGGAAACTTCTGTCTTAGGAATAATTATTAGGAATCTTGCTGCGGTGTGGTGCATGTTACCACTCCGTTGTTGGCTCACATTAGAATTGTTTCAAAGGTCACAGAAATGATAAACCGGATCCTAATGAATACTTTATTCTATAATGATATGACGCAGTATCCTTGTTTAGCTGTGGTACAATCACTAAAATGTTTACTAAAGTCCTAATAACTTCTACAGCCTGTTGAAGTAGGCGTCAATACGATTGAGATCGTAGTATTGAGTCTTAGCGGCAACAGTGTTTGAATGATGCGCAGTCAATTTGACCGAGAATTGGAGTAGGGACGGTGGCAGCCGAGCCGATGGTTCAATCTATTCATGCAGCACCACCAGTGTGATTGTAACGTTCAGCACGTGGTCAAGTGGAGAGCAGAGGTGGTGGTTCATGTTGCTCCTGTCGTCTACACGCCAAATTTGGAAACACGTGGGATTTACCAAAGAAAGTAGTCTTGTTAGGTCAGGTAAATTATACCACTACACATGAAGAATAAAACAATGGATGAATTAGGAAAGGTTCTTTTATTATATTTCATCTTTCTTATGAAGGATTTGAGAGTGTTATTGCATCTTCATATGCTATTGTGTCTACATTTCTCTCATTTTTTGTATACCACTTCAGTTTTTGCATCATTAACTAATGTAGTCTATTCTTTTTCAAGTGATTAAACCTGTACAAGGTTAATATGAAGCTCTCTCAGTTAGCGATGTTACAGGCACTGATGCGGCATGATTTCTGGTGAGGAATAGCCCTGCAGGTGACGGGGATTATGCAGGTGGCTTTATAAAACTTTATAAAAAGTACACACGTGATGCACTTTTGTCACACTCAAGACGGGGGATGAGGAGCATGTGCCCATGTGGTCTCCTTCTTACTGATAAAGACTTCCCCTTCTTATTGTTCATATGACTGTATGTATACGTACTTACATGCTTCCCTCGCGTACTCCATCGCTTCCCACCCAGGCAGTCCAGCAGCCTCTCCTCGCGTTTTGTGAGAGACATTCACAGACTTCACTTCATATTCACGTAAACACTTTTCTTCTTTAATTGATCCTAGTTTGATTTATTCGTCATAACTCATGTCGGTTATTTGCTTGCCTATGTAAATGGCGGCCTTGCTGTACATGTTTTGTTTTTCACTATACTAAAAAACTGTTTAATTTACAAACACTAGTGCGAGTATAGGTTTATTCATATATACGCACAGAACAATTGATATAACTTACAAGTATAAGAATAGAATACAAAATTTCTATTTAGTGTTTTACGTAGAAGTTTATTATGAAAAAATAGGCAAAACTTACAATGGTTTGATTCTATTATCTGCCAATGCTCCAGTAGGCGAGAGCCGCAACCAAACTTACCAATGAATGGTACATTGGCGATACTGTTAAAGCATTAGACAGGTGTGTAAAATGTGAAGGCCTTGGCGGGACATCGGGATCACTCCAGAGATGACCTCAGCGTTCTGAACTCCGTCTGCTGCAGTCATAGACCCTCCAGACAGACACCTCTGCTTTCGTTTGATCAATTTTTTGCTAGAAATTTATCATTAAGCAGTTATGTTTTTTTTCTCCCTTAGCTCTGTCATTTGCTCCTACTAGAACTGGTGGAAAAGATCTTCTGAGTGTGTCCGTTCCAGTCTTATGATTTCTTTTCATGGCGTTGAATCTCACAAGCCTCAATATGATGTTGGGACACCTAGCGTTGTCAAAAATTGTATTCCGTACGTGCTCACAGCTTGTCTGATCAAACTTTTCAGCTGCAGTTTTCAATCATTATCTCTTCTTCCAAAAATTCAACTCTGTTCATTCTATTCTGAAAATAAGTGTGGCCACTGTAGGTCCGACCACTTCAAGCTACTGTGACCATTCTAACCTTGAAAGCTTTAAGTGTGACCGCTGTGATTCTTCGATCTGCTGAGCCATGTGTTTGACTTCTTGTCCTCCCGAAGGTGTTGAGCCTACAAAAATCATTAAGCATTTTACATAATCTCAAAACCCTTTGGTTGATAAGTAGAAGGAAATCCCCCAGGGCGGTCTGGTAGCGATCTTCGGACTTTTTTTAACAGAAACCTTCGGTGAACTTTCATTAATGTTCCTTTCAAGAATTTGGCTCAGATATATTGAAAGCACTCTGTAGTTTCGCATAAATCTTATTTTCAAATTATCATTTCATATCCCTCTGTGTATTTTTGATGTTCTTTGTGGACAAACTATTACTGTTGTGGTAGATGGTCATTGTTCTTATGTCCTGCTGGTGGCAGATAGTCATACAGGTATGACTCGTATCCATAACCGGCTTTTTTCTCACATCAACTATTTTCAAAGGTAATATGGATGATCAGTGGAGTTGTCAAAGGTGTTTTTTCCTCACTAACGCTGCAGAAACTCTCTTAAACTATCACCAGAATCACACAAACACTTTTGAAAGTCGTAATAATCAGAAGCTTTTGAAAGTAATCTAGAAAAATCAATATAGCGTTTAAGAATTGAGACTCACATATGTTGTATTCACTACATAGCGGAGTTTTTTTTTTCTGTAACGTTTCTTTTCAATCCTTACATAATCAAATTTTAGAAAGTTTGAAGACTTCTCCATATTTCTATTCTCACTGTAGAAAATTTATGAACTGGAACTTTACTGACTTTTCTTCATAATGTCAGTGTACCTCTCTTTCCTTGATTTTCCTGCAAGGTTCGTGTTTCTTTGTTTTCCTTTTCTTTAGGTTTTACTATTTAGTCAGTCATGTTTCTGCCAGTCATGTTTCAGTCAGTCATGTTTCAGTCAGTCATGTTTCAGTCAGTCATGTTTCAATCAGTCATGTTTCTTCCAGTCATGTTTCAGTCAGTCATGTTTCTTCCAGTCATGTTTCAGTCAGTCATGTTTCAGTCAGTCATTTTTCTTCCAGTCATGTTTCCGTCAGTCATGTTTCAGTCAGTCATGTTTCAATCAGTCATGTTTCTTCCAGTCATGTTTCAGTCAGTCATGTTTCAGTCAGTCATGTTTCTGCCAGTCATGTTTCAATCAGTCATGTTTCTTCCAGTCATGTTTCAATCAGTCATGTTTCAGTCAGTCATGTTTCAGTCAGTCATGTTTCTTCCAGTCATGTTTCAATCAGTCATGTTTCTTCCAGTCATGTTTCAGTCAGTCATGTTTCTTCCAGTCATGTTTCAGTCAGTCATGTTTCAGTCAGTCATGTTTCAGTCATTTTGAACTTTTTTTTTTTAAATTCATGCTTCTGTTCCTTTCATTTGCCTTTAAGAATCAATAAGGACCATTTCCCCTTTTCTTGTAGTAATAATGTCCACATGTCTTTTGTTCTTGTACTTTCAATTTTCATTTCCATTCACTTACCTTTTATTTACCCTTCATGGACTTCCACTAAAAATGCAACAAATACGTAATTAATCTTTACGTGGATGTGAGCACTATGGAAACATTAAATACTTGTACAGTTTATTTTTTTCCTTTTCTGTCGCTTCACAATCATGACTGAGCGTTTGTGTGAGTCTCTCTTTCACACCCTCCTCTCCCTTTTCCTCTTCCTTCTCCACCGGTTCCTTCATCCCTTGGTCAATACCCCGACTCGCTCCCTCTCCCTCGTCACCCCCGCCAGGTTAACACTAAAATCATTAACGACCCAACACTCCAATTGCCTCTTGCCTCCCACCCGCAGCTAAGGAGGTCTAATCGCTATCCTCCTCTTCCTCCTCCTCTTCCTCCTCTTTCTCTTCCTCGTTTAATCGCACACACACTGAAGGTCAAACAAGTGACTTTTATTTATTTCCTCTTTTCCTCTCATTCTTTTCCTTTTTTTGTTTAGTTTTTTTGCATATTTGTTTATTGCTTTGTGTTGTTTGTTTTTCCTTCCTTCACCTGGTGTGTGATTTGTAATTTCGTTTTTAGTTTTCTTTTGTTATTCCATTCATAACCTAACCTAACCTAACCTAACATAGCCAACCAAATAAGCAACTAAATTACCAAAAGAAAAAAAATCATTCTCTCTCTCTCTCTCTCTCTCTCTCTCTCTCTCTCTCTCTCTCTCTCTCTCTCTCTCTCTCTCTCTCTCTCTCTCTCTCTCTCTCTCTCTCTCTCTCTCTCTCTCTCTCTCTCTCTCTCTCTCTCTCTCTCCATTAATGAAGTCTTTCACCAGTTATTTTCCTGCAATGAATTCCGTGTAACACAGAAATGCGTCCCAGTACTGAAGGAGTTACACTGAAATTACTCGTATATTTTTCTTTCCATTGCATGAAAATATGAATGATTAAATCTTACACCATTATTTATGTAGAAGGTACCAGAATAAAGAGATTCGAGTGATCCCATGTATTGTAAATGAATGACTGCTTCATTGGAAATACAAAGGCAAATCACCGCATATTTTGAAACTGGACTTGAATACAGAGACCAGTCAGCGAACGAGAGCAACAACCAGTGACTGTTACTTTGTTACTGCTATGGGATGTTCCTCTTAAAAAAGCAGCATTTTCCCTTTCCTTGTATTAGAGAAGCGTCTTATGTTCCTCTTGACTGTGTGCAGGAAGAGTTGTGTAGGTTATTCATTGCCATCGTTGGAATTAGATCAGACGTATTTTTGAGATACGAAAACTAGATTAGAAAACTGTGAAAAATTACATATATATAAATACTTCACCTCGAAAATTACGCGCATGACATATAGATACTTCACATTGCTTTCCATAACTCGCTGGGGATTAAAGATTTCTTCTTTTCATTTTCCACATCCTCTTTTCGTATTACAACAATTCCTGCTGCTGCTGCTGCTGCTACTACTACTACTACTACTACTAATACTAATACTACTACTACTAATACTACTACTACTACTACTATTATTACATTATTACTATTATCATTATTGTTATTATTATTATTATTATTATTATTATTATTATTATTATTATTATTATTATTATTATTCTCATTATTATCATTGTTACTACTATTACTACTAATAATACTTATTAAGCCTATAAATGGTATGGGGAAATTATGAGTTAGAGGCACTCGTAGGCCTAGGAAAGAAGATTTAGCCTCATTTTCCTCCCACTTCCCTTTCTTCTCTTCTTAATCTAATGTAACCAATTTATTAGACTTATTTCCTTCCTATATGTACACTATTGTCATTCCCTCTATGCTCTCTCTCTCTCTCTCTCTCTCTCTCTCTCTCTCTCTCTCTCTCTCTCTCTCTCTCTCTCTCTCTCTCTCTCTCTCTCTCTCTCTCTCTCTCTCTCTCTCTCTCTCTCTCTCTCTCTCTCTCTCTCTCTCTCTCTCTCTCTCTCTCTCTCTCAGATGTGCTTTCTTTACACTCTAAGGTCTGTTGATGGAAACCAAACAGTGACAGATGGAGGTAGAGAGAGAGAGAGAGAGAGAGAGAGAGAGAGAGAGAGAGAGAGAGAGAGAGGAAAGGAAAGATGGAATAAAAACATAATGAAAAGAAGGTTATGATCATATAAACATTGTTATGGAGAGAGAGAGAGAGAGAGAGAGAGAGAGAGAGAGAGAGAGAGAGAGAGAGAGAGAGAGAGAGAGAGAGAGAGAGCTTATGCAGATTTATTCAAAAAAATCCCTTACTATATGATGAAAAAAAGTACATTATTTTCATCATCATCATCATCATCATCATCATCATCATCATCATCATCATCATCATCATCATCATCATCGTTATCATTACCATCATCATCATCATCATCATCATCAAAATTAGTGTCAACATCCTCGTTAATTGAATTCTTAGTTATGTCTCCACCAATTTCTCCTCCTGCTCCTCTTCCTCCTCTTCCTCCTCCTCTTCCTCCTCTTCCTCTACAGTAACACACATGCCACAAACACATGTTGCTCCAGGGGCAGTCAGAGAGAGAGAGAGAGAGAGAGAGAGAGAGAGAGAGAGAGAGAGAGAGAGTAGAGAGAGCGCTATTTGGGCTAATGACGTCCGGGGGTGAGCGGTTTAACGCCTCTTTGACTCCAGCAGTTAAGGTCTTTCTTCTCTCCCTCTCTCCTTTCCACTCTCCTCCCCCTCCCTCTACCTCCCTCTACCTCTCTCCTCTCTCTCTCTCTCTCTCTCTCCCTCCTTACGTATCTCTCTACCTTCTCCCTTATTCCTCTCACACTGCCATCTTCTTCTCATCCCTTGCTCATCTCCCCTCTTCTTTTTCTTTCCTCCCTCCACCCCTCCCTCCATCCCTTTTTCCCTCTCATTGCTTCTATCTTCACCACTCCATCACTTCCTCCTCCTCTTTCTCTTCTCCTTTCCCCTCATCCAATTTCTTACATTCTACCTTTCATCCACACCTCGAATTCCTACCTCTCTACTGTCTCCTCCTCCTCCTCCTCCTCCTCTTCCTCCTCCTCCTGCTTTTCCGTCCAACCGCACACCAGGGGACCTTTTAATGGGTGAGAGAGAGAGAGAGAGAGAGAGAGAGAGAGAGAGAGAGATGATTGTGTAACGGATCCTTAAATGTTCATGGAGTAATAATAGTAGTGCTAGTAGTAGTAGTAGTAGTAGTAGTAGTAGTAGTAGTAGTAATAGTAGCAGAAGTAGAATTAATTATATGTTTCTCTCTCTCTCTCTCTCTCTCTCTCTCTCTCTCTCTCTCTCTCTCTCTCTCTCTCTCTCTCTCTCTCTCTCTCTCTCTCTCTCTCTCTCTCTGCCTATTAATTAAACTAGCTGCTTACCTATCTGCCTACCTGCCTACCTGCCTGCCTGCCTGCCTGCCTACGTATATGCCTAAGTATCTCATCATCTTGCACGTTATTCTTAAGACCTCCAATTAGTTCAGCCTTCCTCCGTCCCTCCGTCCCTCCCTGCCTCCCTGCACCTCTGTCCTGTCTCCCGGGTGTTCTTGATTAGCAATGAGTAGATAACAGGTGGGTCACTAACGCAGGTCAACAAGGGAAGGTGAAGGTCAGGATGAGAGCGAGAAAGACAGATAGAGAGAGAGAGAGAGAGAGAGAGAGAGAGAGAGAGAGAGAGAGAGAGAGAGAGAGAGAGAGAGAGAGAGAGAGAGAGAGAGAGAGAGAGAGAGAGAGAGAGAGAGAGAGAGAGAGAGAGAGAGAGAGAGAGAGAGAGAGAGAGAGAGAAATAGGACATTCCATATAAGTAGAATAGAATAAGAAAGTATGAGAGAATCACATATACGCACATACAAACACACACACACAAACATAGATAAATTGACAAGATAAAATAGAAAAAAAGAAGTAGAAAAATGAAAGAGATAAGTTTAAAAGTCTGGATTTCTATAGAGCTTATCAATATAGAATTATGTAAATCTTATAAACATTTGTACAACGTTCGTAATGTATTCATGTTAGATAAGTATACAAGAGCGGGAAGAAAGAGACTCGTGGTCAAGTCTTGTGATAAAAAAAGACAATACATCGATGGCTGTTATACTTACGCCTGTATTATAGAATTGCCTTCCCTCTCACTACGACGATTTTACAAGGCCACAGAGACAATTAGCCAAGGTTTCAAGACAGTTTCTCCTTTTTAATAAACTAGAAATCTTGCCAATATGTTACCAGAATCATAACAAAACTCTAAAAAACACGAGTATCCTTAACTAAAGCCTTTGGATAGCAGTGATGGTAAGAGAGCAAGCGTTTCATAATACGGGCCTCTGTCTCATCAACTTTTCTCAATAATGCGAAGACATGTGAGTCCGCTAACGTTGCTGCGGATTGATGCTCTTTCTCACATATTTATGGACATAATACTTTTCTTTAGAACGTGCAACAGATTTGGGTTTTTCCTCTACCTAGTTCACTTAAAAGAACTAGATAATTTTAATTTGTACAGTCCTATACCTTTTAATTAAGTAAGTATGTTCATAAAGATTTTACAAGGTTGGCTCTGATTTCAAAACAATATGAAACACGTAGAAAAATCATCGTGAGAGAGCATCGGTCAGAGCCATTGTTACCACATATATGTGTGTTCTCAAGTGGCAAGACTACTTTGATAGTTGCTGAACCGCACCATAAATTAGAGTAGTGGAATAGTAACTCTTAGTAGAGAAAAAAAATAAACATAATATAACGGTTAATGAGTAAAACAGAACTATGATATAAAGCTCAGATAACGAGGAAAACAGTAATAGTATTTTGTGATGTATGATAACTGAAGTAATAGGCAAAGGAAATTGGATACAAAACAACACAAAACAAAACAAGGATAGGAAAAAAAAGAACACTATTAGCAATCAGTACATTGAAATAAAAAGAAATGAGCAAATGCATGAATAATATGAGCGGGAACAATTAAAATCGCTTCAAAATCAAATTATCTAACTATGATTTTTTTGTTATGACGATCAGAGAAGTGGGAAAAATCTGCAAGAAATAACAAAAGACTTTCTTGGTATTAGATAAAGTAATTGTTTTTTTTTATATGATGGAAGATGAACAAGGGAGAGAAAAAGAATCAGACAAATAGAGAAATGACAATGGGGAAAGCGAAGGAGGTTATGCAGGTGAAGGAATCTCATGGTGAGAGGAGGAAGGAGAGGAAAAGGAGGAGCAGGAGAAGGAGAAGGAGGAGGAGGAGGAGGAGGAGGAGGAGGAGGAGGAAGAGGAGAAGGAGGAGGATAGAGAAGGAGAGGAAGAGATAGAGGAGGAGGAGGAGGAGGAGGAGGAGAGGAGGAGGAGGAGGAGGAGGAGGAGGAGGAGGAGGAGGAGGAAGAGGAGGAGGAGGAGGAGGAGGAAGAGGAGGAGGAGGAGGAGGAGGTTTGTCAGATTAAACACAGGAATAGGGTTTTGATTTGATTTATCCTTCTCCTCCTCCTCCTCCTCCTCCTCCTCCTCCTCCTCCTCCTCCTACCAGTAGAGTAAGCTGCTTGTCTATGGAGCAGCCAATTAAACTCGCTGCTCTGAAAAGCGAGTCGTATTTAGTGAGAGGTGACGTTCCGCCCTAGAGAGAGAGAGAGAGAGAGAGAGAGAGAGAGAGAGAGAGAGAGAGAGAGAGAGAGAGAGAGAGAGAGAGAGAGAGAGAGAGAATATCGTTATCATAATTTAACGTCAAATTCAATGCATATGCTTATGGATTATCGATCTTTGTGACTTGACTTAAAAAGTGACGAAATAGCAGAAGAAGAAGAAGAAGAAGAAGAAGAAGAAGAAGAAGAAGAGAAGAAGAGAGAAGAGAGAGAGAGAGAGAGAGAGAGAGAGAGAGAGAGAGAGAGAGAGAGAGAGAGAGAGAGAAATGCAAAGGAACACAAAGGAAGAACAAAGAGTGACACGTGCCTTTATCCTGAAGGGGCCGTGTGTAAGAAGTAAGAAGTGATGTGAAAGAGAAGGAGGTTGAAAGGATGGCAAAGGAGGGAAGGAATTGAAAAGGAACTGTATACTGTCATAAAACTATCACCATTATTATTTATGTTTCTATAACAAAAAATAGCAAAAACAATAACAACAACAACAACAACAACAACTACTACTGCTACTACTACTACTACTACTACTGCTGCTGCTGCTACTACTACTACTACTACTACTACTACTACTACTACTACTACTACTATCACTATTGCTGCTATTGCTACTGCTGCTGCTACTGGTGCTGCTGTTTCTTGTAATGATAATGATGATAGTAATGATAGTAGTAATTATGATGATGAAAAACATTGTGATAGTGATAACAGTAGTAGTAGTAGTGAAAGTGATAAAAGATATAATAATGATAATAGTAATAATAATAATAATAATAATAATAATAATAATAATAATAATAATAATAATAATAATAATAATAATAACCGAAAAAAATTTGCCGAGTTACATGGCTGTGCAGAGAGAGAGAGAGAGAGAGAGAGAGAATGGAGGGGGAGAGAGAAGAACTGGGGGTATTGGGGAAGATAGTGGAGGGAGAAGAGGAAGAGAGGAGAGGAGTAATCAGATTGGAAGAGGAAATTACTCCTTCCTCATAATCTCTCTCTCTCTCTCTCTCTCTCTCTCTCTCTCTCTCTCTCTCTCTCTCTCTCTCTCTCTCTCTCAAACCACCCAAAAATATTCGCTATCAACACTTCACCACCACTACCACCACCACCACCACCACCACCACCACCACTATATATTGCAAAGGGGGATTTCTTTCGGGGCAATATATGGCTGTAATTTTCCTCTTATAAGGTCGTGAAAACTGTTCCTGTGGTTTAGTCTGCGTCACCCTTCCTTCTTTTCCTTCTTTCCTTTTCCTTTCTCTTTATTCCTGCTTCTTTTACGATTTTTCTTTAATTTTGTGTTTGTTTTATTACTGGTATCAATTTTTGCTTTCTTGCTCTTATTTTTTCCCCTTCTTTTTCGTCACCTTTTCTCTTTTCAATCTTTATTCATTTAGTTCAATTTTTTCTTCTCTGCCTTTCATGTCTCTTTTATATTTTCCATTTTTGAGGGATCCACACCTTTTTTCTCTTAACGTTCTCTCTCTCTCTCTCTCTCTCTCTCTCTCTCTCTCTCTCTCTCTCTCTCTCTCTCTCTCTCTCTCTCTCTCTCTCTCTCTCTCTCTCTCTCTCTCTCTCTCTCTCTCTCTCTCTCTCTCTCTCTCTCTCTCTCTCTCTCTACTCTTCTCACTACTACTACTACTACTACTACTACTACTACTACTACTACTGCTACTACTACTATTACTACTACTACTACTATTACTACTATTACTTCTACTACTACCACTACTAATACTATCATCAGTACTCTTTCTATTATTATCACGGTTACACACACACTTCACACACACACACACACACACACACACACACACACACACACACACACACACACACACACACACACACACACACACACACACACACACACTGTTGAGTTCCTTTTGAAAGAGTTAGATGCTGTTTTGTTTCCACGAGTAGTAGTTACATAAAGACACACGATGGATCTACGTATCTATATATACTCAAACATGTTGCCTTGACCCAGTAACCCTAGTCTGTCTTCTTCTTCTTCCTCCTCCTCCTCCTCCTCCTCCTCCTCCTCCTCCTCCTCCTCCTCCTCCCCTGACAAGCTGAAAGGATCTCTTGATATTTTTTAGTCTATTAATTATCTCTCTCCTCCTCCCCTCTCAAGCTGAAAGGATCTCTCTCTCTCTCTCTCTCTCTCTCTCTCTCTCTCTCTCTCTCTCTCTCTCTCTCTCTCTCTCTCTCTCTCTCTTGTAAGAGGATTAAGATATCTCTCCTGGGAAATTCCTGTGTAACATGTCAGTAGATTGCTCGGTCACGCGACCTGTGACGTCACTACAACCACCACCATCACCACTACCACCACCACCACCACCACCACCACCACC
>NC_059301.1:8940548-9068048 GCF_017591435.1 Portunus trituberculatus
AATCGTGTGTTTTCCCTCGCTGAAAACTCCTGACCTGCCAGTTGACATAGATTCTCAATAGATCAGAGAAACTAAGCATCAGAAAATGATAAAAAGAAAAAAAAATTGCTTATGACCACGACTGTTCCTACACTATAAGTTCCGCCGGACAACCCGTGGGAGCCTTATTTGGTGTGCCTGCTGCCTGGTCGATCCAATTACCAGGACACGGCGAGGGCGCCCTGGCTATGCTGGCGCTACAGGTGCCAGTGGTGATGACATTAACAACATGATTACTGAGTCTCTTCCATTCATCATCAACTCTTTTTTGATAACCATTTTTTTTCTCCTTATCTCTAAATCTAACTTTATTAAGTGGGTACCATGAGGCGTTTCCATATTCATTCTGCTTACTATTTAGTGATTTTGTACAACTTCAGAAACTTATGTGAGACTAAAATAGTGAAGACTGTGGCCATTAATCTTCTGACCTCCACAGACCCTTCCTAATGTCAATAAAATGGTCTAATCGTACACAAATCTCAAGGTAAAAATGTGTCCTAGTACTGAAGGAGTTAAACACCTTATATATTGCCTAATCCTGGTTACTGCTCGTGAGGATTTTGTTCATGTTATCCTTAGAGGTTGCCATTATAGTAGTACAAATAAATATTTTCCATACAGAATATAATTCTATAATATCTCTGCCAATATACCCCCAAAAAAAATTATAGGAAGAGAGAGAAAAAAAAAGATACGGTATTCTAAAGTTACGAGTATTTCATAATAAAGATGTGAACCAA
This sequence comes from Portunus trituberculatus, assembly GCF_017591435.1. Classification (NCBI taxonomy): domain Eukaryota; kingdom Metazoa; phylum Arthropoda; class Malacostraca; order Decapoda; family Portunidae; genus Portunus; species Portunus trituberculatus. Next base: position 8,941,331 of record NC_059301.1, read on the forward strand.
TTACCCGCCAGTCAGTTATGATCCAAAAGATACATTTATGGGACTAGGCGCGTCTTGACATATTCTCTTGGGTGCGATACTAGTGATGAGTGGATGTTTGTTTGTATGGATGAGTCAATGGATGGAAATGATGGAAATGAATGGATGGATAGATATGGTTGAGTGTGTGTGGGTGTGAGTTGGTGGCTGGCCGGCTTGATGAATGGGTAGATAGATATGGTTAAGCGTGTGAGAGTGAGTGGATGACTGAATGTTAGTTTATGTTGTTGAGTGGATGGATGGATGTGTGAGTGAATAGGTAAGTGGATGGGTCGCTGTAATTTAGCGTATGGATGGATGTGTATTGACTAAGTGTGTGCGTGTGGATGTGTGGACGGCTTGTTGAGGTTTCTAATTGGTGTTGCGTGTACCAGCATCTTTAATTGGTCTGAACTTACGATGTCTGATTCTTGAGATATTTTCGTCCCATGTAGTTTGGGTATCAAGTGATCAGAGGCATAGTTTGAGTCACTCCTTTCTGTTTTGATGATCACATAACTTGATGAATATATGAACTGAATATCATCCAAATTTATGTCCCTGTCTCTGTCTCTCTCTCTCTCTCTCTCTCTCTCTCTCTCTCTCTCTCTCTCTCTCTCTCTCTCTCTCTCTCTCTCTCTCTCTCTCTCTCTCTCTCTCTCTCTCTCTCTCTCTCTCTCTCTCTCTCTCTCTCTCTCTCTCTCTCTCTCTCTCTCTCTCTCTCTCTCTCTCTCTCTCTGCAGGCCACTCTCCCCCAACAGTCACTCCTCCTTTCCCTTACCACCTCTCCCCTGCTCTCCTCCGTCACTCATTGTCACTCAAGACTTGCATTGTGCTGGCCTTAATTTTCCAAGATTGCTGGAGGTGTAGTCCGAACTCATTGTGGTCACATCTTACCTCCTCCTCTTCCTTCTGCTCCTGCTCCTCCTCCTTCTCTTTGCTCTTCTTTTATGGCCACATGTACATTATTATTATTTTTTTAGTTATTTTTTCCTCCTTGTCTTTTTCTTTTAGCATTTTCAACTTCAGAGAGAGAGAGAGAGAGAGAGAGAGAGAGAGAGAGAGAGAGAGAGAGAGATGTGTGTGTGTGTTCCTCAACAGAAAAGAAAAAGGTATGAATCATGACACCTAACAAAACACCCCCCCCTCACACACACACACACACACACACACACACACACACACACACCAGCTGTCAGTTCTCAAAACAAACATTTTCCAGGCAACATTTTTCTTTCTTCTTGGTATTTTATTTTTCATTCTTTTTTGGGGGGTTACTTTATACTGTCTCCTCCTTCTCTTCCTCCTTCTTCTTCTCCTCCTCTTCCTCCTCTCTTCCTCTTTTTTTTCTCTCTCTTTCTCTGTCTCGCCCTTCCTTCTTCCTTTCCTTTTATCCTTTCTTATTTCATCTATCTCTATCTTATAATTTCTTTCTCCTATATTTCTATCTTACTTAAACGTTCCTTTCTTTTCCTTCATTCTTTCTTTCCTTCCTATTTTCCATCTCTCTTCTCTCTAAGTATTTTCACCCGTCCTTCTTTTCCGATTCCTCTCGTTCTCTCTACTCACTTCCTTTCTTCACTTCATTTACTTCCTTCTTTCCTTCCTTCCCTTCTTCCTTCCTTCCTTCTTTCATTCATTCATTCTTTCTCTATTTCCTTCTTGCATTTGCTCTCTTGATGATTCGACATATGATCTTTCTAACTTTAAACGTGTGTGTGTGTGTGTGTGTGTGTGTGTGTGTGTGTGTGTGTGTGTGTGTGTGTGTGTGTGTGTGTGTGTGTGTGTTTGTTACTAATGAAGTGACTCCCTCTAGTGAATTTCGTCTCATCAAGAACCAATAGACTGCTGATGAGGGACTTCCAGAATCCTGAAGCATTTTAGAGCAGCTTGTCTGGACACACACACACACACACACACACACACACACACACACACACACACACACACACACACACACACACACACACACACACACACACACACACACACACACACACACACACACACACACACACACAGGTGAGGGAGGGAGACAAGACCCACTACTCAGTACGCCAAAGAACCATTTCCTGCACCATTTTCTAGACACATTACTGAGATCGATGTCACAAAGTGGAAGGGAACGATGGAGGGAGGAAGAGGAGTAGGGGAAGAGAAGGGAACGTAGGATAGAAAGATGAGGAAAAGTAAAGAAAATAAATAAAGTTAAAGAAATTCATGAAAGGTAAGTAAGGAGGGAGGGATGGACACTGGGAAACAGAAGACGTTAGAATAGTGATGGTAAAACAGAAAACCCTTTGTCGTGTGTGATTTTTTTTTTTTAATGGTAAATTTGTAATGTTATATTTTCTAGTTTTTCTCTTAGTGTGTTTCATCTGTGTTGTTGAAGCGATGTAGTGGTTAAGCCTTTTGCTGCTATGATAATTTTTTACATTGAGACAAGTGTAATGAATTGTTTGGGTGGTTATAAAAAAAGAACTTGAGGTTACCTTTATCTCAGCTAAGATACAGGATTATGGAATATGGGTATTAGAAGTTATACATGATTTTGACATCGACTAATAGTGCAGAGTGATCTTGTTTTGTTCATCAGTAAAGACCTTCTCTTGAATTTACAATATTGTAGTTTTTTTTAGATTTCAAGGGCCTTTTTTTGCGATGAAACCTGTTATAGTCTTCCTGTTAACTATTATTTCTATTTATTTTTTCTTCTGCCTTTTTCTTTTTTTATTTCTGAGTATAAATCTAATCTTAATCTTAATCTTCCGTCTTTTGTACCACTCGCAAAATGGCTATAGGATAACTGGCAAACGATTTAGGCCCAAAGAACCAAAGCAATTCTTAATAAACTAACTAACATTTGAAAGTCTTGCTGCTCAAGTAGTAAGTAAGCAATATGGTTGAAACACTTAAACATAAAGATAAACATTTCACATTAATTCCTTAAATGATATACTTAATTTCTGCGTGGTTTATTTTATTCAATTTTTATAGTGTTGGCTAGAGTAACATGTTTCTCTTTCTAACTTTCTTTTCACATTTTTTTACTGTTTCCCCATGATACATAATGTTCTCTACCTTACATTTTTACCTCTAACTCAGAATATGGAGCCTTAATATAGTCACACAGACAATCTCTTCATAATCATTAAGAGTGTTGCTATCCGCTTTTCAATCACATTTCTTTCTATTATTCCTCTTCTTTTTTTCCAGCTCCTCCTCCTCTTCCTCCTCCTTCTCCTCCTCCTCTTCTTGTCTCTCTCATGCCACCTATTCCCATCTCCTCTCTTCTCCTCCAGAATGGCTACCCTGCCCGCCGGCGCTCCTTGGTGGACGATGCCAAGTTCGAATCCACCATCAACAAGCAGCGGCAGCAGTCCTGGATCGAGGAGGCCCAGCGACTGTCCCGCGGTGAGTCAGGCTAAGCGAGAACACCGCCAGCACTGTCCCGTGGCTTAGGTCCGTGGCTTGTAATGGTGAGGTCGTTGTTGTTCTTGTTGCTGTTGTTGTTATTGTTTTTGTTGCTGCTGTTGTTGCTGTAGTGGTAGTAGTAGTAGTAGCAGTAGTAGCAGCAGTAGTAGAAAAGATAACTTGAGTTTTTGCTTCGCCCTCCTTTACCTATTGAATAATATATATTGGATATACGTAAAATCATTGCATTGATAAGTTTGTTCATTGGTGCTTTTGTAGGTCATCTGGCAGGTATGCTTCGTGTTTTATAGTGTGTGTGAGTGTGTTTGAGGGAGGCTCCATGGAGGGTAGGATATAAGGTAAGCGGTATCACATCACTCGTTTTCTTTGATATTTTTGACTCTCTATCACTTATATTTCATTGTCTATCTGCTACGTTGGCTAAACACTTTCCATACAGTGCCCTGTGACTTCCCTGCTGAGACACAAAATTCCTGCATCAATTCATCCTTGCCGTTTCATCTTTGTTTGTATGCTAGTTTTATGTATTTGCTTCACTTTCTATAAGGTAGTTTGAGTTCAATATCGTGTTTCTTTACTTCTGCATCGCCATCTTTTCCATTACTTTCATTGTTAAGGTTTTAAGACATTTATCACTTTTTGGCTGATTCTCTCGGATCTGCAAGGGGACTGGCAGCTTAATGGGCCTTATTTTTCGTATTATGTTGCCCCTTGGTCAGCTTTCTCCTCTTACCAAAAAGAAGAAAAAAAAAAAAAAAAAGATACACAAGGTTCTGCTGCACATGTTGGTAATGAAACTAGGTTGTCGTGTTCCGTAGAGTTGTGTTATCTCCGCGCTGTACAATCACCTCCAAGCTTTATCTGATTACTCCGCTCCTCGGTTACTTTAAAGTTGATTATCAGCATTTAACACTAGTTTGTATTGCTTTTATGGGCTTGTTATTATTATTTTTTATTATTATTATTATTATTATTATTATTATTATTATTATTATTATTATTATTATTATTATTATTATTATTATTATTATTATTATTATTATTATTATTATTATTATTATTATTATTATTATTATTATTATTATTATTATTATTATTATTATTATTATTATTATTATTATTATTATTATTATCATTGCTATATTATTATTATTATTATTATTATTATTATTATTATTATTATTATTATTATTATTATTATTATTATTATTATTATTATTATTATTATTATTATTATTATTATTATTATTATTATTATTATTATTATTATTATTATTATTATTATTATTATTATTATTATTATTATTATTATTATTATTGTTATTATTATTATTATTATTATTATTATTATTATTATTATTATTATTATTATTATTAGTAGTAGTAGTAGTAGTAGTAGTAGTAGTAGTAGTAGTAGTAGTAGTAGTAGTAGTTTTATTATTATTATTATTATTATTATCATTATCATTATTATTACTAGTAGTATCATTATTATTTCTATTATTACTATCATCGTCATCATCATCATCATCACCATCATCACCATCATCATCATCATCATCACCATCATCATCATCATCATCATCATCATCATCATCATCATCATCATCATCATCATCATCATCATCGTTATTATCATTATTATTATTATTTACTTCAGTCTATCCAACTTCTTCTCCAAAATAACCTCACACTTCCCTCTCCCCCAAATTATCCATCTTCCTTTACTATCCCATATTTAATGTCCCGCTTATTTCCCCCCTTCCTGCTGGCACAGACGGGGAGGTGAGCGAGGAGGAGGTGTTCCTAGTGCAGAGTCCTGGGGAGCCTGATTCTCCGCTGACGGTGGCAATGGTGGTGTCGCTGTTGGATGGCATCTCAGCCCTACCCCGCGTGATTAAGACAATTGAGGTGAGAGATATATAGAGAGAGAAAATGTGTGTGTGTGTGTGTGTGTGTGTGTGTGTGTGTGTGTGTGTGTGTGTGTGTGTGTGTGTGTGCATTAGCGCGCGTGAAGGGATTAAAAACATCAATGTCATATATAAGTAGCAGGAAATTAATTATGAAGGAAAAATTATACTAGAACTAAGAAAGGAAAAGTGATTGAAGATAAGAAAGAAATGAATGAAGGAAGGAAAGAAGGAAAAAAAGAAAAAGACAAAGAAAGGAGAGAGAGAGAGAGAGAGAGAGAGAGAGAGAGAGAGAGAGAGAGAGAGAGAGAGACCCTTAATGACCTAAATATAAGAGAGAGAGGAAGTGAGAGAGTGAGTTAGAAGGAGGAAAGAATATAAGGTAAAAGGAAAAGAGTGTCTCCGTTTCCTCCCTCTTTCAGAAATATTGAGTCCTTTTCTCCTTCCTTTTGAACATTCTCGTCCCCTCTTCCTCTCCCTCTCTCTTTCTCTCCCCAACATATAATCAGTTTCTCCTTTCATTCCACCTTTTTTTTCTTTTCTTTTTTTCCAGCAAGATTAATGACCAGTTTTCTCTCCCTTTCTATAAGTACGTAATTCTTTTTCCCCTCTCCACTGTGTTTTTTCTTAATTTTTCGTTTCTTGTTTTTGTTCTTGCCGATTTTATTATTTTTTTCAGATTTTTTTTCATTAATTGATCTTTGTCTGTCTGTCTGTTTAACTGTCAGTCTAACTCTTTGTCTAACTGTCTCTCTGTCTCTCTCTCTCTCTCTCTCTCTCTCTCTCTCTCTCTCTCTCTCTCTCTCTCTCTCTCTCTCTCTCTCTCTCTCTCTCTCTCTCTCTCTCTCTCTCTCTCTCTCTCTCTCTCTCTCTCTCTCTCTCTCTCTCTCTCTCTCTCTCTCTCTCTCTCTCTCTCTACTCTCTCTACTACTACTACTACTACTACTACTACCACCACCACCACCACCACCACCACTACTACTACTACTACTACTACTACTACTACTACTACCATCTCTATCTCCTCTCTCTGTCTCTCTCCCTCGCTGACTGTGACATCATCCCCTGCTGCAACCTTGAAAGATAATAATTACTGTGTATCCTTTTATAATAGGTCAATCTATCCCTCTTTCCGTAGAACTTCAAGGGCACGGTTGTACATGTGGAGAGTCGCCCGTCGTCCCAGAAAGGGGTGTCCTTCGACGTGCTCTTTCGCGTGGACATCATGAGGGAACCTTTGTTGAGTCTCCTGAAAAGCCTTCGTCAGGGGGCCTCCATCGCGTCTGTCAAACTCCTGTCCGAGCACCAGTCTTCCATCAAGGGTGAGAGGGAGGAATGAGAAATGAGTGGGAAAGGAAGGCATAGAGAGTATCGGGGCAAGGCATGAGGGAGAAGATATAATGAGAAGATACAAGTCTAATGTTTAAGTTTAAGTTTAACTCCTTCCGTACTAGGACGCTTTTTTACCATAAGTTTCCGGTACGATTAGACGATTTTACTTACATTAGGAAGGTTCTATGGAGGTCAGAAGATTAATGGCCAGTGTTCACTATCTTAATCCCCCCACCCCCACATAAGTTTCTGAAGTCTGTATAAAGCTGTCAAATAGCAAGCAGAATGAATATGAAAATCCGTCAGACTTAAAAACAAAACAAAAAAAAATAGCTAACTCTTTAGGAAGCATTTTGTTGTTCACCTAAAGAAAGTGGTAGATATAATACTGATGGCTGATGGGTAAAGGGAGATTTCAATGCTGTTGAGAGAAGAAAAGGAGCAAGGAAAACAGAAATACACAGAAAAAAGTCATGGCAATGCGATTGATATTTTTATGTTTTGTTATCAGATCATTGCAACAACAACAAGAACAAAAGTAACAATAACAACAACAAAAACACTGCTCCTCTTCCTGATCCTTCTCCTCCTTTTCCTTCTCCTCCTCCTCCTTTTCCTTCTCCTCCTCTTCCTCCTCCTCCTCTTCCTCCTCCTCCTCCTCCTCCTCCTCCTCCTCCTCCTCCTCCTCCTCCTCCTCCTCCTCCTCCTCCTCCTCCTCCTCCTCCTCCTCCTCCTCCTCCTCCTCCTCCTCCTCCTCCTCCTCCTCCTCCTCCTCCTCCTCCTCCTCCTCCTCCTACTACTACTACTACTACTACTACTACTACTACTACTACTACTACTACTACTACTACTACTACTACTACTACTACTACTACTACTACTACTACTACTACTACTACTACTACTACTACTACTACTACTCACTTCACTACACACACACACACACACACACACACACACACACACACACACACACACACACACACACACACACACACACACACACACACACACACACACACACACACACACACACACACGTTCAAATCTGTCCACCACCTCTTCAGAGCCGTGGTTCCCTAAACACATCAGTGAGCTGGACATGTGCAACCATCTCATGACCAAATACGAGCCTGATCTGGACATGGACCATCCGGGCTTCGCTGACCAGGAGTACCGCGCCAGGAGGAAGCAGATCGCAGACATTGCTTTCGCCTACACATAGTGAGTTGTGAAGGCTTGATGCTGAGGAGGAGGAGAAGAGGAGGAGGAAAAGGAGGAGGAGGAGGAGGAGGAGGAGGAGGAGGAGGAGGAGGAGGAGGAGGAGGAGGAGGAGGAGGAGGAGGAAAAGGAGGAGGAGGAGGAGGAGGAGGAGGAGGAGGAGGAGGAGGAGGAGGAGGAGGAGGAGGAGAGGAGGAGGAGGAGGAGGAGGAGGAGGAGGAGGAGGAGGAGGAGGAGGAGGAGGAGGAAAGGAGGTAATCATAATATTATCAAGAAATTGTTACTTTTTTTCGGGAGGTTTCCTGTCTTTTTTTCTCTGTCTCTCTTTTCTATCTTTATTTTTCATCAATTTTAATCAATCTTGTCACTGTTAAGTCCATGTTATACTCTTCTTTCCCTCTTTTTACTCATTTTCATCATTAATACTTTGTAATTTCTCATTTTTCTTTCCTTGGTAATTTTGTTTCAGTGTCTCTACTTATATTTTTTCTTTATTTTCTTTATATTGTGATAATGCCCCTTTTTCTCAGTAACTTTCCCGTTTAGATTTTTAATATTTTCTTGTATAATACCCTGCAATTTTTTTTTTCTTTAATCTTACTTAACCTTAAGCCTTTAATGTATATTTTTCTTCCTTGTAATGTTTCCGCCCTTCCAATGTTTTTGTTATCAAATGTGTTTGTCTGTTCTAAATTTCTTTTATAGGAATTGTAGTCCTTTAATTTCCTGGACACATAAGTAATTCGTTTTCTTTACAAATTTATCATTGTAATGGCATGATTTCCTATTTGTCTTCTGCACACAGTGCAGTGTTCCATCCTTCCTAAATCTCAAAGTGTTATATGACCCCAGTAGTGAAGCGTATTCAGTCAAACTACTCTTTTTTTCTTTAACTGCTTCACTGCTATACGACAAAATCTTAATTAACTACCAACCACTCTGAGACATTTTGATTTGCTCCACAGTCACTTAACAGTGGCTAGAAACTGTAAAGACTAATCTTCATGCATGATTATAAAGTATCGTGAATTGTTGCATATCTCACTGAAAGGGCTATTAATCATTTATTTTCTTTTAATTTCGCTTTCTTCAGTGGGGAGCCAATCCCACGCGTGGAGTACCGGCAAGAGGAGATAGATACCTGGGGCGCTGTGTTCCGGGAGCTGGATCGCCTGGTGCCTAGCCACGCCTGCCGCCAGTACCGTGAGGTTTGGGACGTCCTGAAGAGGGAGTGTGGTTACAGCCCTGACTCCATCCCGCAGCTGGAGGACGTGTCACGCTTCATGAGGAGTAAGGAAACGTGTGTGTGTGTGTGTGTGTGTGTGTGTGTGTGTGTGTGTGTGTGTGTGTGTGTGTGTGTGTGTCTGACGAGACAGCCAGACGTTACCCTACGGAACGAGCTCAGAGCTCATTATTTCCGATCTTCGGATAGTGCCTTCGGATAGGCACACACCGGGACAACAAGGTCAAACGTGTGTGTGTGTGTGTGTGTGTGTGTGTGTGTGTGTGTGTGTGTGTGTGTGTGTGTGTGTGTGTGTGTGTGTGTGTGTGTGTGTGTGTGTGTGTGTGTGTGTGTGTGTGTGTGTGTGTGTGTGTGTGTGTGTGTGTGTGTGTGTGTGTGTGTGTGTGTCTGGGTGGGTGGGTATTTATTTCTTTGCTTGTTTCAGAATTACACACTCATTCTCCACTTATTTCAACATTCCCCACCACCTCTAATACCCACAGAGCGCACCGGGTTCAGTCTGAGACCCGCCGCTGGCCTGTTGACGGCGAGACTTCCTGGCCTCGCTTGCCTTCAGGGTGTTCCAGTGCACGCAATACATCCGCCACCACTCGTCACCCCACCACTCCCCCGAGCCGTGAGTGTGCTGCTTTGTTCTCGCCTTTGCCTTTCTCCACTTCAAGCTCTCATTGCTCCTTCTTAGCACTTCTGTTAGAACCTTTTTTTTTTTCTTTTCCATTCTTATTTTCTGCATATTTTTTTTTATTGTTCTGCTTCAGCCATGTTCTTTTCTCCTCTTTTTTTTTTTTTTTTACAACTCTTCGTTTAGTGAAATTGTTTTTTTTTCTATCCTTTTATGTCATCCTTTTCCTCTATTTCTTTATATATACGACTGAGTGACTTCCTCCCCCCTCCATCCTCTTCTCTCTCTCTCTCTCTCTCTCTCTCTCTCTCTCTCTCTCTCTCTCTCTCTCTCTCTCTCTCTCTCTCTCTCTCTCTCTCTCTCTCTCTCTCTCTCGTCTTCATTTGTTTTCTTCTCAAGATCTGATGAATTTTAATAAAATTTATGCTTCATTTAGATATTTGCTCTTTTTTGTGGTATCGTATTATTCAAACATCTGTTTTGCTCCCGTTTCATTGTCTTTTATTTCTTCTCATTTATAAAACTTCAATACTGCCTTGAGTCTTTAATCTCTCTCTTTCTCTCCATATTGTTCATTCCTCCACCTTTACATTATTTCACATTCCTTTGTATTCCTCTCTCGCTTACTTGTATTAGTCATTTCTCCATTCCTTCTTTTAGATTCTTTATGTAACTTCCTTAAATGTCTTTCTTTTAATCTCCTCTCTTCGCTGCCCATCTATTCCTCGTCATCTTTTTACTATTTGATTCTCTTCGTTATATTACTTGTCCTTACCTTCTGCTTTCCCTCTACATCTCTTTCATGTTCGTTCTTTCTCATCTCATCTTTTCTGTCCTATCCCTTAACATATTCCCTCCCGCCACAGAGACGCCATCCATGAGCTGCTGGGTCACGCACCTCTTCTGGCCCATCCCGCCTTCGCCCAGTTCTCTCAAGAGCTTGGTCTGGCCTCTCTGGGCGCTTCAGACGAGGAGATAGAAAAGTTCGCCACGGTAAGTCCTACAGGGAAGGAGAAAAGGTTGCTGGTTGATTGAATGAAGTTAAGGAAATTATTGTCGTTAGATCATATGCTGCAGAGGAAGGGATAAGGAAGGAGTAGGGAAAAGGGAAAAAAGGAAGAAACTGTATAGGCGATAATGATAATGATAACAATAGATAGATAAATAGATAGTTAGACAGACAGATAGATAGATGAAAATTGGTCAAATTATGGCATTGGAAAGGGGAAGAAGTAATAACTTGGATATGCAATTAAAGAAAAAAAGAGAGAATGAAAAGGAAATAAAGGGATAAAAGTGTAATTGAAAATAAAGAACAATAAAATTAAAAAAGAAGGGAATAAGGGAATAGAAAAGTGTAATTAAATATGGAGAAGAGTCTGATGTCACTAATTAAAGGGCAAAAAAGGTCACCATCTTGAGATCGATTGGCGAATTGGGGAAGTGATTTAGAAGAAAAAAAAAGAGGGATAGGAAGGGAGAGTAATAGATAAAAAAAAAGTGTAAGAAGCTAAGAATTAAAAAAAAAAAAGGAAGACGAAAAAAAAATATAGTTGTTGATAATGCAGTTTTGAAAGAGATGGTAGTACGTAAAGAAGAAACGGAGAAAGGTAAGTTATATTCTCTCTCTCTCTCTCTCTCTCTCTCTCTCTCTCTCTCTCTCTCTCTCTCTCTTGGAAAACGTCTTCTTTTCAAATCCCTTCTCTCTTTTTATTTTACTTCTTTCTTTCTGTAGTTTCTTCCTTATTTTACCTATCAACCTCGCATGAGCCCATTATAGGGATGAGATAAACCAATCAGTCAGTCATACACAGTTCACACCTCTCTTCACCGCCTTCTTCAGATGTACTGGTTCACGGTGGAGTTTGGACTGTGCCGGGAGCAGGGAGAGATACGGGCATGGGGCGCAGGTCTTCTCAGCAGCTTCGGTGAACTCCAGCACTCTTTGTCCAATAAGCCAGAGCATCGCGAGTTTGAGCCTTCCCTGACCGCTGTGCAGCCTTACCAGGACCAGGACTACCAAGACGTGTACTTCGTGGCCGAGGGAGTGGAGGACGCAATGGAAAAGTTCAGGTAAGATGAGGCAGGGAATTGTAGCAATGTGCAGGTGAGGGTAGGATGGAAATAAAGGATTAATTCATATGAGAGAAGGAAAGGGATCAAAGAGGAGTTGTAGGTAGCCGAACTTTGGATGATGGTGGGAGGAGCAAAGATAAGAAAATGAAAATAGTTTCACAATAAAGAGAACAAGCTTAGGTGATCAGATTCAAATAAAATAGTAGTTAAAATGTAGTGTAAAGAAAAAGATTAACAGAAGGAAGATATAAGATATAGGGATGAGTTGCACTTCATGAATAGCTTATGTGTGCTTCCGTAAAAGGAAATGTTTAATATTAAGCATGGCATCACTTTGAGCAGTTGAAGGTGTCATCTTTTTGCCTGGTCTCTTACATAGCTTTTGTGTTAATTTGCTATTGTCGTCCTTTTCACGGAAGAAATAATCAAGTTTAGGCTGAAAATAACTACAAGTGAAAATATCCAAGTGAAACAAGAAAACCGGATGGATGTGTTTGTAGTATAGATCCTTAACCATTTTCGCAATATATTCAATAAAGATAGAGCAGGAATGATCGTAGAGCTAGATTATATTTGTAACAAAATATCTATAAATATAAATGAACTTAAGCATAAACATGATATTAATGTAGACAAGTTAAGATCAGCTGATTCTGGGAACACGTGTGACGGTGTGACGTGCGGTTTCTCCATCGCCATGTTGATCAGTGCGGCGTGTGCAAGGAGGTTCTCCATGGCCTTGTCTTTCCCAGGCAGTGGACGTTCAAGACACTCTCGCGTCCCTACGAGGTGCACTACGATCCCTTCAGCCAGACCGTGATGGTGCTGGACTCCGTGCACAAGCTGGAGGGGCTGGCCGCCTGCCTGTCCTTAGAGGTGCTCAGACTCAATAACGCCGTGGCGAAGATGAAGTTTTGAATACCACGACGAGGACTGATTCAGGTGACGGCCAGCGTGAGGCGCCGCCATGTATGAGTAGAGGCTTGTTTGGGCTTACTAACCGCCCCTAACTATATCCAAAGGCTGCATACTAACTCTAATGCAAACTAACCAACCCTAATAGTATCCAGTCCTTTGACATTAACATTTACTGAACCTAACTTATGAGCAAAGTGTCACAAGGAAGCTAAGGTTGTTTAATCTCTAGTAGGTATGCATTTTCTTTTCTGATGTTGCCTAGGGTGATATGTTCTTTGCGTTTTATCCGTAGGGGTGGGGGGGTGTAGAAGTGGTAATGAGGATAGATACATGGATGGATTGGTACTTAACATCACAATTTCCTCAATGGTGTAGTATTCAAGGCTACTGCCCCTGGAGGCTTGGAAGTAAGGATGAGGACTAAGTGTGTGTAAATAATTAGTTTTATTAGTAGCAAAAATTGAAAGCAGGAAAGCTGTTAGCGATAGACCAAACAATCGGTTTGGATGTTGCCTAAGTATGAATTATTTCCATATTTACGGCAGGAATAGATATCCTTATCTGGTTTATTCAGCTAGTTAGGCGAACTAATTCATGTAGCATGACTTTAGTGTTAAATATAAAAAGTTATGGTGGGCCTAAAACTGCTGGCATGCCAGTGTACAGGAATCTTAAAAGATACAGAGGTGCAGTGTATGTTGAGCTTGTGCTTATAGCCACCCTGCTGCATATCTGGCTGTGTGTGTGAGTGACAGGCAGTGAGTCATCCTTAATGACTAGTGCAGGAAGTACTGCACCTCACTTAGGCCTTCACTCTGGTGTGAAGTGTGCTGCTTCTTTATGCTTTTGTTTCGTGATGCTTTTCTCTCACCTCGAGTCATGACATGTTTGTCTTACTAGTCATAAGTTATTGAACAATGAAAGTTAATTAGAATGTTGGAATTAGCCATTGCCAATGCATTTAGAGCAAACACTTGGATCACCCACTATATTGGTATGAAACTTTATTTATTTTTACTTTCAAAAGAAGGTAATGCAAATTTATAGAATTATATCACTATAATACTGTATAAGCCCATGAAATGACAGGCATATCTTAGAAGAATGTAATATATATATATATACACACACACACACACACACACACACACACACACGCACACACACACACACTCACACACACACACACGTACAGTGGAACCTCATGATTTGATTGCCTTTCAATTCAAATAATTTCTGATTCGAACACACATTTAGTGAACAAATTTTATCTTCCAATTCGAACTTGATGCACGACTCGAACATAAGGAAATAGCTGCAGACAACGCTACTCTGTCAGTCAGAACTTAGTCACGCTTGCTCTCTCCTGCTGTGTACACCACTCTTTGTTGTTCTGATGATGAATGATGAGGTCCAAGAAATGTGTGGCAAGTTGGGTCCACTGCAGATGTGATTGATACTGTAATTGATGTTTTTCCCATTTTTTTTCTTTTTTATGGAGATCTGTATGTTTCTTTACTAATTGGATTGTATTACGTTATTTTGAACTTATGTACGTATCATGTTACTACCTATGTTTGCTTTTTTATTAAAAGTTAATCAATGAATGTGATGGTTTGGCAAGCAGCAGTTTTCTTTGGGTTGGTACTGAAAAATAACATCCATAGATGCGTAATAAAGTTGTTGTGTTTAATGACAACCACTGAGCCGAAAGTAAGTGATCAAGTCAATGGATTCTTATATGTGTTAGTATGTAATTTTCTTTTTGTTCTATAAAAATTGCCCAGGATTTTTTAATGAAGGAACATGTGTAATAATGATATTAGCTGTAAGAAAAACTAATATATGAAAGATTTCAGGGTATTTTTCATATATAGTTATTTGTGAGTATCCTAGGCTCATAAGGATTTATTTATTTATTTATAAGACTTTGAGGTAGTGTATTATACTGTATTACATGTGTTGTCATTAAGTCCAGCACATAGTTATTCTTTCACATACATTTTCTTTGTCTAAAATATGATTTGTTGCAACTTTTCCTAGAGAAAAAAATCACAGTAAGGAATGTGCAAGGATGTGGTTTGAGTCTTACAAGGTGGGATGAGGATATGCTGGATTTATTTTGATCTTTGTTGTTCATTCCTTTCCTGAAACATTTTCCTGAAACATAGCTTTTACATTTGAAGGGTTTGCTTTCATTTTCCAGATGTGTGGAGTACCAGGTGCAAAATTGTACGTTGGCTTCTTGTATAGTTGCTCATTCCTTTCTTTAACTATTTCTTACGATGCAACTGTGTGTTTTTAAATGTTTTCTTCAAGTTTTCGGGTATGTGTAGAGTATGTGAATCATAGTTAGCTTCTATAATGTGAGAGTCTTTAGTTAGGGAAAATATGCATTCAGAGTATATACAGTAGATGCATATGTTGTTTCCCTGTGTGTTAATAACAAAGAAGAATAAGCAAAAAAAATGTACATTTACATATCAAGAAATATTTATGTGAAGTAAAAGAAAGATGCTTTATGTATGTAGTGTAGTATAATAGGGATAAATTGAAGTGAAATGTAATTAATTAGCCTAGCATTATAAATTGAAAAATAAGGAAATAGTATAATAGCCACATATTGAGAAATTTAGTATTAGCTAAGACAGTTGGTAGTGGGAGCAAATGAGACTTTTTTTTGCATGTCAGGAAGACTGATAAGAGGCATTTAATTAAGTTAAAGCCTGCTTACTGTCTTTCTCCCAATGAGAAATGAGAAGAGACAAAAGATTAAAATGCAAGGGGCTCAGAAGGAAAGTTGTGACTGACGAAAGGAGGAAAAAAATGGATTCAAATCTGGGAAATGGAACTAGAATAAAACAAAAAATCATATTAAAGAGGAGGAATTAATGAGTAAGGAATGGATGCTTAAGAGAAGGAAATATTAGGATGTAGAAAGAGGGAATGACTAATTGGAAAAAGAAGAGGAATATGTGAGGTATGAGAAGTAAAAGATAGGAGAAAAGAATAAGGAACTACAATGAAGCTGAGCGTGCATGTCTTGATTCCAATGCACTGTATCATTGAAGAACATCATTGGTAAAGAAAAGAAGAGCTAATGGTTTGTTCAGTTTCCTGCTCTCTTGGTGACCTCCCCTAGTCAAGGCTGGCATGTGGGGGTGGTCATCAGGAGTGAGGCTTAATCACATCAGAATCAGTATCCAGTAATATATAACTAAGCTTGTCTTCATCCATAGAAATGTAGGTGTCTTGATGATAACTGGCTAAATGAATGTGTGATTGATGTTTAGTGTTTTGTATCCATTTGAATCTAATTTTTCTATGATCATTGAGGAATTTGAGTTTGCTATAAATCATAAAAGGGGAAAAATTATGGTTTAAGTTTTCTTTATTCAATGTTAAGGTTTAGATTCTTTATTACATTATTCAGTGGTCTAGTTCTTGATTCTCAGTGAATTATGTTTTATTAAGCTGAATACAGCCAAGCAGACATTGACACACAACATTTCCATTGTAAAGCTACTGTTTTTCGTAAATTGTTTCTCTGACAGATTAAGCAAAAAGATTTTTGTGAAAGGAAATTTGTTAAGTGTTTTAGAACTGCTATGTAGTGAAGGTTAGTGAATATCTTTTGTAATGGATGGAGAATTACAAGTTGGCAGCCATCAGTGTTACTACTAGCATATTTTGGGTAGCAAGTGATCATCATTGATTCAAAGGTATATTAACCAGTGTTTTGAGTCTTATTATCTATCCAGCATTGACTCTCCTTGGGGATGTTTTCACTGAATTTGCATTAAATGTTATAAACACGATCCATTCAACAGATTTGGTGTGTGACTTGAAATTTGCTTCATCCTAACTTAAAGATTAGACTACAGTACTTGATCCTCTCGTCTTGTGCTGTGTAAAAGAGTAAAGCTGGAGATGGGGCCACACAAATGAAAAGCCCAGGCCCTGTAAAACTACAACTAGGTAAATACACACACACACACACACACACACACACACACACACACACACACACACACACACACACACACACACACACACACACACACACACACACACACTTTACTTTACTTTCTCATTTTATAAACTCTACATAGAATGTATATAAAGACAAAAACTAATAGTGTTTATTTAATGTTTTTTTTTAAGTGGATCAAGCTATATGGTGCATATAAAAGTTGCAGATATCATTACTGTTATTATTATTATTATTATTTTGTTATATTATTATTATTATTATTATTATTATTATTATTATTATTATTATTATTATTATTATTATTGTTGTTTATTCATTAATTTTGAGAAGCATAATCAGTTTGTAGATGTGAAGAAGCAGATGGGGTGGCTATACAAGTTAACCAATGAGGTGTGCAGGATTGGCAATGACCACAGACTCTTTATAGATAACTTTGACATTAATGCAGCCACCACAGAAGCAATTTACCACTTGTACTTGGTGCACATGTAGGTGTGGATGCATCTCAACCAGTAGGGTTGAAATGTGTGGATAGGGTGAAAGGTGAGATAGAGACATAAATGTTAATGTCCTTTAGCTTCAAGTCATGATGTCAATGTGTTAGATTTGCTCCTTTCCAAGTTCATTGTTTATTTAAATTTTTTGTTTTGTTTTTTAAACTTCCTTGCAGCTGTTGTCTGAGCCCCTAGGAAATATATTATTATTGATTGCAAGTGTGTAGTTGTACCTGATTCTAGTATCGAATAATTATTTTTGGAAACATATATGTGTAGGACCAATTATTCTGTATATTCTTACAATTATCTTGCAGAATATATATATATATATATATATATATATATATATATATATATATATATATATATATATATATATATATATATATTAAACTGCAGCAGCTATGGTTGTGTATGTATCATTATGTAGCCATTGTTTTATTAGCACAGAAAATATATTGCTTATTGGTGGCTGTACATATTTTTGGAAACAACTGTCTTCAGTGTTGTTTGTTGGCTTATCACTGGCCAAGCGTTAAGCATTGGATACATGTAGCAGGAAATATTATAGTTTCTCTTGAGAGACTTTGAAATGCTGTTTCAGTACCCTCTGAGCCATTTCCCTTGAGCTGAGTTTGGTCAGGTTTATGTCTATGATGATACTACAATAAATGTTCTGACCAATCTGAGGACTCAGTTTGCTTGGGATATTCCTCATATCTTAGGTGAAAGAGGTTGGAAATCTGTGTTTGACCTATCAGTTTTAAACATGTTTTTGGTCAGCCCCTTCCATATGGAAACAGTGGCATTGGGCTGAGAGACTGGTTGGTGTGTCTGAATCTTAGGGAAACACATTTCTAGATTCCATTCCACCCTTGTTCTCACTTGGTGCCATTGTCTTCATGAGTGCATCAACGTGGGATCTTCAAGCACCGATATCTGTATGATTGGTTGTTCACTGGTTTTCCTTCTAGAGATGCATAGATGCTATTAGAGCAGTTTTACGGTTTGCATCCAGATGGGCATTCAGATCAAATAACCCTAGCCAGACTTGTATCCAGTCTGAGGAAATAATGTAGCAGTGAACATACAGTATGTAGTAGTGGGTAGCAAGTAGCAGCAAGGTTTAAAGACAGTACAGTGTCACAGATTATGAAGTTTCACTACAGAGCCACCCAGGGACAAGGGACCAACTTTTTTTTTTTTTTTTTTATAGCCTGTAGTACTTGTAGGTGTACTTGAAGAGTATGGGAAGTGCTGTCCAGTTTCCATCCATTAGTGCTGCAAGCAATTTTATTCATAGTTTTACCCATATTATGTCCTATATCACCACCCAAGCTCAAACCTCCCTCAACTTTTTGTACATTAACTTCTGCAAAATTCGCAGCCTTAAATCTAATTTTCAATCTGTGGAACATCATCTCTCCTTACTAAACCTCATCTTCTTTTTCTCACCGAAACACAGCTGTCTGAGGCAACTGACAGTAGCCCTTTTCTTTGTTTCCTCCTTCTTTCTTTATTCTCATTTTTGTTCCAAAGCTGGATGTTGCATCTATGTACGCAACGACTTCACTTCTCTTGTGCCCATGCTCTTGAATCTTCCGAGTTTTCCACCATCTGGTTTCGACTCAACATTCACTCTCTAACTAAATTCATCTGTGCTGTCTATCTATTCCCTAATTCCTCTGACTATAGTAAATTCTTTGACTATTTAACTTCCAAAATGGAGCACATTCTGTCCCTCTACCCTTTCAGAGATTTCCATTCTTGGAGATTTCAATGTTCACCACCAGCTTGGCTTTCCTTTCCCTTCACTGACCATCCTGGTGAACTAGCCTTCAACTTTGCTATCCTCCATGACCTAGAGCAACTGATGCAACACCCTACTCGTATTCCTGACCGTCTTGGAGACACGCTCAGCATTCTTGATCTCTTCCTCACCTCTAATCCTTCTGCTTATGCCGTCACTCTTTCATCTCCGTTGGGCTCCTCCGATCACAATCTCATTTCTGTATCTTGTCCTATTTCTCTAATCCTCCACAGGATCCCCAAAGCGAGGTGCCTCTGGCATTTAGCCTCTGCCAGTTGGGGCAACCTGAGGAGGTATTATGCTGATTTTCCCTGGAATGATTACTGGTTCCATGTCAGACCCATCTCTTTGTGCTGAACACATAACAGAGGTGATAGTGTCTGGCATGGAGGCGTACATTCCTCATTCTTTTCTCAACCTAAACCTTCTAAACCTTGGTTTAACTCAGCCTGTTCTCGTGCTATACATGATAGAGAGGTTGCCCACAAAAGGTACTTGAGCCTTCCATCTCCTGAATCTCATGCACTTTATATCTCTGCCCGGAATCATGCCAAGTCTGTTCTTCAACTTGCCAAACACTCTTTCATAAATAGAAAATGTCAAAATCTTTCAAACTCAAACTCCCTCGTGACTTCTGGCATCTAGCCAAAACATCTCAAATAACTTCACTTCTTCATCTTTCCTCCTTTATTTCATCCTGATGGCACCACTGCCATCTCTTCTGTCTCTAAAGCTGAACTCTTCTCTCAAACCTTTGCTCACAACTCCACCTTGGATGATTCTGGGCTTGTCCTCCTCTCCTCCTCCTCTGACTATTTCATGTCTACAATTAAAATTCTTCGTAATGATGTTTTCCATGCCCTCTGGCCTAAACCCTCGGAAGGCGTATGGACTTGATGGGGTCCCTCCTGTTGTTCTCAAAAACTGTGCTTCCGTCCTTGCACCTTGCCAGGCCAAACTCTTCCAACTTTGTCTGTCGACTTCTACCTTTCCTTCCTGCTGGAAGTTCGCCTACATTCAGCCTGTTCCTAAAAGGGTGACCGTTCTAAACTACCTATAGCTTTAATCTCTTGCTTGTCTAAAGTTTTTGAATCTATCCTGAGTAGGAAGATTCTCAAACATCTGTCACATCACAATCTTCTATCTGATCGCCAGTATGGCTTCCGTCAAGGTCGCTCTACTGGTGATCTTCTGGCTTTCCTTACTGAGTCTTGGTCATCCTCTTTAGAGATTTCGGTGAAACTTTTGCTGTCGACATTAGACATATCAAAAGCTTTTGATAGAGTCTGGCATAAAGCTTTGATTTCAAAACTGCCCACCCTACGGTTTCTAAACTTCTCTCTGCAACTTTATCTCAAGTTTCTTTTCCGACCATTCTATTGCTGCTGTGGTAGACAGCCACTGGTCTTCCTAAATCTATTAATAGTGGTGTTCCTCAGGGTTCTGTCCTGTCACCCACTCTCTTTCTATTATTCATTAATGACCTTAACCAAACTTCTTGCCCTATCCACTTCTACGCTGATGATACCAGCCTACATCTTTCAACATCCTTTCAGAGATGTCCAACCCTTCAGGAAGTCAACAGATCACGCAGGTACGCCACAGAACGCCTGACTTCTGATCTTTCTAAGATTTCTGATTGGGGCAGAGAAAATCTAGTAGTTTTCAATGCCTCAAAACTCAATTCCTCCATCTATCAACTCGACACAATATCAGACAACTATCCCTCTTCTTCAATGACACTCAACTGTCTCCTCTTCCACAATGAATATCCTCCGTCTGTTCTTTACTCATAATCTTAACTGGAAGCTTCACATCTCATCTCTTGCTAAAACAGCTTCTATGAAGTTAGGCGTTCTGAGGCGTCTCCACCAGTTTTTCTCGCCTCTCCAACTGCTAACTCTGTACAAGGGCCTTATCCGCCCCTGTATGGAGTACTCTTCGCATGTTTGGGACGGTTCCAGTCAGTTTTACTAGATAGGGTGGAATCAAAAGCTTTTCGTCTCATCAACTCCCCTCCTCTGACTGTCTTCAGCCTTTCTCACTGCTGAAGTGTTGCATCTCTTTCTATCTTTTATCACTATTTTCATACTAACTGTTCTACTGATCTTGCTAACTGCATGCCTCCCCTCCTTCTGCAGCCTTGCTGCACAAAGCTTTCTTCTTCCTCTCATCCCTATTCTGTCCAACTCCCTAATGCAAGAGTTAACCAGTACTCTCAATCATTCATACCTTTCACTGGTAAATTATGGAACTCCCTTCCTGCTTCTGTATTTCCAAATTCCTACAACTTATCTTCTTTTAAGAGGGAGGTATCGAGGCATTTGCTTCCTAATTTTGGCCGAAGGTTTTCCTCTTAGTAGAGAACCAGCACTTAAATGGGCCTTTTTTTAATCTTTTCCCTTGGCTGGCCCACTTTCCTATATAAAAAGAAAAAAATAAATAAATAAATAAATAGAACTTAGATTTGGTGTATCATGGTGACATGTAGGTAACTTTAAACCACTCAACAAATGACAAAGTGTTAAGATGGCATGTGGTAGGATTCCAACCCATGCATGGATGTCTGCCTGATTCCACACTCACCACCTTATCCATTGAGCCATCGCCTCCTTAAATACATATATTTGATGGTACATTGCAACCAACACCACCATGTGAATGGCACTCACACACACACACACACACTGAATAATTAATCATTGCCACACAGCATATGTCACCCCCTACACTGTCTTGTCTTTTTTGGTCTGGGTCAAGGTGACTTCTGCCAGGTAGTCAAATATGATATAACCTATCTTGAGTCCATGGCTACAGTTTTGGGGTACTCCTGGTTTCCTCTGTTAAGAGGGCTGAACCCAGGGTTAGTAGAAGACCTCACAGGATATGTTGCTGCTAGGGAGGTTGGAGCCAAGATGGCCTGACCTCTTGTGGCCAGCCTCCTTCTCAAATAAGCAACAGACCTGCCATCTAGATTAAAATAAGAATCCAAGTAGGTTTAAAAGATTGCTTTAGAAGCATGCCATAAGGTTGAGATCATTATAATAATACCTGTGTATGATACTGGTGCCTAGAATTTTAAATGTTAATAAAAAAATAAAACATTTATCTACATACTTTCTTATGATTGTAATGATTATTGTTTCCCTTCCTCCCTGCCCTCTTGACCTTTTTAGGCTGGTGAACGAAGGTAGCTTGGCAGTTGGCTGGAGCTTAAGGATAAAACTTGTGTGCAGGCATCTTGTCAAAGAAAACACATTTCTTTCATTTCTATTTCTTGGTGTTGTTAGACATGGGTGTAAGTTTGCTGTGGGAATGAGGTTTAAGCAATTATTAATGATTATGGGTATGTAGATAAAAATAGGAAAAATAGGATTTTAAATTAAAAATGCCATGTATGAATCTTTTCCAGATTTCTATGGCAGATGGGCATTAAAGAGCATTTGAAGATCACATTTTATTTTTCATACAAGTTTAGGAACATTACATGTTCAAAAGTTAAAACAGTAACCAGCAGCATTACCTAGAATATAACAATCATTAAATGGCCACTGTATCCCACAATAACATACATTTTAAGTGAAGGAGATAGTCTTAATATGAAAACTAAAACCTTGCAAATGCAAATTTACTGGCATCATTTGGTCAACTTTTACTATCATAACAATGATTGCTGCCGTTAACAACTTAATAAGATCATTTCTTGGCAATACTTTGCATTTTCTTTTTATAATACTAATATTTATAAAATGAGAATTTAACAAAAAACCAGCATAAAATTTTGAATCACCACTAAAAAATAAAATTAACATCAGCTTATAAAACAAGGAAGAAAGCAACATAAGAGTTAATTGAGCACCTCCTGAGAAATCCATGGAATACAGCTTAGTTGAGACCACTCAATCCTAATGGACTCTTTCTTCCCAGAAAGATAAGATGTTAGAGGGTTGGGCCCAAAGTATATAGCAAGCATGAAGTGTCACCTTCAAGATTTCACAGCAGGAAGCAAACCAATATCCAAACAGCCTTCCCCTGCTCATTTGTAAGAATTTACAAAAACTTTAAAAAAAATCAGAGCATTTTAAAAGGGATTTCTAAAGAGTTCATTTTTTGAATAAGCATTAGCCATTAATATGCTACTTACACATTCATCTGGAACATAACTTATCACAGCCTTGTTCACATAACATTGTGGCATCACTTGCCTTCACCAATAATGAAATTGAACATTTTGTAGTCCTGCTTTTGTCGGCACCCACAGTGGCAGAAGCAGCTTTACTCTGTCTCAACACTCACTGTAACTATTGTTAGAAGTTCAAAGGACTTTACTGACATATCAGTTCCCAGTCAAATGGCTACATGAAATGTTAGCAGGACAAAGTCTTTACTCTAGAAAACCAGGACGAAGTTTTTTACTCTAGAAAAAAATATATCCTTCATATTAATTATATAAATACATTATTACATTATTGTACAATGAGTTATCCTATATACACTAACAATGTCCTCAGCTGCATTATTCCCAAATACAGTACAAGTCCATTAATCTGAACACCCATAATTTGAATTTCACAAGTCTGAATTTTTTAAAGTGGGAATGAAAAAATTAATTTAAAGCCAAAATTAGGTCTCTGTAAATTCAGACCAGGCGCCAGAGGCACCCTAGTGGCAAGGGGTATAAGTAGACACTGCTCCCAATGCCTCCAACCAACTCATTACGCCATATTCCAACCACCCATTAACTAGCCAAAACAAATCCGTGTTAATCTCACTAATCTAACGTCTCCTCTTCAACCAGTAAAAACTTGCTTCATTTTGGTTACTCACTAATCAAAAGGGTCAGTTCAGCTGGATGGTGGTTCCCTATGATCACAAAATTTCTATAAACAAATGCTGAATGACAAGTATTATGTTATGCCCATGATTTTTGGTGCATGTATGTGAGGAACTGCATAGTTGTTTACTGTGGTGTTGGTGATTATCACTTGTGATAAGAGTGCTTACTGATGTTAGTTGCTACGTTAAAGTATTTTGTGGTGCAAAAAGCTTTGAAGTATTTGTAAGAGGTTAGAGGCTGTCTCTACATTTGGATATATGCATGTGAGTGTAATGTCCACCTAAGAAGTTATATGGAGGTCTTGGTATGGCGGAGTCTTTATTGTGGGATCACCCTCCAGCTGGAACTGACCCTGCTGACCGAGGAGCCGAAATACAAGTGTTTGCTAGTTGGCGAGGAGATATCAAGTGGGGCTAAACTATTACTACCTATGTATAGTGTTTTCAGGGATACATCCTGATAATCTGATGAAACTAATAATCTGATACACTCCTGGTCCCCTGCTCATCAGATTAATGGACTTTTTTTACTGTACACAAACAAGAAATGCCACCCATTGATTTCCCTCTGCCATTCAACATTGATGACATCCTCCTTGTTATTTTCAGAGACAGTCATACAAGCAATTATGGACAAAATTGCATTTACAAAAATTTTTTTTGGGGCATTTTTAATCATTGTTATAAACCAGTTTGGGGGATGAAGATCATATTCAAGTTTCCAGTTACCTAAGTAACTTACTAAACAGATCTTTTTTCTTTTTAATTTTGTACATCAAATATCATCCCTCTACATATTACAAAAAGATAATTTTCTGCTGCAACGACCAGTACAAAGTATATATATATATATATATATATATATATATATATATATATATATATATATATATATATATATATATATATATATATATATATATAAAAACTTATGCAGTGTTTTGTTGCATCTTTAGTAATGAGTACTTGTCGTAAGACAATGGCTATCCCAATGCTGCTGCTTTCAAATTTCTCAAGTTAAGTTAAAATAGGTCATTGTACAAATTAAGTTCTCAACATCCTCAGCCTGCCTTCTTATTTACTGCTGTGTGAAGTTCTTTTGTGGCTAGTTCCTGCCTCTGATTCACTGGAGCTGGAGCTTTCCTCTCCTTTGGTTTGCTGTCTGTAGAAAAATTGCAACATCAAGAACATTATTAGACAATGTAACATGCATACGATGGACTAAATGTAAGGCTTTGAATCAATGTTTATCAGATAAATAAAGACATTAAATAAAGCCTTGATGTAGAAAACACTGAATACAGTGAACCTTTTCACCATATCAAATTACACGTTTTACACTTAATAAACATTATATTATAATAAGTAGTGGAAAGTCACTAAAATCTGTGATATGAGAATGCAATGAAGTTGTTATTGGGCAATGCTCATGTGTATCACCAATGGTCCCATCATCCAGATGTGTTAAGTTTGAATACATAATGCTGAACAACTTTATGCAGCAACCTGAACTTGCTAGTGGAGAAAGTGAACTTTCTAATATATTAATCTAAGTAAATTAATTATTTTGAGTTTATTGTTTTTACATATATAAGCCACCTTGTATGTACTACTTGTGATCACCGAGTTACACAAATTTAGATTTAAATACTTTCATACTTTCCAACTATCAATTTAGTCTGATCTCTCACTCCCTCTAGAAACATCTTACAAAAGATAGCCAGACTAAAGTTCCACTATGCTTGGTCTCGGGCTGAGAAATTTTACAGTGTTACCGCCACTCGCTTATGCTTTTCTTTGCCATACCATGAACTATTGGTTGCAGGTACAATATGTATGCATGCATGTATGTATACATGCAAGTTAGTTAGTTTAACAACAAAATTGGATTACAGTAAAAATCCTAATAATCATTATTATTTTTTTTTTTCCAAATAATCATCTAAAGCTTACCACACCTACAATAATTTCTAGCTCATGTTAAGCAACTTTTTCATTATCGTTGCTCTCCATCAAAGTTTTCACATCTGTAAAATCTAAGTGTCATATGTTTGTCTGAAATCATGTGACAAAGGACATGCCAACAGGACATGTTCTGTTTGAACAGCAACTTGATCACATAAGCACAACCTCATGTCAGATGATATCCTATTCCATCTCCCTGTTTCGACTTAGAGGCTATGAGACATGACACGTAACTTTGTAAATGCCTGATGTTTGTAGTCTGGGATAAATTTCTCGCTTGAATAAATCTTATGCACTGATAGTGAAGGATTAAGTGAAGACCCATAAACCATAAATTTTGTTGCACCTTGCTTCTCTCTGATATCTAATGACATTTTGTTCAAAGGATCAGTGCTAACTGACAGGTTATGCTGTAGCGTGTGTGAGAGAAACCTATAACCTGATGTGTTGGCTTGGCGACACAACTCCTATATCTGATACAAAGGTTCATCTGAGTTCTCAGTTTGAAGCTTTGTTTTTAAGAAGTCAACTTTTCTTTTTACAATTTTGTCTTCTACTGGATATATTCCTGCCTCTACTAGACACAAATCAATAGTATTATGCCTCACCCCAAGTAAGCTTCAAACTGACTTATTATATTGAGCCTTGAGTCTTTTTGTATTGTTAGTTAATCATATTTCTGTGCTGTACAGCAGTCCTGTTCATGGCTGCCTCAAACACCTGACGTTTAAAAGAGGAAGGCATCTCTGTGTTTGAAGCACTAAAGATTGTGGATTTATTGACTATTGCCTTCACTTGCTGTTTCATGGAGCTTCATTGCAGTCTTTATTTTCCCACCATCTGTGAACCAAGCTCCCAGATACAGGTACTTGTGAGAATATGAGATAGTAACATTACAATTTGATAACGGAAGAGCATCAGCCGGCATCACCACCCACCACAAAGAACTTTGTCTTCTTTTCATTTAAAACCATGCCGTACTCTTCACAATACCTCATAACTATGTCAAACTTATTAAGACATTTCTCTCGAGAAGTGAAGACAAGTACATCATCCACTAACAACAAAGTGTGCAGGGACCCCAAGAAGCTGTCATCACCAATTTCATGTCCAAGCATCTTCACCAAGTATGCATCTATGATTATATATGCATGTATGTATGCATGTAGTATGTAAGTATATTAAGATTGTGCTAGGGTGGGGAGGGGACATGCGGGTGTGGCCATGGCCTCATGTCAGGTCAGGATGCTAAAGTTGCCGGAATGTGAATATTTCCACCATGCCATCACATTACAGGTTGTACCCATCCACACCCACACCCACACCCACACACATATATATATATATATATATATATATATATATATATATATATATATATATATATATATATATATATATATATATATATATATATATATATATATATATATAAGAGAGATGGGGGCTGTGAGGGGCCAGGTCCAATAGGCCTATCTGTTTTCCTGCCATCCACACAAGCAAGACCTGCTGCCACATGGTCATTTGATTTTATTATTTTTTTTCTCTTCTATTTCCACTTCTTTATCTATATTTTCCACTTGTTACACTGAAACATTTCAGTTTAACACTATTTGCCCACCAAAGGTCTAACGTGGTAGTAAATTATTCCTTCATTCCATCTCATAGCAACGTTGGAAACACAATGTGTCACGTTTCTGCTTTCTTCTAGTATAATGTAATTCAATTGAGTTATTGTTGAAAACATATTGCAGCTTATAGATTATATCATTGATTTTATGTAAACAATACTTGTTTTCTGGTCAGTAACACACTTATTACAAGCGTAGCTTATGGTTTTCCTCATGATCTGACACACATTCCTCCATGACACTATCCATGCCGAGTCTCAGGAACCATCTAACTGTAGATGGACTATATAGTTCACCTCTCAATATCCAAACAGTCCCTCCTTGTTTATCTCCATGCTCTTAACAAACTCCTATGGCCTCATCCACAAAGGTGAACTTTACCTCTTTGTAGGCTAAGCCTGTTGTGTGTATTTATGCTGCTGTCTAAAATGTTACACATCAGATCGACTTATATGCCAGCATAGATCACCTTGAAAAAATGCCACTGCATGTTGTAGCAAGTTCTTTTGTGAGGCAGTTGATTGGCTAATGCCTAACAGAACCATCACACAATCATTCTGCACATGAGACGTGTAATCCATATCAACTACACTCAATCCTCTGCTATCTCCGGGCTAATAGGTGCATCTTTCACTACATGATAACTGAAATTGTGATAGCTGAAGTGAAGAACCTATGGTAATAATTCAGATTGACACTAGACCTCCAAGCTGTCATTTTTTCATAACCTTGTCCAACTTTTATACCATATAATAGCATAAAAATAAAAAAATAATACAGTATGAAAAATCTTAATTAAGAATTACAGTAAAACCTCAGCTCACGACCATAATTCATTCCTAAATCCTGTTCGTCACCCAATTTGTTCGTCCCCTGAATCAATTTTTCCCATAAGAATGTATTGAAATACCATTAATCCGTTCCAGACTTAAAAAAAAAAAATAAATAAATAAAAAAAAAAAAAAAAAAAAAAAAAAACCATTCAAAATAGACCTTAAATGTATGCATGACATGAATGAAATAATTATAGAAAGCCTAAATTGTTTTACTTACCTAAATGCTATAAAAATGATAATAAAATGAATAAAAAAGAAAAGGTTATTTACTTGAGAGACTTGCCGTTGATGGCATGATGGAATGGAGGAGAGGAGGATGGGGAGGAAGACAGACAATATCCGAGAAGACAGTCATGAGAGAGGACTTTGGATGTGCGCAGCGTGCCAGAGCTACACAACAGCTGTGTAGCGTCACAAGTCAGTGCCGCTATGTGGGGCCCCGTTATAGTGAGCATGGGAATCATGGAAAGATTGCCAGTCTTCGTCTCTGCCTTGGAAGACCCTTGCCTGCTGGGGATTGACTTCCTCACGCGTGTGGGAGCAAGTTTGGACTTCCCAAGAAGGGAAGTTAAAGGTACATGGCCAGGAAGTTCCTTTGATCCTCGGAGGTGATGCTTAGTGTGAGAGGAGCGGGCAGTAGGGGCGGTGTTCCTTGCCAAGCGAGCAATGAAACAGCTGCGATGGATGTGCCACAATCTGCAGTACCTGGACATGGCCAGGATGATGATGACAGCAACGCTGAGAGCCACCAGAGCAGCGAGGATAACGCCGAGGAAGCTACAGTAGAGCGCGCCGGTAACATCACCATGCCCAGGAAAAACAGGAGAAAATCGTGGTGGCACGGAGATCATGTTATGTAATATTTTTCGTATGTTCCTGTTTCTATTTTCTTTTGTGCTTGTTTGGTTTTGTTGTTGTCATAGCCGGGTTGGCTATCACACAAACGGCTTGCCTGCCGGCGAGCCATTTAACCGCGTTCATCCCCTGGGTCGATATACAGGCAACCCTCGTTTAACGAAGGTTCACACAACGAAATTTCGCTACAACGAAGGTTTCAATTTACTACCATCTGCTCATTTAACAAATACCAAACTCGCTTTAACAAAGTTTTATCCAGGTAATTTTTTCCAAGTTTGAAAGCCCCACCGTATCACGCAAGCCAACAAGCTTTTGAATACACTAGCAGCCGCAAATACTAAGGCCTGCCTCAGGAGAAATCCTGGGACACCTGTAGAATCAAGATCAAGATCAAGCCTCTCGTGGACAACACGCACCACTCACTCCCATAACAGCGTCAGCAGCAGCTCGTCTTCACTCGCTCAACTTCCCACCAAAACTCCTTGCAATGTGGCCTAGCATTCCTAAGAAGACCAGGAAGTCTCTTACTCTCGAAGTGAAGCTGGATATTATTCACAGACACGAGAGGCGAGAAAACTATAGCATTGCTGGCCACCATCTTGACTCCATCTACTGTCTCTACTATTTTCAAGTCAGCAGACTATTAAGAAGGCTGGTGAGACTGTATCTTCCTTGCAAGCTAAAAGAACCACCTGAACTCGTGACTCTACAATGGATAAAATGGAAAGCCTTGTGGAAATGTGGTACGTACATAAGTTTTGTATGTGATACAATGATGCGCCCTTTGTTTACATTCCACAGGTTGCCGGTTAGTGTCTTTCTCGTTTCACTCTCCCTCCCTTCATAAATTTAAGATCATCAACATTATAAAGCTACGTACATACATACATTAGTGTACATTATAATGACTTAAATTAAATTTAACTGCCTAAATGTTAAACTTCATAATTTTTACTTTCATTAAACCTTTCACCGTACTATGATGCACTCTTGCTTTGCTTACTCTCAGTGGAAGTTTAAGTCAGGGGTTAAACTTGTTCTAATCGGTTCGCCTAACGAAGTGTTTTTTAGGAACGTAACCCCTTCGTTAAACGGGAGTTGCCTGTATTGACACATTTTCTGGTCGTCTCCCGAATTGTTCGTCCTTAGAGACGTTCGTCAAGCGAGGTTTTACTGTATAACATATTTTGAAGAATTTTATTTAGCATATTTAATGCCATAAAGGATGCATGGGTATATAACGTGCACACCAATTTCATTAAGTCAAATTTAGAAAAAAAAGTTCTTAGTATGTTAAGTATATACTGTTGAAAGCAATTTAGCAGCACATTACACAAGCAGAAAACATTGATCTTTCATTGCACTATACAGTTGCTCTTGCTGTCACCAGACATGTATAATTTTTTTTTCCATAGGTGGTGGCCTTAAAGCCCTTGCTGCTGCTCTATAGCCATGCTCCTTGGTATGATCTACCACTTGTAGTTTGTAGGAGATTGTGTACGTTTGATCTTTTTGCTCCTGCTGCCATAACGGTGAGGGTGTTGATGTGTTTTGTTATGATCACAAACTTACTATTATTCCTTACTGCTAGATAGCACCAAGTCAGAATGCCAATCAGCTGATATTTGTAAACATGTGTCAAAGCCTCACAGGTTAGATTGCTTTCATTTTTATGATAATTAGTTTTTAAAGTGATAACATTGGTAATGATAATAATAGCAGCAATAAAGTAATGATGGATGCAGGTAAAAGTTCTGGAAAAAGATATGTCCTACATGCTGTCAAATACAGTACCTCATTGTGAACAATTAGGAGCTAAGGTGGATGAGTAGATGGGGGAAATATGTGAAGAACTATTTCTTAAAAAATGTATGCAGAGAAACTCAGCATCACATGACACCATAATCTGGGAACATTTGAATAATGGGCATGTGATTCCAGTAATTTCGTGTGCGTTATAGACGCATGCAGCTTTAAGGATGCAGGATAGCAATGAAACGTGATAACAGAGGAGTAAGTGCACTTCCATTAGTTAAATAAAAGCATAGTTGTATTGTCACTGTGCACAAATTCTCCTTAAGATACAAAATGCCACTTTAAATTTTCTTGTCCAGTAGACTCATAATCTTCTGATGTTAGTGTGTGGAAAAACTACACCCACAAAGCATTAATTACATAGGATACTAAGTAAATATAAAATTTCACGTATTCCTTCACAATTACCTAATCCCTTAAACTGCTTCCCTTACTATCTCAAACATTAGTTGTGATGAACAATCTTCATATGAATTACCAATTTAGTAGCATGTGAAAAGCATTTTCTCACTGCTACTTTACAAGGAACAACTGATCACACAGTCCTTTTTCTACTTACTTTGCAGTCCTTCCTGCAGCAAGGGGAGAAGAAAAAAGGAACTTGATGGCCTCATTTGTTAGGTTTTCCAAGGCTGAAACATTTATCTAATGTTATTGGCAAAACAATAGTACTTCTGTTTATTGGAGAAAGAAAAAAAGTAATTGAGTAAATAAACTAATAAAATAAAATGAGAAAAAATAAATTAAGAAATCTTCTGTAAGAAGAGTTAGAAGGTAACTAAATATCTCAAAACAATATCTTCTCAATCTGAATACTCTTAAGGCTTCCTCAAAGGAGTTGATGGCAGACTAAAGCTTCCCATCTACTGTATACTTTCCACTCTAAAGTTTAATTTTACAGCCCACTAATTCCCCATTTAAATATCTATTTCCTATATCTAATTTTCTTCTTACTTCAGGTATTTTACTCCAAACAACTTTCTTTTGTGAATTTTGGAGAAAAAAAAAAGTTTTTGCATTGTTCCATCTATTTATAGCAGGTCCAGCAGGCAATATTATGTGTTATCACACAAGTGAATCCAATTTGAATTATATAACCTAACATTGAATCAGATATAAGCTACCATATATGCCTTCAGCATGATGTACTTAGAAATTATAATACTCCTGATCAATGCATGCAGTGGAAAATTACTTCTACAAAACAAGATGCTTGACAGTTTCACAGAAAAAAAAAAAAAAAAAAAAAAAAAAAATCTAAATGCACTACTCAGGAAGACAGAAAACTACACACATCATCCACCTTACAAAATGAGTACTGGCAAAACCTGACAGTTAGCACACCATATAAAACACAAATTGTGACTGAAGTAAGCATATTTAATTTACTGGATACACAAGTTGACAAGAATTGATCAAGTTCTCCAATATTTTTTTTTTTTTTTTGCCTCAAATCTAACACAAATCTAAGTTATGAACACGCACTACCCAAAGATATGGATTTGTGATTTTATAACATTTTGAAGATACAATATGGATCCTTGAATACTTAGTATAGGTAGGTATTATTGAATTAAATAAGAATAATTTATTGTGATTATCAAATTGTTAGTGATGGTACTTATTTTTCCCACATTATCGATTCATTGATACGAGTGTCACTGATACTTCAGATTCCAAACTAGTGATAATCAATAATAATAGTTTTTGAAACATGTGTTAAAATTTTAAATTTTTCAAGATCAAATGTAGTTATTTTATGTAAAACAGCATTTTTCATGTGAAGAGAGGATAAATATTGAATGTGCAGTTTTCTAAGAACTGAAATTTTCTACAGTGAAGATAAATACAAAAATTTGGCTTTATCAGTTATTGGGTGATAAGTTCATGACCAGTTACATATTAATTATTAGTTATTGCAGATAAAATTATCATTATTGATTATCATGATAACTTTTTTCATTAAAGTGCTCAGCTATGCATATCAGGTACATGTATAATTTCAACAGATAACTGTACAAGAGATGCCAGTCTCATAGCTCACTAATATACTACATTAGCTTTAAGCTAGATAGCAGATCACACTTGCATAACAAAATAAATTCTTAATCTTTAACTACAAATCATATTTAATTAAGAGTTGTTCCCACAACCAACAGGTTGTTTCACTCTGGTGAGTGTGGTGTGTGTTTAAGGTATGATGTGTTTAATAATTTTCTTTGGGCTTCCAGAGAGAGAGAGAGAGAGAGAGAGAGAGAGAGAGAGAGAGAGAGAGAGAGAGAGAGAGAGAGAGAGAGAGAGAGAGAGAGAGAGAGAGAGATCTTTTTCTTGTCTATCTGGTATTTTCCTTAAGACTTACCCCGATTTTCCCTCTTGCTGCCGACTGCTTTTGGCTTGGCAAACTTGAATTGAGGTGAGGCAATTGTAGCAGTCTCCTTCAAGCTGTCCTTGACCTCAAACTCCATTTCTGCTTTACTTTCTACTATTTCTTGTGTGACCTTTTTGTCTCCCAATCCTTTACACAAATTCTTTTCCTCCTGGACACTTTCCTCATGTTTTGTCCCTGACAGTTCCTCCCTAACTAATTGCCCTTCTTCCCTTGAGTCTAACGCTACGTGTGTGGTGGTGTCACTGGAAGGCCTCCGTTTTGATGAGAGAGCCCTTGTGGTGGTGGTGGTGGTGGTGGTGGTGGTGGTGGGTGGTAGTAGTGGTGGTGAGCATATTACTTTCTTCTGGAGAAAGGAAAGTTAAGATGTACAAAATAAATAGAATGAACTACAAATATCTACACTGAAGCATAAGCTTTAAAAAGGAGACAGCAAGAAAAATAATTATATATATATATATATATATATATATATATATATATATATATATATATATATATATATATATATATATATATATACAGTGGTACCTCTAGATACGAAATTAATTCGTTCCGGAGTGGCTTTCTTATCATGATTTTTTTGTATAATGAGTCGCGTTTTACATGTAAATTGCCTATTTTGTTCCAAGCTCTACGAAAACACCACATTAAATTTTATAATGAGGGTAAAACCAGAATGAAATAAGAGCCAAATATATTTGAATCATTCAATATACCTAACCTAACCGTTAATACCTGTAAATGAAGTATATAAAAAACATAATGCAATAATAAATGCAAAATAATAATACAAAAATTATACGAAAATGTGGAACCTCGTCTTTCAAGTGAGGCAATGTTCGAAAGCGAAAGTGGCAGCACAGGAGGAGGGCAAATGGCAGAAAATATAGTAAATGGCAGGAAACATTAACACTTAACTTTACAAAACAGGAGCAGGATCATGGTACTGAGCATGATGGGAAAGATTCTGACCAATAGGAGAGCAGGATCTTATGGCGCATTTATGGTGCGAATTTTAAAATTTTCTGCGCGCAGGAATTTCGAGTTTTGTTTTGTACCTTTCGCATGTTGAGTAATTAATTTTTGTAACATGAAACGAAAAAATCTTCGCATATCATTTTGTAAAATGAAATTTTCGTTTACAGAAGCTTTCGTATCTCGAGGTACTATATATATATATATATATATATATATATATATATATATATATATATATATATATATATATATATATATATATATATTATTATCTGTATCTGATGCCCTGTTCATGCAAACAACTCCCAAATGATGGCCATACTGGAACTTAGTATGTTCATGTCAGTGACATAATTTGTATTGCCTGAATGATGCATGAATATGTTGCCCAGTTCACTGGACAAGTTTTCCTGACCATGGCCACATTATTTCTTTAGTACAAGTCTATCTAATCCTCATTTTATACAGATTGGGGAAGTTTTATGAAATTAATGGAGATGAATGTAGACTGATACTAGTAACATGTCACAAAAAAATAAGCTTGAATGCATTTCATTCAAAATTGCCATTTCCAGAAAATGTGCTTTTCATGTGATCTGCTTGATATTGCAGAACACATTTCTATCACCCTTATTCTTTCTTTTTCATGCAAAATTTTGCTTTCATGTTTACAAAGAGTTTTGTGGTAATACATAAGCAAAACAATAAGAATCCCTTAACCCACAAAGCACATTGAAGCAATAAGAGACACATAATAGCAGAGAGCTGATAGAAATAAGCAATGTTTGGATGAACATAAGGAGTGAAATAGTGAGATGTTAATATATTAGGCAAATTTGAATACTTATGTATGTTGGTGTGAACAGGACAATGAAGACATACTGACACCAGAGCCAAACAGGTGTATGGCCATTTGTGAATGTGGAGCTGCTAAAGTAGTTGGACAAGCAAAATTGAGGTTAATTTGTAATTTCATTTATTTTATCATGTATGAAAGTAATGCTGATTAATAACCATAATTTCTCTGTGTATGGAAGAAAATGTAGTGCAAACGGATATTAGTAATTAGGTTGTAACAAAGATAATTGAAAGCTTTTGCAGAAGAGTTAATATCAGATAAAATTAGCTAAGACAATGTGCACTTTGGGCTTAGGTAAGAGATAAATGATATAAGCAATATTAATTTTGCAGCAGATACAGAAACAATTAGCAGAAGAATCCTGAAATCAATATAATCTTTATTCTGTAAGAATGTCACTTTAACTTTGAAATTCAGCCAATGTATATTATATTTTAAACCAGTGACATTTACTAATATGATCTGCAAGCAACAGCATTACTATGCTTCTCTAAAAATGTACAATAAAACAAATGAAAAAGAAAAAAATTGTCAGCAGTCTTACTTTCTGTGGAAGAAGTCTAATCCTGAGATACTACATAAAGATGTACTCGTATATGCATGGTTAGGATTGATATTTCATTTCAATTTGAAATCATAATTTTCATGACATTTATGCACCAGAGGCTTAGTTGATTATTATGTAATCATTTAGCAGTGTGTGTGTGTGTGTGTGTGTGTGTGTGTGTGTGTGTGTGTGTGTGTGATTCACCTTGGTCGCCTGCTCGTCACCCAGCCAGTCTTCCGGAGTGAGCTCAGAGCTCATAGACTGATCTTCGGGTAGGACTGAGACCACATAACACACTCCACACACCGTGAAAGTGAGGCCACAATCCCTCGAGTTACATCCCGTACCTATTTACTGCTAGGTGAACAGGGGCTACACATTAAAAGACTTGCCCATTTGCCTCGCCGCTTACTGGGATTCGAACCCGGCCCTCTCAATTGTGAGTCGAGTGTGCTAACCACTACACTACGTGTGTGTGTGTGTGTGTGTGTGTGTGTGTGTACATGCTTTATCTTGGTTACTACTTTGGGTAAAGCAACCTGATATGATGATGGTAGATAGCAAGATTAATGTGACAAATGCAAAATGCAGGCATACTGTTTGTCAAGGGAATAGGTACAAATGAACACATCTTATAACAGCCACCCTTTGAAGTGCTTCAGGGAACAAGGCACCAACAAGACAAGCAAATCACATATGATCCAAGACAGGCAATAGTATCACCAGACTGACCTTTATTTTTCTCCTTATCCTGACCAGCTTTCAGGTTTACCTTGCCAGAGCCACTCTCCATTTCCACCTCTGCTTCTTGATTGTCACTTCTGAGTAGTAATATTGGAGAAGATGGGGATTTTGACTTAACCTTCCTTCTGCTTCTTTTGGGTTGGTGAGAGGTTTCCTCCATCAAATCCATGAAGTTGGCTGCCTCTTCTGTTGAGTAAATATGAGACAAAAATGCTAAGTGAACAAGAAAGAAAAAAGTGTAATATCATCAATCTTGAGATGTTTTGTATTGAAGATTCCTGAAAAAGTATCTGCCTACCAAGACCTTTCCTCACTTTATCCAGGCACCCAATAATAACTTCACTAGGACCATTTTAAAACTGGGTAATGGTACACTGGTTGCCATTTATACCCCATTCCTGGACACATGTCTGACTTGAAGCCATTCCTAAAATATCCATATTAAGGTAACCCTTCAACACACACATTTTAAGGCTTTTATTAGTGAAACTTTTGCCTTTGACATCACAAGCATTTCATAAGAGTCTGGCTCATAAGAACATAAGAAAAGAGGGAAGCAAGGCAGTCCCTGTGTATTTAAGCTACCTAATTCCATTTATCTTCCCCATCCATGAACTTATCTAACCTTTTAAGTTCCCTATTGAGTCAGCCCTGACTACATGACTAATGAGACTGTTCCACTCATCAATCACTGTTTGAAAACCAGTTTCTTCCCATTTCTTTCCTAAACCTGAATTTTTCAAGTTTAAACCCATTATTTCTGGTTCTGTCCCCAATACTGATCCTAAGAACTACATTCATGTTCCCTTTGTTAAAACCCTTATACCACTTAAATACTTCTATCAGGTCTCCTTTTAACCTACATCTCTCTCTAAGGAATGCAGATTAAGTTATTTCAGTCTCTCTTTATAGGGAATATCCCTTATCCCCCTGTATCTTTTTAGTCATCCTCCTTTGCACTGACTCCAACAGAGCTATGTCCTTCCTGAGGGCTTTTATTTCTTTAAGCTATTTTCTTAGATGACAGTATGGAATCAAAAGCATTTTGTCTTATTATTCTTGATACTGACTGTCTTCAGCCTCTTTCTCATTGCTACAATATTGCATTTCTTGTTATTTTCTACCACTATTTTCATGATGATCTCCTGATCTTAATAGTATGGCTCCACTCCACTCCTTACATAATCTTTCCATTCAAGACTTGGAGTAATTTCAGTGGAGCTTTGAGAAACAAAAAGCTCACCTGAAAGTGAATAAAGCTTCATGGATCTGGACTTTCGTTGTTTTATGTCTGCATGAACAGACCCAGCAGCTGGAGCATGAACAACACGTCGACTTTTCCTCTTCCTTGAGGTCTGTTTGCTCTCTTGATCTTCACTTTTGGCCTGCAGCAGCTTCCTTCTGCTTGGCTGGTCATCTGCTTCACTACTCTCAGAGTCTGAGATGGAAAAAGGAGAGGGAATATTATGAAAGATACAATCCTTTTATGTTCTGTACTATAGCTTGATTCCTTATCCAGAGCTCCACTAATGCTACTTGTTTGGTTTTCTTTTCCTAACTTGTGTTATAACTTCCTTTCTTTTTTTAGTCTTGCTTCTGACTACATTTTCTGGCTTGATCCTTCACTCCCATTGCTTTTCCAGTAGTTAATTCTATTCTTGTCAGGATCTAGCTATGCTTTCTACTCTATCTAAACTATTCCTTATCTAGTTTATTTCTTACTTGTTAAGACTTTTAAGTTGGTTTCTCACATCCTTTGCTTCTCTATTCTTTTACTACTTCCTGGTTTACTTAACAATAAAATATTTTTTCACCCTAAAAAGTTTCTTTTACATCAATGTTTTTTTTCTTTTTAGGTTACCAGAACATTCTGAAGTGCAAGAATCATATAATTAGATAACATGACATGTGGTTAAGATGAAGATAACAATAGAAATGAACTCACAATCTTCAACATCCAGACCAGTTTCCAGGTTCACCTCCTCTGAGCCACTCTCCATCTCAACCTCTGCCTCTGTCTCCTGTTCCTCATTTTCTTTTAATGTAATCACTGAGTCAGAGGGTGATGAAGGTACCATTTTCCTTCTACTTCTTGAGGCATGATGTGTTTTCTTGCCAGATTCCATCAGATCCATGAAATTGCTTGCCTCATCTGTGACATGAAATAAGAAAAAAAATATATATATATATATAAATAAATAAATAAAAAATAGAATAAAAATAAATAAAAATCATACTAATACACACACACACACACACACAGTCATATCTTCTGATATGAGCATCCTACAATTCTTACAGCTCCCTATTCAAACAGCATTGGCAAAGAAATTTTCAGGCAAAGCCAAGCAGTAAGTCCTCTTCCTTCCCTCTCTATCTCCTCCATCCTTCTACCTTTCCCATCCACCCTCCCTTCCTCCTTCTCCTCATCCACCCCCTCCCTCTCTCCCTCTCTCTCCAATTCCTTGCCCCATGTAATTTATTCTCCTTCCCTGTCACCTCCTCTCTCCCATATCTGACAGAGCTAAGAGACAAGACAGTAATGCATATCTCTCTCTCTCTCTCTCTCTCTCTCTCTCTCTTGTCACTTTCACTTTATCTTTTCTCACTCATAGAATTCCATCATGAATCTCTACCAGTCTCATTTTTTTAGCAATTCTCCATGTTGTTCTTACTTTCAGAGAGAGTGTGCTATCCCTCTTGGCCCACACCTAGACAAAGGATCATGATGACGCATTAAATCCTTTCACAAATACAATCAACAATCAGAAGTATTCCCACACTACATTATCCACCTCACAACACATGTCACACATACAGCCATTCACCCTCACACAAAACTGTAAACTGTATCTTACCAGAGAGTGAGTAAACCTTC
The DNA here is from genome assembly GCF_017591435.1 of Portunus trituberculatus. Classification (NCBI taxonomy): domain Eukaryota; kingdom Metazoa; phylum Arthropoda; class Malacostraca; order Decapoda; family Portunidae; genus Portunus; species Portunus trituberculatus. The sequence continues at coordinate 8,980,743 of NC_059301.1, forward strand.
ATGGACTTTCTCCTGGGTTTATTTGCATCATCAACTAGTGATGCCTGAGTTAGTCGGCGGCTCTTCCTCTGCATTGTGATCTCTTTGCCCTCCTGCTGCTTTCCCCTCTGCCTCCTGGTCTGCCGGTCATCTTCTTCACTGCTTTCTGAATCTGGGATGATGAGGAGAGAAGGAATCAAGCAATATCCTTTTACTCTTATTTGATTTCCTGTTCATTTTTTACTAAATGAGAATTGCGTACTTTCCAAATTTCTTAATTTTTTTGCCTGATTTTTAAATTCCCATCTTGTCCTGGTTGGTTTTGATTTCTTGTTTTATTTCATACTGTTACCACCAACAAACTCTGTTCCCTGTGAGTGGCAGAAGTATGCCTCTCTTCTCTCTTAGCCAATAATACAACTACGAATACACTTTTTGAACTTTGGCCTTTTACAATCTTTCATGATATGAAAGTTAACATTTTTGGTCTTCTGTGATGTGAGTTATGAAAGAAATGTTTAAGATCTTTGTATTTAGAGGATCAAAATTTGTTTTTGAAATGTAAAATGTCAAATGACAATTTATGTCCTGTAAACATATTGTCTCACCTTTGACACTAGTGACTGGTGTTGATCTGGTAGGGGAAGCCTAGGAGGAAGAAGTCTGGTTAGCTGTATAGAAACTAAAACATTTCAAGACTCTGGGCATTATGTTGACTGAAAGCTTTAAATCAAAACATTCAAGTGCTTGAGTATTTGTGTAACCACATTAAATTAAGTATCTAAGCATCATAAAGAATATCTTAAACCTAAAAATAACCAGATGTAATACAATAACATTAAAAAGCATTAAATTCTATGAATAAACAGAACTCAATAGTTCTTCTCACCGACAGTGACTCCACAAATGATGTTACACTGCCTTGCCTGCCACTCTCTCCTCCCTCTCTGGTACTGTCCTCTGAATGAGATCGTCTTCTTGTCCTACTGGCTATACTTTTATTTTCCTTTTCTAATAGGGAAGAGTGTCCCTCACTAATGGCTCCTTTGGCTGGGGTGTCAGGCTGGGCTTCTTTCCTCCTGCTGGGTGTTCTTTTCTGTGGTGTCACTGTTGAAAGTTCTGACAACCTTTTTGTCCTGTGTGGGGACTTGGGATGTGATAATTCCTCAGCAAGAGACTCTGTGCTGGTTCTCCTTCCCCTCTTCTGAGATGTTGTAACAGTTTCTTGAAGACCCACAGACCTCCTCCTGCTGTGTCGTGGGGTGACTGGAGTCTGAGGCTCCTCTACAGTTGTCAACAGGGCATTTTCCTCAATGGTTTCCAGAGCCTCTGATAATCTTCTTGATCTCCTTGTTGCAGCCTTGGAGGGAGTGGTTGGTGTCCTTGCCTTCACATCACTCTTAGTACTCTCCACCTCCTTGTCCTCTGAAATAGTCTCTAAAGTTTCAGCGTGACTCTGCCTGGTGATGCGGCGAGTGGGTGTGGATGGCATGGGTGCAGGATGCGTTTCTTGACTTTGCTGGCTGGAGGCGTCTTCACTCTCTCCTTCTACTTCTAAAGATAAGGACAGCTTTTGAGACACTGCTTTTAATTCCTCCTGAGATCCAGACGTCCTCCTAGTCCTCCTCCTCGGAGTCACAAGGGATGACCCAGGACTACCCTTTGACCTAGTGTGAGGTGTTGGCACCTGTAGCAACTTCCTCCCAGATCTTGTGACCATCTCTAAAGATGCTTCACCCACTTCCTCTCGTGACGGAGTAGTGGATCTGGTTGTCCTCTTGGGTGTACTTGGTGGGGAAGAAGTGGAGGCGCCACTCAACCTTCGGTGCCGTACTTCTTCCACTTCCTCTCGTGCTGGTGTAGTGGATCTGGATGTCCTCTTAGGTGTGCTTGGGGCTGAGGAAGTGGAAGCTCCACTCAACCTTCGACTCCTTCTAACAGGGGCGGTGACTAGTTCTCTTGTGAGGGAGCGTCTGGTGGTTTTCCTTTGGGAAGACAAATGGATAGCCTCACTAGCATGTTCTGGAGACATACCAGCACTCAAATAACTCTCCAGATGGTGCTGGGTTGTGTCTGAAGTAATGGGATCTTTGTACTCCATTGGTGGGGAGAGAGGAGATGCAGCTGGGGAGGAGCTCAATAAGCTTTCAACAACTACTGCCTCTTTTGGTGAAGGCAAAGGAGACTCTCTACCAGTTTCTGTCAGAGCAATAGAACTCTCTGACTTCACCTCGGTGAGTAAAATATTTCCTTTTTCCTCCGCTACTTTATCACCTTCCTTCTCTTCTGCTGGCATTTGTGTTTCATTTTGCTCTATTGGACGACTTATTTCTTCTTGTGTATCTTCCTCTACTTTCCTCCTCTTAGATGGACTTACTCCATCAGCCTCACTTAACATCCTCTCCTCAGACTCCTCCATAAGTGCAGGGATGTCCTTACTGCCAGGTACCACACTGTCAACTGTATCCTGCTCTTGCCTGCAAATTGGTGCCTCAATATCTGTGGGTGCTGCTTCCATGTCATTTTGTGTCTTGTGCTGATTAGACGATATGGGTGTCTCATCCCTCTCAAGTTCTTTCTCTGATTCATTAATCTCCTCCATCTTTAAAGAAACTCCATCATTCTCCTTCACTACAAAGGTTTGCTCTGACTGTTTCTCTGATTCTAGTTTTGGTGCAGCTACATCATCCTCCACATCCCCACTTGCCACACTACAGACTCCTGTGCTCTCTTTGATGGTAGATTTTGTGATTTCTGTTACAGCCATTTCCTGATCTTTGTCCATGGCTGATGAACTTTCCTGTGCACTGAGTTTCACGTCTACTGAAGTGTTTTCCTTTACAGATGGCAGTGACTCCTGACTCCTTTCATCATCTAAGGATGCTTCAGTGGGTCTCTGATCTCTGATAGTATCCTGCTCATCCATCTCAGGTTTAACAATATCCACTTCCATTTCCTCTGTAGCCACTTGCTCATCCTTGTCTTTCTTGTTATCAGTTGTCTTAACTTCTGTTGTGGAAAGAATAGGACTGACCTCATCATCTGATTCCAAGTTGAGATAAAGCTCTTCCTCACCCTCAGACACTGCTTCAGCAATCATTTCCTCCTCCTGTGTGGTGATGCAATGGTCCATGTCTTCCTTCTCCTCCCTTGAAGGTACACACTCTTCAATGCTGAAGATCTTCTCTTGATGAGGAGTTTCTGTTGTGTGTGTGACAGAATCTGTGTCTATTCTCTCTTTCTCGTCAGCCTTTTGCTCTTTTCCTCTTGCCCCTTTTGTTCTTGTTCCACCTTTTCTTCCTCTTCCTTTTCCTCTACGTCCTCCTGGTTAACATGCACTTCCCTTTCTTCACTTGGACTCCCTGCAGTAATTATCACTGACCTTCCACTATCTGATATTTCCAACTCTTCCTCTGGTACCTGTGCCTCCTCATGAGGTGGCTCTATTTCCTCTGAGAAGCCTTCATCTTCTCTCAAGGGTCCCTCGCCACGCTCCTCAAGACCATATTCTTGCTCCTTCACAGGCACAAAATCAGCAGGTGCTTCCTTGTCTTTCTCTAGAGCTAAAGATTCCTGATTGGTTGGAAGCACTTCAGCTTCCTCCTCAACCTCTGCTGCTGCTACACCCAATGTATCTGAGAGACTGAGAGCAGACTTGTCAGGCCTCTGGGAAGTTTTCTCATCTTCTGTATCTTTCTTCTCAATGTTTCCATTCTCATTAACACCTGACACACTTTCAAGCTCTATATCTTGTTTCTCCATCTTGCTTGTATCCTCAGGCATGCTATTTTCCTGCTTATTTTCTTCACTAATTGCAGCATCATCACCCTCAATGCTATCTTCCCGATTCTTTTCTTCACTAATTGTAGCATCATCACCCTCAATGCTATCCTCCTGCTTTTCTTCATCACTAATTTTACCATCATCACCTTCAATGCTATCCTCCTGTTTCTCTTCATTAATTTTGCCATCATCACCCTCAATGCTATCTTCCTGCTTTTCTTCTTCACTAATTTTAGCATCACCATCTTCAGTGTTTAAGTCATCATCTGTTTCTCCAATTTCCCGGGAGATTTCTACACCTTCAAGGTCCTCCATCTCTACTTCCTCCTGTTCAATAGTACTATCTTTCTCAGTGTTAGCCTTCTCAGCCTCATCTTCTTCCTCCACAAAACTGTAGAACATGTCATTGACAGTTGTCTCTTTGCTGGGGACCTCAGATGATTCCTCCTCTTCTAATGACACTTCTGCTGGTGACTCGTGCCCCTGCATGTCCATGGCCTTCTCTGGTCTTTGGCTGGTGTGGGAGCAAATAAACATGTCAGTGATGTGTAGAGAATAAATAACATTACCTTCTCAACAATCTGGAAGACTTTAAATATTTAGTTACCATATATAATCCTTAATACCATTCATTCAAAGACTGTCTCACAAGAAAAACCTTAAATATACTTGAATAATATATGGTTTTGACTTGCAGTGAATTAAGTAGTCAGCTTCTGCCTGAGGCTATCCTGCAGTCTATGACTGGTATTGTAAACTACTGAAATATGACAAACTGAACTAACACAATATAGAATGTTAAAGATATGAAGTAAATGTAAAACACACACACACACACACACCTTTTCACTTTAAAGATACACATAAGGTAAAGCTACAAAAAAATCTCATATTTTTTTGTCTTGTTATCCAAGTTCAATAAACTGCATAAAAATATTCAAATCCAAACTCCACTAAAAATCTTAACTATAACTATGGCACACCATACTAAATGGATGACCTCTCAGGAAATTATCTGCTAAACAAAATCAGTCAGCTCTCTACACTAGTACTTCAAAAATATTTACAATTAAGAACATAGTGAAAATTTTGTGGAATTCATGCTTGGTGGTTCATTCTTACAATATATACAAATAACATGTCAACATAGAAACATGAAACAACTAATTAGAAAAAACATAACTAACAACTAGATACACAAAACTGTTCATCCTTTGTACTTTCTATGTGGGTGGTGGAATGTAAAGAATTCTGAAGACCACCGGAAGTAACAGCTAAAAGGGTGCCACAATCTACACATGCCATTCACCCCGTTCACATCCTTCCATTGCTCAAAGAGAAATGAAGAGTCCTGAAGTTATCAGATGGAAAGTGCTAGAATCTATCAAACCAAACCAGATGAAACAATTCCTCTTATACGACTACTCTGCAGAAGGATGAAAGAAACATTTTTTGTCTGCCCCAATAGATCTCTCTCTCTCTCTCTCTCTCTCTCTCTCTCCTCCTCCTCCAGATTGCTAACCTCGGCCAGGTGGAAGGCCAGGTAGCAGGGCCGTGCAGAGGCTGGCGAGGAGTGGGAATCCCCAGGCCTGTCTGGCGCCTGAGAGGAAGGACAGGAAGGCCACATGGGATTTGTATGACAGAAGGAGTGGTAGTGCAAGTGACACCCAGTGCAGCAGTGAATCAACCAATGAAATAGTTAATCCATCTTATACATCATAAACACTTTGGGTAAAAAATATATTTACTTTACATTCTCCATGATCAAGGGAGCACAATATGTTTCATAAAGCAATTTCATAACCATCAATGACTTTAAAACAATAACGATAAATAAGTTAGTATTGCAGCACTCAAGCTTTAGTTATTCATGGTGAGTTGATTGACAAATGACAACCATACATCAGGACCTTTAACTTCAAGTTAATGGCAAAGTGAAACAACCTTCCAATGAGAAACAAAGATGAAAAATCTTTTCAGTAACTTGAGCCTGTTAGCAGTAATTCAACAATAGCATTTCCAGAGGCAAGGTCAATTTGTAATTGGATAAACTTTTACAGCTGCTTACTAAACTGCACAGTTACGAGGAAGAAAGTAATGTTCATGGCAAGTCTATGTTTTTTTTGTAAGTATTATAGTCATCAGTAGTGGATGCATGCAACACACAGTTATGGGAAACTGCAATGTCTTGCATCTCTTCAACATCTAAAACAGCACTTGAAATACAAAGTGGCACAAAATATACAGCAGGTGCAGGTCCCCTTTTCCTGTTCTCCCAAAAGCACTGAAAGCTTCCATTGCTCAGACAACAGCACAGAACTAAAATGGCACTTGCTAGTTTTATCTTCCAGAGATACAAACTAGCAACAAGTTGCTGTATTCATTCACACATCCTCATGAATCTTACCATCCACATGTGAAAATTTTCATTTACTTAAGGTTTGCTAGCATATTGAGATGGTTTGAAAAATTAATTCCAACACACACACACACACACACACACACACACCCACACCCACACACACAGAGGCAAACAACCTATACATTAATCACCAAAAAAGAAGATATGAGGCATAAAACTACTGATGAACTCTAAATATGAAGCACCATGCAAGTTATAATGGCTATATGTGTAACTGTTGCATAATAGTTGTTACATGTCAAACTAAACAAGAACACCATTGAGACCCTTTTCAACAGAAGATAAGAATGATGTATGCCCATCTCAGAGAGAGAGAGAGAGAGAGAGAGAGAGAGAGAGAGAGAGAGAGAGAGAGAGAGAGAGAGAGAGAGAGAGAATGAGACAAAAAAAAGTTGTCAAGAATGAAATTTAATAGAAAAAATATTCAAAGGAGGGGAGAGGGGGAGAGAGCAAAACAAGAAGTGAATGTGAAAATTGATATAGAAATGAATGATAGTAGTAAACAAAAAGACAAATGATCTTGCTTCCCAAACAAAACATGCAATACACAATAAAAGCCTGCAAGATGACCTGAGTGCATTTCCTGAGTCACCTGTCCCCAGTAAATAATAAGCATCAAGCAACACTACAACAACGCACCTCTCAGATTCCAGCCTTGGTACTGTTACTTCCACATCTGTCTCCACTTGTTCCTCTAATTCTGGTGTATTTGCTTCCATTTCATCCTCTTCCTCTTCAACAGCTTCTTCCTCTTCCATCTCCTCTTCCTCACCTGCTTCCTCCTCTTCAACTTCTTCCACTTCCTCTTCTTCTAATAGCTGGTCACTGTCTGCTGATAACTGGGCTGACCCCTTGGATCTGAGCTGGGCCCTGGCCTGTACTTTTGGGAGATGGAATCGCAGCTGCTTAGGGGTCAGGCTAGTGTCTGCGCTGCGGTTCAGGGCTGACTCTTCCACCACTGCTGCTGCTGCTGCTGCCGCTGTCAAATGATGGCATGTTAAGCAAATACACTAGGATCTCTTTCTCAAAGCCTACCTCTAGGCAACTAAGAGTCACAATATAACTTACTATACCTGTTGCAAGATAACTTAAAGCTCAATTTTTCAAGTTAAAAGACCTAATAACTTAATAAAAAGATAAACTTGCATGTGGTTTAAAACAGAGACATTCTACCCAACACACAATGCCCTTCAAAGGACCACTCACATATCTTGGCCTTCCTGGCAGAGAGGCGAGGGAACACTGGGACTGAGGCATCACTGGCAGTTGCAGGGCTGAGAGGACGCTGGACCATCTGACGCACCTGTTGAAGAAATGAGAAGTAAAATACATACTGCTGCACAAAACAAAACTGTTGCTTCTATTGTTACCACATAGACGATGAAACCCATGAAGACCACATTCTCTCCATCTTTATCTCCATCTCTCTCTTTCACCAGGCTTATTAACTGAAAGGGACATCACTCATCTACCTAACCAGCCTTACCTCAGTCCTTCATCTTATACACATCCCCTCCTCTACTTTCTTATACTTCAGGGTAAACCTTGGAAGGGAAGGAAAATTGCAAAAAGTCTCCACCTATGCCTTTCCATGTAAGTATTCAGACACAATTCTCTTCCCCCCTCATCATTACAATTCAATTTCACAAATGGTCTCCCATCTAATTCCTATTCTCATGAAGTGATATCACCCATATAATCTTGGATCATGACAAGCATAATACATCAAAGATACACTGGTGCATCTTAATACATTGTAAATGAAAGTCTGATGTCTTGCTCACCTTGAGGATGGACTGTGGAGTGTCTGTTAGGGTGTCGTCAGGACCTGGTCGAGTGTCTGGTCTTCGCTTTCGCCTGATCTTAGGTGTCTGCAGCAGTGACAGCATGTCAGCTGAGATAGTCTGGGTCATACTGCAAAGACAAAAGAAAAAGTACAAGTCATTAGCAATAGATAACAAAAAATTCCTTTTTATATAAAAAAAATCTGAACTAAATTGTATCAAAGACAATAAACATGAACTAATTAAAGCAAATAGAAATGAACTTGTGAACTTTAAGCTATACATTGTAAATAAAATTTCCTGTTTACTATGTACATAAGCACATGAGACCTAAATAAAGAGCTGCATATCATCAAAAGATATGCAAAGCACTTTGTATACTTTTTTTTGAGAAACTTGACATCAAGAGATTAAAGATAGTACAAAATGTCAAAACTAAATCAACTATCAATAGAGGCACACAAAAGTTAAAAAGTATACACACATGGAAAAAATAAAAAAATAAATAAAAAAATAAAAATATAATTTTTTTTTTTTCAATACCATATGGAGAAATCTAACCTTTTTCTGGGTGTGGCTGCATTGTGCATGCTGCTTCGCTTGAGTACTGATTCCATGATCTTGATTACACCATCTCCAATATGTGTGGATTCAGCCAGGTGGCTTCGCCGGCCTGGACCTAAACTAAACAGTCCAGATGTCTCCCCTTCCAGGAAGAGAGCTGGTGAGGTTTCCATTGATGGGAATACTACATGAGAAGCATCTCTGCTGAAACAAGGAGATGCATTCATTAACGAATTACTTCTGGTCATGAAAATATCTTGTATAAGAATGAAAATATATGAAGGTCAATGAGAGAGAGAGAGAGAGAGAGAGAGAGAGAGAGAGAGAGAGAGAGAGAGAGAGAGAGAGAGAGAGAGAGAGAGAGAGAGAGAGAGAGAGAGAGAGAGAGAGGGAGGGAGGGAGGAAAGCAGTAAGGAGAGGGATGGGAGGGAGGGAGAAAGACTGACTGAGTGTGGGGTGGTTATGTAGTTTGATCATAGAAACAACGTCATGTCTGCTGTGTCTACCGAGTTATTGCCAGGGCCTGTAGCCTTCAACTTGGTCAATTAGTCTGGACACCACAAGAGCCACCATGAATCGACAGGAGAAAATCTTTCAACGTGGCCAGATAATCGGCATGAGAAGAGCAGGCATGTCAATTGCTGCCATTTCGACTAAGCTGGCCATCACCAAGTCAACTGTGAGGCGTTGGTGCCACAGATGGGAAGAGACGGGAAATGTAATAGATGAAGCAAGATATGGAAGACCCAGGAAGACCAGCCCTACTGACAACAGAGCGATTCTTGAATCAGCAACACAGTCTCCATTAAAAACTGCAGTTGCTATACGCAATGAGCTACAGCTGCAACAGTCACCAGGAACAGTTCGGAATATACTCCATGAGGCCGGTATTCATCACAGGACGCCAGCAGTGAAGGGCAAGCTTACAGATCAGCATCGGGCAACAAGACTAGAGTTTGTTCAACAGCACATCGATGATGGGTTCGATTACTGGGGACGAGTAATCTTTAGCGATGAGACGACCTTTGCTTCAAACACCCATGGCCGTCTCCACTGCTGGCGCCGAGACAACACCCAATACGACCGCCAGAACATCTACGAGGAGGGTAGAAGCGGCCGCGTCACCTGTAATGTATGGGGATGGGTCCACCTGCACGGAGTAAGGGAGCTGACGGAGATACGAGGACGGTTCACAGCAGAACAATATATCGAGATCATGGAGGAAGTGATGGTTCCATCAGTATGCGCCATTGCCCTGCCCTATCCTGAGTGGATAATATTCATGCAGGTAAACGTATTTTCTTCTCCCGTTTCATTGTTATTTGGTTATGTCATTATGCTTTAATCTGATAATTTGTCTTTCATTGTCTGCACAGAAATCGAACACTTTGACCTGTATTTTATACATTACCATAATGACAAATTATTTAAAACTCGTATTTTATGCAGGATAACTGTCCCGTCCACACTGCAAGAATCGTCCGCACATGGTTTGAGGAGCAGGCTGACATCGAACTCTTGCACTGGCCAAGCAAATCATGTGATCTAAATCCCATAGAGAACGTGTGAGGCAACATAGTCAACACGTGGGAGGAGGGCCAGGAGTGCACTCGAGAGCACCTTCTCCAGCACACCATGGCAGAGTGGGAAATGTTCTGGTGCAACCAACGAAGTATATATAGACATGTAGCGTCCATGCAAAGTAGATTGGAAGATGTTATAGCAAATAATGGTGGTTGGACAAAGTATTAGGGATAAATATTAAAGCCAACATCTCTAGCATCATAAATTAATTTGCTTAACCCATAAGAGGTCAACATACCTTTACATCACATATACTCATCCTGGTCACCAAAAATCACTTTTTTGTTTATTGTTCCATATGTATGAAAATGATCACAAAACTAAAAAAAAATAAGTTAAAGTTCAAAATCGGCATTTTTAAATGTCCTGCTGGGGCTTTAAACTTGGCTCACTGGGCGGTGCTGCCAGACGTACGATTTTTGTTTTTCTTGATTTTTTGTTGTTTACCGACCTTTTAAGAGCTATAAATGATAATCTACGATAAGTAAGTGTATTATGGGTCCTTATTATCTAAGACAGTTGCATGTTTTCATATATAGTTAATTTCCATTTTTTTAAATGAAGCAGTTTTATTACAAAATAATTATATTTTTTTGTCTAACACTACAAGTACCCTTTGGCTTCCTTCACATTATTTACACTATAAATGATAATCTATGACATAAAAGCTCATCAATCTCAGCGAAAGTTAGAGAGCGGTGACGCGTTCCTGCCATTGTGACTCATAGCCAAGTGATGGATGGGGACGCTCCGACGCGGGGAAGCAGCAGCGCGTGCCCAGTGAGAGGGGGTTCGGGGGGGAGGGCTCACGCACGTGTTCAAATGGCAGGAAGCCGTGCTAAAATATGCTAGACACATACAGAAAAATAATTCATGTAAGCAGAAGGCATTTGGAAGTGGTAGAAGGCGGGAAAGTGACGAACGTACTTGTACGTGATTGACCACAGGAAGTAACCTCCGATTTCACGTACTTGTACGTGATTGACCACATACGGGTTAATGTATTCATTAATAAATTGGTCATGACCCAGGAACATAACCATTTTCATCCCCTGTAATCCTATTGAACTTTAGACAATACATATGTGCAATAATTACGAAACAATTATATAAAACATTTGCAGTAATATGAATGTAGTTGGAAAATAATTAGCATATCCACTATACAAGATGCAACGAGGTTTTAATCAGTCCATAATTTATTATTTGAAAAACGTGTGTTCACTACAGTGCAAATATCTTTTACACCTGCCAGTGGTTGAACCAGGGGCTTACTGTAAGGTTTCACGAATAAATATGTTGAGTGTGCAAATTATTCATGCATTTTTTCTAGACCTGGATTTTTTTTATAATTATTAATGCAAGACATATAATCATGAATAATGACAATATACCATATTTCATAAACTAAGAATTTAAAAAATATCACAGGTAGATTTGACAAGGTGCATTTAACAGTTTGGAAAGTATCTCGACATGTTTAGATGCATGTATTTATCCAAAACTAATAACATAAAGGCCAGCAGTATGATGAAATCCCATGAACTCGGATGACCAGGTGTGTGTAACCACAAACAACCTGAATTAACAACTGTTAGTTTGGGAGGGCGTCATGCTAGAAATAAATGTTTCTGATCTTATTCTAACTAAGCCCATATTTCATGATATAAAGAACCATTACGACGTGGGGGATAATTACCCTGGCAATAACTCCGTCGACACAGCAGACATGACATTGTTTCTATGATCAAACTACATAACCACCCAACACTCAATCAGTCTCTCTCTCTCTCTCTCTCTCTCAAGGAACAGCTGTTCACTCATAGATAGTTTCGCAATTACTGCGACAGGAGTTAACAGTACAGTTTGAGGCAACTGTACATCCGCTCAACACTGACTAGTATTAGTGTGCTGTCAGTCCAAGATTTATCTTTAGTGTGGTGCAAAGCAACAAAGTTTGAGAACCACTGGTCTAACTAAAAAGTTGAAAAATGAAAGTAAAACCAAGTTGACTGATAAAGTTTGTTACCTGCAGGAAAGAGTAATTCATTACTCCAGGTGTGGCCTCCTACCAAACCTTTCCCTGCACACATTTGAACCAAACTATCTCCTTTACTAGTTTACTGTGCTCTATTCGCTCCACATGATCAAACCATCTTGACACACACTGATATGCCCATCCAGCCAACTCTCTCAAAACAACAGTTCTATTTACCTCCTTTCTTATTCTATTACTTTCCACACTCCTCAAACACTTTATTTCCATTACATTTGTTCCATACTACAGCACCACGTAGCACACTGGGCACCACCATTCCTTCTTTATACTCATACCCAATGTCCTATGTTTATAGATCCTCTGAGTTTGCGTGAAATAACTAAGTGAATATAGAAAGCAACAGCTAACAATGAAATGGCCTTACCTTGATCCTTTCTGTCTTGGTGTGACCAGAATATCATAATCATCCAAGTCTCCCTTCTCATATGCCCGCCGCCTCTGTGCTGCACTCCTGAAGGGAGTGTAGGGATCAGTGTGAAGGGATGGAGAGCCAAGCTGTTCTTCCAGGGCACTGGCACGAGACCTTATGTTGGCTGATGACTGGCGGATCTGAGCTGAGAGTGGCGGCGGCTTCTTGTACATGATGGACTCAGGAGGCCCAGGCCTCTTGACTCCAGATGACAGCTACAGTAAGGATTTCAGTAAGAACAGAAAGGCAGGTAAAGGATACTCTGAATAAAACAGACAAAAGCCATGCTCAACATGATTCCTACTGCCATCAGCAGTAAAACTCATACTGAAAGGGTTGTAACTCTCAGACACCAGCAATGACAGCATTCCTCATCAAATAACTGTCCAACACCAGTAATGACACCATCCCTCACCATATAACTGTCACACACTAGCAATGACAGCATACTTTGCCAGAGTGAGACATCCCAATAAAACTCAAATTTGCTCAACCACTAGAACTTCATATGTTCAGAAACTACTATGTTAACTATGAATCAAGCAGAGTCTAAGAGTAAACCTTCAGACCCCATGACCTTACCCTGCTGGCCACATCAGGAAGGTGGGTGAGATAGCCATGCACAAGAGCAGAGCGAGTGCCATGCCGCCGCCTTGCAGTGCCCAAGCCTCCACGAAGGCTGTCTTGCAGGAGCGCTGCATCATCATATCTGAAACTCCAATCTGTTATAGCAAGACTTCCACATGAGGTGTGTGTGTGTGTGTGTGTGTGTGTGTGTGTGTGTGTGTGTGTGTGTGTGTGTGTGCACTCACTCTCTTTATCTTTCTATACATGTGTGTCACCTATCTCTCCTTTTAACCAAAGACACTCTTCTCTTTTTTTCATATATACATATCTTCCTTTCTCTTTTCATACACAAATATCTTTTCTCACTCCCTTCTTAAGAATCATCTCCAGCTACTGATCATCTTTTCCTTACTTTCTGATGGCATCACTCTCTATCTCCTCACCTGGCCCGCTGTAGATAATAGACAAGAAGGTAGTCGTGAGCAGAGGTGCTGGTGGAGGTGCGCAGGTAAGTCACCAATGCAGCCTCCTCCAAGGGTGACAGTGGCAGGTGGATGACACTTTCCAGCCGCCCTTGCTGTTCACATCCTGCAAAGACCCAGACAACATCACACTGAGTTTGGAGACAACTTTATTGACAACTCTATGCAGTATTAGGTTTTTGGAATGAGACACTAAAAGCTGATTTATAAAACATATCAAATTATAAAATATTCCCAAAGGAGAGAATTAAACAAAAGTAGAATTTTCAGATGAAATTAAAACAACAGCTAAATTCTTTCAAATAATGAATAAAAGGCTGGGCAGCACCATGCAGTAATGCCTTCTAACAAATACCTGTGAAGAAATGCTGCAGCAGGTCCTCAGTGTTGGCTGTGGTGCGATGAGCTCGCTGGTAGTGGAAGGCCTCCCGCACCAGTTTATTAGCCAGCAGCAGTGTCAGGTGCAGCCGAATGTCATCCAGGTCCACTTTAGGTGGCTGCCGCATCTTGGCATAAGTCAGCGCCCGTCCGTGTTCCCCCTGATGATGGTGAGATCAATAAGAAAAAGCAAGTGAAAGGAAGGAAGTGGTGAAGAGTTGCTAAGGTGATTCCTATTTCCTGTACTTTACAATCTAGTTGAGCCTCCTGGATAGACTAGTCAGGAAGGGACACAACTGGAGGGATGAGGTAGCCTAGGATCAATTTACTGTAAATTCCTTTTGCACTGTACTGTACTCCTGTATTCTCTCCATGGGGTTCTACTGCACTTGTCCACGAGATTCCAAGTTGTGTGTGTGGAGAGAGAGAGAGAGAGAGAGAGAGAGAGAGAGAGAGAGAGAGAGAGAGAGAGAGAGAGAGAGAGAGAGAGAGAGAGAGAGAGAGAGAGAGAGAGAGAGAGAGAGAGTCCTGCTAGTGGTCTGATTAGAAAAGGGAAGAAATGAAGCGATAAGATTTGCTACAAAGTTACTACATTTATGGCAGCATTTGGTTTGCATAGTGAAAAAAGGAAAACTTTTTTTTCCTTTTTGTAAAGAGGTTCTGTTCACAATAATTCTATAGTTCTGATAAACTTCAAGAATTCTTTGCCATTTATTTTACTATAATTATCCCCAAATTTGACTCCCCCAGACACATCATCCAATGTAAAGGTAAGGAGTCAAACAAACAGTTCCCTTCACATCACCACATTTTTTTATGCCTACACTTAACAGAGAAACACCTTGGTAAGATGATGACAAGACTCACAACACTCCATTATTGCCTCAAAGGTGACAGGAAGAAGCAAACCACATGCCTTCCATTATTCACTCCAACTGAAAAGTCCTTAAGTCACATCAAATATACAATGCTTGGTTTCTGACACCATGACAATAGGATCACATGGCACAACTTACCTGGTAGAGGAACGCCTTCATGATGCGCCGGTGCTGCCAGGGAGTAAGGTCACACGGGTTCACCAAGGGATCCAGCAGGACATTCAATCCCTCCTGTACGACACAACACAGATAAACTAAGTCAGCTCAGAATATTAAGATGACCATCATTCATTACTTTAGGTAGTGGATATAAAAATTTCCTGACTAATAACACACATACTGTACACCTAAGGACAGGTTTTCAATACGTTATGTTTTCTCTCCAACTATGATCATGTCATCAATTCTATACACAATTCATTATTTATCTCTGGTAAGGGAAACAAACATTGCAATAGAAAAAAAAAAATTAATATACCAATAAACCAATCAACTAAGTAAATAAATATCCACAGTTTTAACTTTTTCGGTGCTCTGGACCACGATCGTGGCTTTGCGGGGAAATGCCTCCTGTCCACGATCGTGGTCCCATATTTGACGAGTCACAGAATTAAACCACGTGCCTCCTGGCTGCTGCTAGTTGCCAGATGACATTCTCCCATCCTCCCTCGACAAATGGGATGCACCATCAGTTGCGTGGTAAGAAAAATATAGTCACGATGGCATCCACACAGTAAAGTATCAGATGCCCCCTTTTTCACAATTATTATTATTTTACGACGTCGCTAGTGGCTATTTGTGCATTTATTTACAGAAACAACAAGAGTAATGATCAAATCTCTTTGTTAGAGAGCAGATATGCCAGATATTATTCGTTTACTGGTAATATATTGCGTATTTAGTATGTTACCATATATGGACATGCGTATCCTCGCTCATGACCTCCTCTCCCTATTGTTTACATAACCTTGTATATGATAAGTGTCCTGAAACAAAGGAGGAGGATTGCAGGGGACCCTCAGTCAATGTTTGTCAGAAGTGATGGATAGTTCTTGACCCCCCTACCTCTCGTGGCCCCCCACCTCACCAGCCGCCTGCTACGCTCGCGGTGCGGCGTAGAAGGCCCACAGTTGTTACTACACCAGATGCTATTGCCATGATTACAGCATCTGGAGATGAATATTCTGATGAGGAGGAAGACATTGATGAGGTAGCACTTGATGTGTCTAGTACTGAAAGTGAAGACTCATATTCTGAGCCAGACACGGAGTCATCTGACACTTCTTCTCAGCCCCCCAGCCCACCACCACTGCGTCGTCCTCCTCCTCCTCCCACGCGTGATGCCCAGCGTGCTAGAAAACGCCTCTTGCCTGCCCTCCGCCGCACATGACCACAACAGCCTGCATTCACGTGGACAGATGGTGATGATTTTATTCCAAATGTGTATGATTTTGGTAATGCATCGAGTGGAATTTCTGACGCTAGTGGCATCACAGATGACTCCACTATCCCAGATTTTTTCAAGCTATTTGTGAACAATGCTGTCATAGATCTGATTGTTTGTGAAACTAATAAGTACTTTGCATGTTGGTTTTGTTACATTTAGTGAAAACTACAGTCATTTTATTTCTTGTTCTCCCCCATCCCCCCAAAAAAACTTGTTTTGTTGTGTTCTATTGCTAAGAAAGCCAGTATTTTATTTTGAATTTGATAATAGTATATACATCAAGAAAACACTCTGAAAACGTATTTTATATTATTTGTGTAGGCATAATGTATGCACAGGTGTGAAAAACCATTACCCTAGCACATTCTGGAGCAGTTCTGAGCAACTTCAGTTCAAATCAGGCGGAAAATTCTGTGTAATTTAGTGAGAACACCTGCACAAGTTGCGGTTAAAAATAACCACCCGCTATGATGACAATACTCAACAGCGCACAACGTACCACCAGAAAGCCAACTTCCCATCATTATTGCACCACTTTCCAGTGTGGGTAGAGACCTAAATTTTTTACAGTAGATGCGTAACACTCTATTATGCATGAGAATA
This sequence comes from Portunus trituberculatus, assembly GCF_017591435.1. Classification (NCBI taxonomy): domain Eukaryota; kingdom Metazoa; phylum Arthropoda; class Malacostraca; order Decapoda; family Portunidae; genus Portunus; species Portunus trituberculatus. The sequence continues at coordinate 8,997,682 of NC_059301.1, forward strand.
TTATTTTTTTTTCATTTTTGCAAACCTTGATTTTTCGGCCATATTTGCGGCTCAGACATGACCCAAAAACCTAGTTGTGCCCTGAAAGGGTTAAAGGTAAGCTGGATAGAAGCAATACAGGCTTAGTTCAGAACCTAAAATACACAAATCACAAGGAAAAAGGGGGATAGCCAAACCAAGGTACACAACTTACAAATTCACACCACTCTTAACTCTTGGCCCTAGACAGAGAAGAGGGTAGTGGATAAGGTGGTGAACGTGGGATTACGCAGATGCCCATACATAGGTTCAAATCCCACCATGTACTGCCTTGAAACTATGCCATTTCTCAAGTGGTTTAAAGTTACCTACATGTCACCATGATACCCAGGTTCTAGGTGGTTACACCAAAGATGTGCTTGGGTGGTGATATGGGCCCTAATATTGGTACCACTATAAATAAAATTGCGAGCCAATAATAGGTGAAAGCTGAACTGCGCTTCCTATTCATACTCTCCAAGTATACCTACAGGTGTTATAGGCCATAGCATGAGGGAAAAAAAAAAAAAAAATAAATAAATAAATAAATAAAAAAAAAAAAAATAATAAAAAATAAATAAATAAATAAAAACACACACACACACACCTGGAAGTCCTTGTGGTCCAGGAGCCAAAAGGCCTGTGTAAGCTTGATGAGGGACGGAGAGAGAGAAAAACTTGAGGGGTACTTGACCAGCTCCTCCACAACCCTGACATACCTGTTGGCAAGAGAGGAAGCATACATTAGGTACCAGGTAGGAAAGGTTAAAAGCATCATATAAAAAAACTAATATAAAACAAATAAATGAATACATAAAAGTAACTTTGTACAAGAATCAAGTATTTCTAACTTACATGCAGTTTCTTCAGTGTTTTGGTCAATAACTTGTGACATTAATTGTAGTACAAATCTACACTTTCTTTTCAGTACAAGATGAAATTAAAATTAAAACAAGAGCACAAGTATGAGTAAAATATTTTCTTTACTATCAGGTGATATGAACTTACAGAATGAAAGACTTCCAACCTTCTCTCTCAGTTACTCTTTGTAACATGTAGGAGACAGATATATAGCCTAAATTCCTTTAACACAATTATTTAAACACATAATATTACCATTCCAACTTGCCTTTTACTACAAATGGCAGGTGGCATCCAAAATGGAAGCACAAAAAGAAAATAAAAAAATTAACAGAAATAATTAAAACACACCACTTTCATTGAGATAGTAATATCAAATTCTTGAGGAAAGAGTTCCTAGCCTTACATCTCAAAGCCTTTCACACTCCATGATAGACACTTTCTTCATGTCTCTCACACACTCCATGAAACAGATAAGAGTCTTTAAGGCTCTACATTTCATGACAATGTTGACAAATAAAATACAACTATATATAACTGTGAAATAAACTTGGTTAAGGATTAACAGGACTAATAAACTTGGTTAAGGATTAACAGGACTCTGCATCACTGAAAAAATTTAAACAGTAAAAAAAAAAAAAAAAAAAAAATATATATATATATATATATATATATATATATATATATATATATATATATATATATATATATATATATATATAAATAAGATATAAATGAAAATAAATAAAACAAAAGTTCCTTAAGACATTACATTCAAATGAATAAAGATGACATTAACAAAAACTTATGCAATCTCAGAAAAGGATCCTTGTGGATGTGATCTATAAACACCAATCAATAAAATAATAACCAAGATTAATAAAATAATAACTAAAAATTCTTGAGAGAGAGAGAGAGAGAGAGAGAGAGAGAGAGAGAGAGAGAGAGAGAGAGAGAGAGAGAGAGAGAGAGAGAGCAAAATGAACTTACCCATCAGAGAGCAAGGAGGCCAGGTCGAGGAAAAGATACTGCACAATGCGGTGTTTGGTGGTGGTGGGGACGTAAGGTAGGAGGAACATGTTGAGGAGACCATGGAGGCTTGGAGGAGGGTACACTCCACCACTCTTGATGCTACTAGTGCCACCCTCTTCCTCCCAGGCCTGGCCCATGTTGCCCCCAGACACCTCAGCAGCTTCCTCCAAAAGGCCATCAATCATGAGCACCTCGTTGCCGGTCAGGGACGCACTCAGATTCTTTATCTCAGAGCGTCTATAATAAGGCGCAGAAATTAGTTCATCTGTTGATGGTAACTACCTATGCTCTGAAGACTACACTATGAAGCAGAACATAAGTCTACAACCATGATAACTACAGCATGTCTCCCTCTACATTCAAACTCAGTAATGTGAATACTTTAATACTTTTAAGTATATATATAATTTTCCCAATGCTATTCACAATTACTGCCTTATTGATGGCAGAAGAATATTTCAGTCTATTAGTCATGGCAACCCACTGCATACCACAGTTCCCCTGTTCACCAATTGAATAGACAATGGGAGAGGGAATCTGAGTCACCTATCTATTCATAACCTCTATTGTTGCCCTGCTGTAACATACCTGTTCCTGTATATCCGAGACAGCAACTCTGCTGGGAACGGGACACAGCACTCATCGCCTGGATCTTCAATTGGTGTTGGTGAGAGCAAGCCACAATGGTAAAACCAAAGCACTGCCTCCAGATGTAACACCATCAGTCGCACCACCTTCACTCGCCCCTCAAGTTCATTGGCACCTTGAAAGTAGACAATACAACTTTAAATAACCTTAGTATAAAACAGGGAAAGATGAATGTTCTCACAGACTTTCCACTTTTAGGGAGGTGGTGGTGAGCGTGGGATGGGGCAGACGTCCATGCGTAGGTTCGAATCCCACCATGTACAGCCTTAAACACTTTGCCATTTGTTGAGTGGTTTAAAGTTACCTATATGTCACCATGATATCCAGGTTCTAGGTGGTTACACCCAAGATGAGCTTGGGTGATGATATGGGCCATAATAATGGGTACCACTATAAATAAAATTGCCTGCGCCACAAATGGGCAGAAGCTGAACAGCGCATCCTATGCACTCTTCAAGTGAGCCTACACGCACTATAGGCCTTAAAAAAAATAATAAATAAATAAAAAAAATAAAAAAATAAAAAAATCTTGGTTATAATACAATAATACAATCAAGAAGCAGCATTACAAAATCACACACCATTATTCAGTCATCTTTCTATCTACACATATTTCATGTCATCTCTTACAAAGAGCACTTAGGAACATGTTACAGCTGAAAATCCTTTATCTGAAATCCCATAATCCAAAAGTTTTTTGAAGGGTGACACAACACGTCACAAATGGAAAATTCTGCAAAGTGCAGGAAAGGTTCCATCACATACAGAGACGTGACCTTACCCATGACCAATAGATTACACTAATCTTTCCACCAGCCTCTCTGAGGAAATTTTGATCACATGTACTCTGAAGCATAGTGCTGCCTGCATTACAGTGTGGTGAACACCAAGAGGTCTCACTCCTTAGCAAGAGAATACTATATATCACCCAAGATTCATACAATGGAACCTCAAGTTAACAAATGCCTCCCTTTCTGAACAACTTGGTTTTCAAACAAAATTTTTAACTCATAATTGCTTGGGTTGCCTTATCTTAATTCAATTTAAGTCCCATCCCCAAGCTGTCTCATTTTAGAGATACAAATCAAAATATTCCAAAAACTACAAGAAATCTGAAATCTTTATTGCAGGAATTTCAGACAAGAATTCTCAACTATAGCTATACTGTAGCTGAAGAGACTGATTACTTAGCTGTATATCATGACAATCTCATTTTTCATACTGAACACAGGAATGCTAAAATACAGTTAATAACAATTAATAATGTTAATAATATCAAACTAACCTTTCATCCTAGTCACAACTCACCTTGCAGAGTGATGAGGTTGGATTGGGCAGAGTCCCGGATGGTGGTGATAATGGTGGCAAGTGTGGTGAGGTTGGTGAGGTTTTGATGCAGCAAGGCAATGTTTTCTGAATTCATCACACCACAGTCTGGATCAAAGAGTAGCAGACCTGCAGAAGATGGGGGAAAAAGGCAGAAAAACAAATAAATACAAAATTCTTGAGTTGTATACCCATGAAAAGGACATTAAAACACTATTTTTTACTCAGCATTGATGGACAGGGAATGAGTACCTTTGTAAAAATATGAATCAAGACCACTACTAGTAATGGGGATGGTGAGTAAAACAACAATGACCACTAAGAGCACATAAAAAAGATGGTAACATTAATGTCCGACTCACAGAGGTTGTCATTGGACGTTTTGATCTCAGTCACTCTTCCCCAAGCCCAGTCCAGGAGGGAGGGGAGCGAGCAGCCCAAATTGGTGAAGCGGCCTTCAGAAAACTCAGTTACACACTGAACCAAGAGGGAAACAAGCTGCTGGTCCAGCGACACATTGAGTAGTGCTTCTCGCTCCAACATCTATAAATGACAAAGATAATTACATGAGTGAAAAAAGCCACCAATGGATATATATAACTAAAACCTGTCTGCTCAGGCTAACAAGTGATAAGAACGATTACTATGGTGAGTCTAGCCTAACTTGGTGCTCGGGTGTTGGCTGTTCCTATCCCACACTGCTGTCATGCTCACTGTCTTCAGATATGTGATGATGTCCCTCTTCTGCTCATACTGTCATTCTTTGCTATTATCATTCTAAAATTACACTGTTTTGTATTCCTGCATGGTTTTACGAATGACTTGATTTGAAGATGAACCAAGACTATCTACCACTACAATTGGCAACTTATATAGGCACTGCATCCATATCCCTGACTTGTGAATCGTCCTGACCACACCATGCTGGCCCAAGGCCCAGGGTTGAGATGGCAACAGCATGAACAGGTACAGCCAACACCCCAAGTACCAGGTTAGTCTGGTTTCACTATAAACAGTTATGTAATGAATGGTTAGCTTGTTAATCCCTTCAGTACCATGACGTGTTTCCATATTCATTCTGATTACTATTTGGTCATTTTATACAGCTTTAGAAACTCATGTGGATTATCAAAATGGTGAAGACTAGCCATTAATCTTCTTACCTCCATAGACCCTTCCTAATGTCAATAAAATTGTCTAATCATACCCAAAACTTTGGTAAAAATGCATCTCAGTACTGAAGGGAGTTAAAAAAGTAGGTACTCAGAGTAAGATGATTATTAACTAACATCAACCATCATTCAACGACAAGTGTGACCACAAGTTAGAAAAAAGATGGAATGATAAGATGATACATAAAAGGTTGGCATCTCAATACTAAATTTTTCTTCATAAGGACTGTGACAAAAGCAGTTGCATAATTCTTATTTTACTCCTTCCTCTTTAATTCTATTAATTCAGAATATGGAGACAATTTCACTTCCTCAAGCAGGTGGCCATAGCAATATATAGCATATATATTCACTGATACTTTGTTCTGGCATGTTAATCCTTTGTTTTTTTTTTTATATACATAATAGTCTGCCTTTATTCCCCAGTCTTCATCTTCAAAAAAGCTTTGTACCTTATCCTTACTTCTAAGGAGCAGCTTCTCTAGCAATGCTCTCAGAAAAGTACTTTCTAAATTCATTCATAATCTTAAGCTAAGAATTCCTAAAATTTTCATTTGATATCAAGCTTCACAGCAAGTTCACATCTTATAGCTCAGAGTCTACTTAAAACAGGAATGGACAAAATTGTTACCTTTTCAAAACTTTCATTCTTTTTTCCCATAAAGAACACCATTGGACAAATTTAACTTATATAAATTTAACACAATGGAAAATGCAACTGACCATGGGGGAGGCTGATGAGGGCGGGAGATGATGGTGTGGGTCAGAGGGGATGAGACCAGCAAATACACAGACAGCATGGGCCTCTTCTGGGTTGACAATGGCAGCAGGACCACAGGAGGTGAGCAAGGCCAAAGCTGCCTGTTGGGCACTCTGGCACCGATACTCAACTAGACTGTCACTGGTTAAAACAAGAGCATCTGGGGAAGAGTGCATGGCATAAGGTTCATGACCTGAATAAGAGGATGGTAGTCATGCAGGAAATATGCTACATGGTGTTGGGTAAGATGTATATGACAGTGAAGTGAAGAGAAGTAAATCCATTATTAACTGTAACTGACATACAATGGAAACTTATGTCAAATATGGCATGTACTGGCAAACAAGAATGGTTCTAGCATTAACTAGGATTCCTTACTGCACTCCCACCTACATTTTTCTTCTAAAATGTTGCTTCATCAAAGCACTACATTACACTGCTTACCAGTATCAATAGCATTAACATGTAATACAGATATGTAATCATAAGTTAGTAATAAAGACAAGTTGCCATTTTTGTTGTGTAAAAAACAATTGCTTTCAAGCAACAATGTAGAAACACTACAATAAATGAGTGAAGTCATCATAAGCAGTAATATCAAAGTATCTGAGAGCTCTTAAGTGCTGAGACACTGGGCACAAGAAGCAGAAGATTCTTTTGCTAGTACCTATAACCAGCCCTGATAATTAAATATGAGAATGGAGATTCTGCCATAAATGTTATCCATTTAAAGAAGTAATATAAATAAATAAATCAGTGACATATCATATCAAATTACTTCAAGACAAAAGCTACAAATATTATGATTCTTTTTAAGATAATCCCTTTTGCATGCCACTCTGCTTTCCACCACCTTGCCACTCACCATAGGACAGAGCAGCAGGAAACCAGTCACTATCATTGCAGGTGTGTGAGGTGTGCTGGGCCCACGAGGCAGGCTTGGGTATGGCACCCATGACCACCTCACTCAATGTTCCATCAGCATTGATCCCCGGCACACGATCCAGAAGGTGGAAGCTCATGTAGGGACACAGGTGGCTCTCCTCTAATTTAAGTGAAGATGGCATGTGGGCCTGTGGGAATTTGAAAGGCCAGGCTGGTAATGATAAAGATAGTGACTGGTAATGAAAATGTATTACTAAATTTTGTCAACTATTTCCTTTGCTTAATTTATGTAGCCCTGTCTCTGTATGTACAATCATGCAGTCTTTAATTTAGTTTGTGTGTGCATGAGAAAACTACTTCACAGAACAATCCTCCTTCCTTGCAAGCCTCATACAAAATATCACCAAGAGTTACAATTACAAAGGCATGTGTAAATTCTCACCTGGTACCATTGGTTGATATCAAACACAGCTAAGTAGTGGTTGAGGGAGATGTAGCCTTTGTCTTTCACTCCACCAACCCACCCAAACAGACAAAGACTCTGCTCTAACACAGACCCAGCTGAAACAAGAACACAGTCAATCCAGTTGGAAAAATATTACACAAATAAGAAAAAAAATCAAATAATCATAATATACATATAAATCAAATTAAGCAATCAATCAAAATGAGAAAACCAATCTAATTTAGAAATAAAAGAAAAAGAAAAACTAAACATATGTTCACACACCAACAAGAGGGTTGGCCAAGACAAAACATCCACACGCACCATATACCCATTTTCCTTCCCCACCACACACACACACACACACACACACACACACACACACTTTCTAGGTCTAAATTAAAAATTGCACTTGATTTCTGGATCTATAGAAATAAAGAGAACAGATCCTCAACACCCTCTCTTAAACATGGGATCTGATGTGCATACATAACAATCATGAGTCTCATCACATCAGCGGCTAACAATAAAACATGTGACCAGGGGCCCTCCACAAATCCTGCATCTGATAAATAACAATCAAATTCAATTCAAAGAAACCTTCACAGAGATTCTACAAGGTGAAATCAAAATGTTAGAGAAGTGAAGACAAGATAAATAAAAAGCATGAAATGTAATCAATGGTAATCAATACACTTACAGTCCTCATCAGAGGCAGTGAGGGCACCCACAGGAGAAGGACCACCAGCACCAGCAGCAGAAGGAGGTGTGGAGAGCTGCACAGTAAGGGCTGAAAACACCCGGCTGGGTTCCACAGGCTGTCCTCTGAGGCCAAGTCCTCCCAGGATGTCAAATTCAAACCTTGGTGAGATGGAGGCCAGACCCTGGTACCACAGACCATGGCCCTCAATCCAAACCTTGCTGTCATAGTTCATAGCGTACATGGTGCAGAGGGCACGAGACCCTTGCCCCGTCTTGCTTTTCTCCCTCCCTCCTGCTAAAGGATAAAAACATTATTTTCAATGGAAGCATCTTAATATCCATGTCAGGATGTGAAGGTTACGCTTAAATGGTTGCCATTTAAATCTAGCAACTGAAAATATCTCAACAACTCTAATTATGACAATGTCAAGAGTGAACAGTATTTTCACATTTTTCCAAAGAAATAATACTGAAATTATTATTCCTGCAATATGCCAACAACTTATATATCTATAATTAGGCAAGATATTATCAGCCAAACTTCACCTTCAGAGGTCCAACTTCGACACAACCATAAGTACACAAAATTCTTGGGGTCATTTTCTGGTTCTTGACAGGCAAACGAAAGCACAGGAGGCATACTTTCCTCATAGGGACTTGCACAACTGAAAGAAACACCAAAAACTTCATGCATCCTGTCTAAAAAATCTAGTAAAAACAAAGTAACCCCAAAAGTTTAATAGAATTCATATTAACTAAGGTTTTGACATCTCATTACCTACTTGAATTGTCTGTTCCCTGTAATTAGTTAAACACCCTGCATCAGCCCAACACATGACTCCTTTACTCACTCAATGGTCAGGGTGGACAGGTTGATGATCTGGAATGCCCCAAAGTTGTAACCCACAACAAGGGAGGCCAGCTGAGGGAAGAAGGCTAGGGCTGCCACAAACACTTGCTGAGACGCTACTTCAAACAGTACATTGTCATCTGGTCCAATTAGTTGAAAATGTCCACCATAGCTCATGCCATCTAGCAAACAAAAATTATTTAAATGAATTAGTATATCTGTTTCTTATGTATTTCTACTGAAAGAGCTAGTTTTCAAAAAGAAAATAAGAATTAAAATAAATAAACAATATGCAATAAAGCTTATTTTCTTTCTAGGACTCAGAAACTAGCTATCACAGGAATCAGGTGCAACAATATGATGAATATTCAATGAGTGATGATCAAAGATCAAGTTGAAATAGTAACAAATTGTAGTGGGAACACTGATGTGTGTGCATTCTAAGAATATAAATATCCAATTATTTAATCTATATTTAATGAAAATCAATACATGACTCACCACTTAGGCACATGGTGGGATGGCACTTCTGAACGAGTGTGCTGACCCGGCTGTGCTCAGCATTTGGGTCAGGTGTTGCCATAGCGAGAAGGGTTCCAGGTGACACTTCATCAGACAGCACCTTGTGACCTGCTGGGTTATGGAACACTAGCAAAGATGACAAGGGAAGCCTCCATACCTTCATTTTGAATTAATTCATCTCAGTATTCTGTTTTCTACAATGGATAATATGTAGATCAGCCACTCAAATTATTGTAAGTAAAGGTGGTTTGGTTTGTTTAGAAAATTACAGGGAGGACTGAACTATGTGAGACCCATCACATTTAGACTCACTTGTCCAAAATTACTTTAAGATAGAGCGGAGTCAATTTGCTGTCAAGTAGCAACCATCTGCCTTGGACAAGAGAGCAAGTACCTACACACATCCACATTGCTGAAACTGATGCTATACTCTCTACAACCCTAAAAACACTGCATACATCCAGATAGAATATGTATATCTAAGATGGAATAATGCAATATTCTGTTGAGACTGACAATACGTACCACCAAGGTCAAGTGCCAGATCCAGCAGGTGCAAAGTGCCATGAGCTGTGCCAACCACCAACAATCCATGCCAGTGCCTCAGTTCAGGAGCCAGTGTGCCACTGTCCACAGTCAGCTCTCCCCCAGACCCCATGCACAGACTTGTCACCTAAAGTGCCAGAAATATTACTTTCTTTAAAATTACATTTAATGCCACCTTAAATACGATATTTACCTAAGATTACTTCTTAGCATCCTCTATTTAGAATTGTGCTAATTTACTTCAAGACATTTGTCCCTGTCTTTTTGATAACTCTTATTCTTTTTAAGGGAACTGGCAATCCAGAGGGCCTTTTTATTTTTTATATGTTTGTTGCCCTTGGCTAGTTTCCTCTTGGACAAAAAAAAAAAAAAAAAAAAAAAAAAAAAAAAAAAAAAAATACAACTTATTAATTGAAACTGTTTCACACCACTCTATAGCTATCATCTTTAGTGCCACAACAACCTACGCCAAAAGTCTACTTTTCAATGTATGCAACCATCACTACACTTCCTGACCTTCACATTCTACCAAATACCACATCATAAAATTGCCCAAGACATTCCACTCCCACACATTTCCTTAATTCACCAGACAAACTCATTACATCATACCATGGACATTCATCCTTTTCATCGATGACTCACTAATGCACTAACTTCACAACTCATCCACAACCAGTCACACCACTCATCTAAACAACAACACCCTTCCTCTACTCATCACTCACCACTCACCTTGTGTTCAAAGTGGAAGGCACGAGTCACCCGAGAGGAGCGAAGAGAGAGGAGTGCCACCAGCCCTCTTGGTCTTCGGTCAGCCCCCAGGTCTACCCCCACCACCACATGTGTGAGCGGTGCCTTGCCCACCCCACACACACTGGTCACCTGTCAGGAGACCACATTTTTAAGACCAGTCTTCTCTTGTTTGGTTGAGATTTGAAAAGTGGATACTATGAAAAAAGTAACAGAATGATAGTACACAGAAATACAAATATACAGTGCCACATAGTCCTCACAAAAAGAATAATACCGTAAGTTCTCTCTCTCTCTCTCTCACCTTTAAAGATATGCAGATATCTAAAACATATAAAAAAGATGTTTCCTGTTGAACATTCTTTAGTGTAAAATAATGGCATAATCACATTATTTCATCATGGTCACTTCCTTAAAAGGACAGATGGCTAAATAGATTGACTTTTATATATCTAATATTGGTCACCACTTGAAACCATAACTGTCGAAAGATAAAGAGATTAGCCAGACAGACTGCTCCACAGCTTACCTCAGCACCAGTGTTGTGCAGAACAGCCCCAAAAGTCCAAGCAGCCTTTCGGGTCCCCCTGTCAGGATCAATGATCTCTACCGTTGGTCCTGATGCCCGCCATGCCAGTTGGCCCTCCCCAACAAAGCCTCCCAAGACATGGGCTGGACTGGCACGGGCATCCAAGCCTTTGACAGGATCCTCAGGCCCCACGCCAGTGTCAGCATCAGATGCCAAGCTGGGCAGTGGAGTGTGGCGCACTGCATTGGCCACTTGCACCACACTCACACCCACCATTGTTACCTGCAATAGTATGGTAGATCAGTGAGCAAACTGCTTCTATTTCAGATTCATTTTCTGAAATCAGTAATTTTTAAGCTTCTTCAGTAATAACTTGATAGGGACAGCCATACCAAATATTGCTTCTTCAGCTATATATAGAATAATTCTAACAAATCATAACTTTGACATTACAACAAATCCAAATGACCAAATGGTTGATATATTCTCTCTTTTAAATATTAAATGGGCACTGGCCTAGGGCTACAAAAACACTGAGGTCCCAGCACAAGAAAGATAAGATCCAATAGAAGAGTTAATCTGCCAGCCATGGTACAGTGGAACTATGTGTGCTTTGGGGTCTGAGGGTCTCCAAGCGCACAGGTTCGAATCCTGTCCACGGTCCGAGTGTAGGTTGGGCATCCTCCCTCGGGGCAACAGTTTCCTAGCGAGTGGGCTTTGAGATAGGAGGTACCCTAAAAAATATCCCCCTTTAGCCCATAAATTCCCATGAAAAGCCCCCAAAAAAAAAAAAAAAAAAAAAAAAAAAAAAAAAAAAAAAAGTGTTTCATCATGATCAGATAATTTATAAAAATGCCACCTCAGGAAGGTCATTTCACACAACACCCAAAATTCCTGATATTAACCTCTTCCTGGCGGCAGGTCAGATGAGCGTACTACCAAATAAAAATTGTCTTTATATAGATGCTACCGACTTTCATCCATACGTCTATATAGAGTTTCCCCGCAATTGGGTGCTCCTGATTGACACCTATATATAGACTCTGCCACAAAACTGAACAAACAATTGCATCTATATATAGACTCTGCCACAAAACTGAACAAACAATTGCATCTATATATAGACTCTGCCACAAAACTGAACAAACAATTGCATCTATATATAGACTCTGCCACAAAACTGAACAAGTAACACATATATAGACTGCTACAAAACTGAACAAACAATTGAATCTATATAAAAGTGTTGTTTGTGTTTGATTGGTGATAATATATGTCAATATGCTTGTATGAGTGTTTTAGTTACTCACATCCAGGACCTGTGAGCTGGATGTAATTTACTTCCACTTTTCTTTGTATTTTTCACATAGTACTTGTTTTGTACCTATTCATTTTTAGGTAACGTTGGTGGCATGTGGTACAAAAATTCCAGTATTAGCTTATGTGCATAGCACATCCACCATTAACAAAGCACAAATAGTGACCAGACTTCAGAAGCCATTTTGACCAGTGTTTGGGTAGTTGAGATGCCAAATAATGATTTAGTTTTTTTTATTTTTAAGGAATCATCTATATATAGACGATGCTGCAACTTAGGGCAGTAAAATTCCTTTAAAATCTTTTGAGGAACTTGGTTTCAGTGTGCCTTTCTTTTTCTAAATAATTTGTTGCCCATGGGAGGTCTCCCTCGTGTGAAGAAGGGAAAAAAAAAAAAAAATAAAATATATATATATATATATATATATATATATATATATATATATATATATATATATATATATATATATATATATATATATATATATATATATATATATATATATATATATATATATATATATATATATATATATATATATATATATATATATATTTTTCCCTTCTTCACATAGGGAGACCTCCCATATATATATATATATATATATATATATATATATATATATATATATATATATATATATATATATATATATATATATATATATATATATATATATATATATATATATATATATATATATATATATATATATATATATATATATATATATATATATATATATATATATATATATATATATATATATATATATATATATATATATATATATATATATATATATATATATATATATATATATATATATATATATATATATATATATATATATATATATATATATATATATATATATATATATATCTATATATCTATCTATCTATCTATCTATATATATATATATATATATATATATATATATATATATATATATATATATATATATATATATCAGGGGTGTGGAGTCGGATTTTCGAAAGTCTGACTCCGACTCCAGTAAATTTAAATGTTGCGACTCCGACTCCAGGAAATTTGGAGGTTGCGACTCCGAGTCCGGCTTTTTTTTTTTTTTTTTTTTACAGTACAACGATATAATCTATTTTTTTTTACATGAGGGATGGTGGCCAAGGGAAAAGATTAAGCAAAATGCCTATATAGTTTATTTTTTTTACATGAGGGATGATGGCCAAAGGAAAAGATTAAGCAAAACGCCTATATAGTCTATTTTTTTTACATGAGGGATGGTGGCCAAGGGAAAAGATTAAGCAAAACGCCCGCTAGTTGCCACACCCAAAAAAGACGAAAGTTAAGAGAATCAATACTTACATATTTTCGAGTCAATCCATAATAAAAGTGTACTTGACAATTATATAATCATAAATTAATAAAAATGATCTTTATATGTAATGCTTGATTGGACACGTCCTCCACAAAGTCAATTTTTCCCAATTTGTAGGAATCTCCAATCTGCATGAAGTGGAATCTTTACTCGAAAATTTATCACGTAAAGGAGTCGGAGTCGCTCATATTTTTACCGACTCCAACTCCGACTCTGACTCCACACCCCTGATATATATATATATATATATATATATATATATATATATATATATATATATATATATATATATATATATATATAAAATATATTGAAAATGCATCAAAGCTTATGAAAAGACATTTTGCCTATTAAGTTTATGAAAACTTAATACTGAATATGAATGAATCAAGCCAAATATCTGTTACCATAAAACTACAATACATCCCTACAATTAAATCTTAGCAACACCTCAACCCTCCAAAACCCAGCTGATACTTAATTCCTACAGAAATTAATGTCAATATAAAAAAAACACCAAATAGTATGGTACCATAAATTATCTCCTGCCCAAATTTCAACTAGATTTAAAATTTAAAAAGGGTCCAGTATAACTCCACCACCTTATTTTTCAACTTTTTTTCTTCTATGCCTTTGGAAAAATGGCACCAATTCTCTAACCACAAAAAATAATACTTAAGAAGCTGTGGGAATGAGGGTTTTCGGGATGGATGAGACAAAAATGAGTATTTTCTGGGGAGTAAGTTATCATTCACCTGAAACAAGGCAAATATGTGACCAGAATTAATAAAACCCAGTCATCTGCAGCAGGAAAATACATTCTGCAATAATAATAACACAATCTAAGAAAACTTCACATCACATCAGAAAATAGATCACAACTGTCAGAAAAAAAAAATTATTACCGCGCTTTGCATAATCCAACTTAACCTAGCTTAAACCATGTATTTGTCTTGTTTTAGGTGATTCTGATAATCAAATCCCTGGGAAGTATCTGTCTCATCCCACCTGAAAATCCTGATTCTCATAGGTCTCCATACTTGTTGGTGACATTTTTCTGCCACCTGTATGATCTTATATGTGCACAATGGATTTTGTGAAGGTCTGGGAGGAAATGGCCTAAAAATACGAAGCCGGAGTAATACTGGACCTTAAAATGATTATATTCTGATAAGGTATAACTATACAATTCCAACTCCCATCTCAAGTGCTGTGTCCATCACGTGGGTTAGCGTCGTTTCGTAACCACGTCGTTTCGTACACAAATACGACATTTCGTACACATGCAGAACGACGATTCGTACCTTTAACAGGGTGCGTTTCGTATACACACACACACACACACACACACACATATATATATATATATATATATATATATATATATATATATATATATATATATATGTGTGTGTGAGAGAGAGAGAGAGAGAGAGAGAGAGAGAGAGAGAGAGAGAGAGAGACGTTTTCTCCACGATAACAATGATGGAATAGTTATATCAGAATATAATCATTTTAAGGTCCAGCTTTAGGCCATTTCCAGACGGATTTTCATTGTGAGATCAGATCACCTAAAACAAGACAAATCATGGTTTACACATTAATTATCATATATATATATATATATATATATATATATATATATATATATATATATATATATATATATAGAGAGAGAGAGAGAGAGAGAGAGAGAGAGAGAGAGAGATTTACACTATTATATGAGGAATAATAAAGGAAATTCATGTTGTTGGGGCGCAATAGTTCAGCTGTTTGAGCTCTGGCTTTGAAGATTTGTGATCTTTCCCATACCAGGATTCATATCAGTCAATATGCCAAGAAAATCTCCCAAAACTTTAGTCACTTTGTAAATTGTTTGCAATTTTTAGCTGATTTATAAATTGACAAGTGCTAACAGTTAGCTCGGAGCAGCTCGGGTAGGTGTTAGCTCCTCCCTGTCAGCTGTTTTGTTTGTAAACTAACCTTGGAAGAGGGAACCCTGCCGTCTTTTTACAAGTGTGTCAGCTGCAATTGGCTATTTACTTCATAGAAAGACATTGAGCGTCATCAAGAGCTATGCAGCAAGTAATTATGTGCTACACCAGGAAACCTGTTAGCTGCCGCTAACGGCCAGCAGATGAATTCGTTCTGGTCACTGTTAGTTAACAGTGAACAGTTGTTAGCCCCACACATCCATATTGTCTGGATTTAGTTAATGACTGTAACATATATAGACCTACTCAGAGTTGGTAGAGCAATTACTTTGGTATTCAAATTGTTTTTAATAACTATATTATTGAAAGAGTCAACAAGTCTCATTAAGACTTTAAAACGTACGACCATTTAAGACTTTAAAACGTACAACCATTCAAGTAAACTACCATTTCATCTACACAATTACTTATAAGAAATTACATGTAGTAAACACTAGGAGTGGTCGACTACCTGAACATAGCAATTGTTTTCAGTGTGTATGAATCATCGTTATTCTTGTGTACGAAACATCGTTTTCCTTGTGCACGAAACATCGTTTTTACTTGTGTACAAATCGTCGTGGGTACGAAACGTCGCGCTCCCCCATCACGTAACCATTGAGCCTGAATGTGGCGTGAACGTGAACAGAATCATTACCAACACATGCCCACACTATGAACCACATACCACAATGCAAGGCTGCTGCTTTAACAAGTGGACTGTGCTGAATGAGGCATTTCATTGTGAGGGAAGCAGGTTATGGTGAAATAAAAACAAGGATGCGAGTACACCGGGTGAGAGGTCTGTGTGGGGAGATGTGTCCCAGTAACGAAGAGATCCAAGGAAGAAAAGTTGATGGCGTTACAGCGGCAGACTCGATAAAAACAAGACTTGCACTAACACATACACCTCCTCGAAACCGGTGACCCATTAGGCACCATATTGGCACGTGATATTAGCCCTCCCCAGGCCAGGTTGACATACTGAGGAACATGCTGCATTTTGAAATCACCCCCAGCACACCAATATTCTAATACGTCCTTACATTACACACTCACGACCCACTATCTCATCTCTTGTCTGCACAACAGCAACGTGTACTTACTTGGGGGCTATTTGCCTTTGCCTGGGCTTAGAATCATGTAGTACGTGTGAATTTTGCAAAATATTTGAGAGTGAAAACACACCTCACGCGGGACAACAACTGGCCATGACGTCACCGGCGCACTCCACCAATCACCGGCCAGAACTCAGTAGCCATATTGCCTCACACACTGTCCGTTTTGTCTCACCACATTTCATCAACAATACAATTTTTATCATACTAATCTAATATCCTCTGAAGGTGAATGATTATCAGAGCTCATATTTTTTTTATTACTTTTCTATTCATATATATTTGTGAAAAGCATGCTTTGAAAAATAAAATGTTGTAAGTATTTCTATCTTGAGTAACTCATTCGGACCTTATGAAGGCCTCCAGTTCGAAAAATTTGGCGCGAAAGTGACGTCATATTGATTTGTAGGACGAGGAAACACCCTAAGTCACCCTCTCCCATTTCTTTTCCTCTAATGCAATTTTAGTGGAGTGTTCGTGAATGCCTCTAGGCTTCACCCATGAGTGAACATACGGAGCAGCTGGTGCAGGTGGCGAGGACTGGCTAGAGGAGCACCAAATGTTTGTTTACATGCAAGATGGCGTAGAGGGTGAGTGTTCAGTTTTTCTTATATTACCTCCAGTTGTGGAAATTCACGACATAGCTTTGATTTGGTGGCATGGACGTAATGTTGACTAATGTATTTACTGTTATTCGTAGTAGAAATGATGATTTTTCCATATAGAAGCATGTTCCTTTATCATGCAGAATATTGTTAATGTGCATATCTATGAAAACAGTGGAAAAAATAAGTAGTAAGTGTCGTTAATATTATTTATACAAATCTTCATTATTTTGTTTGGTTTACTGTAAACCTAATCGGGACAATTTCATTGTTTAGGTGAATTTAGTTTACATGCGTGTTCTGGTGAACAGTTGCCATGTTTCCGCTGGATTATCGAATATGCATTGTTTATTCTGTTAGAATTCGTTCACATTCGTTATTCCAGTGGTGTAAATAGTCAATTTCGTTATTTTTACAATCTTACGCAAACATTATTCATAGCTCTTCTCCTTCGCGAGGGGAAAATAAATGCGTGATAATAGACAAAGACATCTCGTGGGTATGCAGTTGCAGTCTGAGGGGGTCGAGGTGAGAGGGAGACATGCAACGCAATACTCCTATATTTATGCGTAGTGACTGTTTACTAGACCTCTGTGCCCAACGAGTCACGTAGCACGCGATAGCCCACAGCACAGGGGCAGCCAGGATGTGAAACTTGAGCAGAAAAAGGGGAGCTGCGGACGCTGAAAAGGTTTGAAAAAGAGTGGTTCGAGGTGACAAGATTGTTGGCGGGATCAGCTGATGGGAACGTGAGCGTGATACAGGCAGTGTCCTGGCTAATGATAGGTGGCTATTACTTCCTTCTGGGTTACTGTGACGCAGCATCATGCCCCAAAACTTCCAAACCACTTACCAGCCCTTCACGGGTGGGCTGGAGGAAGGAGGAGGAGGAGGCGGAGGAGGAAGTAGCAGCAGCGGAGGAGGAGGTGCCTTTATGGAAGAAAGGGACGAGGATCTCTCCCCTGACACGCACACCAGTATGGTCTTTCACGTCGTGCCCAAGTCTAGCAAGTCGAGATGGAACCACATAGAGGACTTGGATTCATTCTTCAGCCGCGTGTACCGGTACCACCAAAACCACGGGCTGTTGTGCATGATGCTGCAACAAGTCTTCGAGTTAGCACAGTTCATCTTTATCATCGTCTTCACTGTGTTCCTCTTCTCCTGTGTGGACTATGATATCCTCTTTAGAAACAAGTATCCTCCAGATTTTAAATATAACGAAACAGACAAGATCACGCTTCCTGACGCCCTACGCACCTATGCCCAGTGTAGGGGGCATTTCTCGTGGCAGCTGGTGGTGGCTATCCTGGCTGCCTCAGTCTTCTGGCTGATGCGTTTTGGTCATGCCTGCTACACCTTCTTCCAATTCTGGGAGATCAAGCAGTTCTTCAACAATGCATTGGGCATTCAAGACCAAGACCTGGGGAACATTACCTGGGAGGAGGTGGAGCAGCGTGTCATGGAGGTGCAGGTAAGATAACTTGTGTTAGTGATTTTTGTTAATTTATGAATAAGGATATTTGTATTTTTTTTATCTATTTATATTTGTGTGAATTTTATCAATGAATAGTTAAAATTAATTTTCATATTTCCACAACCTTGTCTTATACTATTCCCACTTGCAAGTCAGTGCCACTGCACCCTTACTTTTCCTTTGTCTTACCTGGTTCTTAATTATCTGATGAACACAGTTTATTAATGGATTTGTATAGGATCACCATCAAAACAAAGAGAGCATGTAACCTCCTTTGTGCTAACTCAGATATAGTTATGAGATGACTTTATCTCCCATGTGACATCACCATCATAAGTTAGTTTCAATCTAGATATGTCACATGAAGCTTGAAAACAATTTATGTTGGTGATATCAGGTGGGAGAAACTGCACCCTTTTATCTCTTTGTCTGAGTCACCACAAAGGAGCTTTTATAGATTACAACTGGTAATGAAATGAAGTCTTACATGTTTTCTTTGTTTTGATGGTTATATGATACAAATTAACAAAGAAACTGTTTTGCAGATGGATAGAGAAAGTATTTTTAGATGAGAAGAAATACATTCCTCAATTTTGAAAATTCCATTTTTAATTCAACTCCCATGACTTTTCATTATACATAATTAGTTTTACAGTGAATTGAATTGGTTGAAGGAAGACAGATGATAGTTCTTATCAGGGTAACATAACATTTCTGATATAATTTGATATGATAAATTGTGCTGTAGTGACATTTATGGAATATTGAATAGCTTTAGCAGCATAACAAACACATTTAACCCATTATTAGTTTATAAAAGAATTAAGCACATTTCTTGCAAGTATCTTGTTTATTGTTAATGATGACATTTCATATGCTGTAGGTTCTTTAAATGTCAGTATATTCAGAAAAAGTAAGGTGTCAGACATGACTAATTCAATTACAATTACAAAAATTGCCTGATTTGAATGCATCACAACTTCATGTATTTTTAATTTCTCTTTCCTCTAATTGACTTACTTCTCACTTTGCTGCATTGTTGCATCTCCTGCTATCCACTACTGTTATAGCTATGATTTGTGGACTTGTCACCTGAATGTCTCTGTTCTCTCCCATTGCCACTCAGCACAAGACTTTCTAACCTCTTCCATGTTGTTATGTCAAACCTCTTTCTTCATTCCTTCATTCATTACACAAACTCCAAATCTTCATACCATTTTTTTCCTGATAATTTAGTTAATTCAAGAGAGGATTATCAAAACAACCCATAAACTAATTTAATGACTCCCTGTGAAACTCAATTCTAATGAACTTTTGGAAATTAGCATTTTTTATCATCATCATCATCATCTAGAGGGGGGATGGTTGCCAAGGGTAAGAAAACAAAAATGTAAAAAAAAAAAAAGTGAGAGAGTGTGGGAGAGAAAAGAAAAAATGTGGTTCCTAGACAGTCAAAAGTTGCCATAGAAAATTAAAGTATCTTAAAACCTCCCTCTTAAAAGTCATAGGAAGGAGAAAATACAAGAGCAGGCAGGAAGTTGCAGAGTTACCAGGGAAAGGAATGAGTGACAGAGAAAACTGGTCAACCCTAGCATTAGAAAGGTGGACAAGGAAGAAGCAATAGATGTTGAAAATAAGACTCATTATATGTTTGTGGCTGGTAACATCTTGTCTTCTTTATGATTACTTGCCATCTCTTCTGCCAATTTTTTTTTCCTTTTCTATCAATAAGTGACTAGTTTATAAATTATCCCGTTCTTCCTCCATGGTAAAATATTAAGTTAGGTATATATGGATGTTTCCTTCACACTAAGCTTTTGAACAGGGTGGAATCAAAAGCATTTCATCTTAGATTTTTTTTCACTTTTAGCCTCTCTCTTTGCCTCTCTTATCATCTACCAATATTTTCAAGTTAACTATTCTGAGCCTACAAACTGCATGCCTCCCCACCTGCTGCAGCCTCATTGCACAAGACTTCCTCTCAACCTTATTCTGCCCACCTTTCTAATACAGGTGTTAGCCAGAATTCTCAATCTTTCTATCCTTTCATTGCTGACAAAGGAATCCCTTTACTGTCTAGATTCTGAAGAAGGTTCTAAGACACATATATATCCTCTAGTTCAAGATAATTCTTCTTGCTTTATGTTTAGGAATTAATACTTCAGTGGACTTTTTCTGAGGCAAGTGTCCCAAATACATTAAAAACAAAAAGGGCTTGAAGTAGGAAATGTGTTGTACAATTCATCATCAGCTCATTTGTTACCATTATTGCAAGTGTGAGTTTTGGTTCTGTCTTCCTGCCACAGGTTGAGGAGCGCATGTGTATCCACAAGGAAGTGCTGACTGAGTTGGACATCTATCATCGCATTCTGCGCTTCACCAACTACTTCATTGCCATGGTGAACAAGAACATCATCCCTTTGAAGCTGGATGTGCCTTTTGTTGGGGAAGTTGTGTTCCTCACCAAGGGGCTGCGCATGAACATCGAAATGTTACTCTTTTGGGGCCCCTGGGCACCTTTCAGGAACATCTGGCACCTGCATGATGAGTACAAGCGGCCAGAGAAGCGACATGAACTAGCGGAGCGGCTCAACCAGCAGTTCCTGTACTCTGGCATTGCTAATCTAGTATTTTTTCCACTTGTGCTGCTCTTCCAGATAATGTATTCTTTTTTCTACTATGCCGAAATGATAAAGCGCGAGCCTGGCAGCCTGGGAAGCCGCCGCTGGTCGCACTATGGAGAGGTTTACTTGCGTCACTTCAATGAACTGGACCATGAGATGAGTGCACGCCTCAATCGTGGCTACAAGGCTGCCTCACAGTACATGAACATCTTCTCCTCTCCACTAATGGCTGTGGTAGCACGGCATGTAGCCTTTGTGTGTGGTGCAGTGCTGGCTGTGTTGGCTGCCCTCAGTGTGTACGATGAGGATGTACTGCAAGTGGAACATGTGCTTACGTTCATGACAATTCTTGGCGCTTTGCTCGCTGGCTGCAGGGTCTTTATTCCTGATGAGAACTTGGTCTTCTGCCCAGAGATGTTGATGCGGCGGGTGCTGGCTGAGGTGCACTACCTTCCTGACCACTGGAGGGAGAAGGCACACACCTCGCGTGTCCGTCGGGAGTTTTCCCAGCTGTTCCAGTACCGAGTTGTGCACATGCTAGAGGAGCTTGTGTCCCCAATTGTCACTCCACTCATCTTAATATTCCGCCTCCGCTTCAAGGCTCTTGACATTGTAGACTTCTATAGGAACTTCACAGTGGAGGTGGTAGGGGTGGGAGATGTGTGCTCCTTTGCCCAGATGGACATCCGGAGGCATGGCAGCCCCACCTGGCAGCCTGATCTCCTCTTGGATGACATTGTTAGTCAACCAGGAGACTCACAGAAACCAGAAATGGCAACAGATGGAGGCAAGACAGAGCTGTCTCTCCTGCATTTTACCATGACCAATCCTAAGTGGAAGCCTCCACAGGAGTCTACAGCCTTCATCAATGCCCTCCGCACACAGGCCCAACGAGACATGAATGCCTTGCCAACTCTTCAGGAGGAAAATGCTCTCTTCTCTTCTCTGAACTCGCTGTCATGTGGTGGTGGTCTGGGTTTGGGTCTGGGTACCACAAGCATGCTACAGCAACCTCCATGGATGACAGGACAGCACCAGTCTATCTGGTCACCCCGGGGACTCCGAGGTAGATTATCGCAGGTGGAAGGCTCCCGTCATGGCCCCACTACAGGGGGAATCCTCTCCTCTATCCAACAGTCCAACATAGAGAGTAGCATGACATCTGGCCCTGCAGGAGATCCAGTCATGGCCCCCAGCACCCTCAGCCCCTCCTGTATCATGGGGCCCAGCTTAGCACCCCCATCTGTTCTGCCTCAGGACCTCACTGCTGTGGACATGAGCCTGAGCACCCTGTACTTGCATGAGCTACACCAGCGCCACCGCCACCGAACCAGCTACTCAGATGTCCCACCCCAGCCCAGCTCAGGACCCCAGGGGCCACCTGGTGGAGCATTTCTTTCTCCTCCTCATCCTCAGGAGCCACCTGTGGTGTCATTTCAGCGGTCGCAAGAAAAGACTCCCCTGCTTGGTGAGCCATGAGGAAGTGAGATTGGATGACTAAGTGTTGCCTCTTTATACTTAATAATGGACAAGGTGGTTAGGCCGGCCGCTGGTGGGCGCGGCGGTGTGCTGCCCAAAGTGTCTTTGCTAGACCCGCTCATTTAGCCCCGCGCAACAATATGTGCTAGTCCACCACTTTAATTTCTTACAACTTCTGTTTATAGATGTAGTTTGAACCTTTTACTGTGACAGCTCATTGTAACTGACTGGATGGTGTGAGGTAGAACATTTATTGTGTATAAAGTGTATCATAATTAAGAATTTTGTATTTTCTTAAAAATTTTATCAGACAGTGAGTTTTGTGCATGGATGAGTGAATGAAATGTGCATGCATTGTGTTTCCATGCAAGCTTTGTGCAAATGCTGTTTTCTTTGTAAATAGTTTGATTAAATGAATTGTATTACCTATACAACGTGTTTCAGTTAACTAGAACCCATTATCTCATGAGCTGTGGTGGGTGTAGTGTAGTGGCTCTGGTCCCTCATCAGGAGCAATATAGTGCTCCAGCTGTAGTGGTCCTTTCAATCTGTCAGTCAAACAGTGAGATGGGTTTACTTTGTTGAATCGGGTGCCGTACGTAGCCTGGCGGGGCGGGGCGGAGCGGAACGGAGCGGCACTCCCATACCTAGCGTCGACCCTTCGCTTCTCGTGGTACCCTGCGTCCTTGGACACGTTTGTATTGGCAGATCTAGAGGGGGTGGGCGGTAGTGTTGACAACAGCTGGTGTTGTGCACGTGGCCAGGGTGAAGAAGTATATACTTGATTTCACAGCACTGCGAAGTGTACATTCTCTTCGTTTATAATATAGTTTTGCAATAACTTATATTGATGGTAATTCGGTTAATATGTTTTTTACTAAGGGTTTCAGTAACATGTATTATTAACAATTCTTTGTTACTGTTAGAAGCTCAAAGCGCGCCTCCGTGATCTTTTTTCTCCTCACCTTGAGGAAAGGTTAAGGCTGTGCTTGGCAACAGTCGCTGTGACGTCACCCATCCTTCCTTGGGTGGGGCGGGGCGGGGCGGGGCACGTCAGCCAACACTGGAAATTTTAAAGCAGTTCCACGGCAGTGTTTGGATCGGGTTTCCTTTGTGCTTAGGTTCCTGTTTGTACAGTACTACTTGTTTGTGTATTGATTATTTACACCGGCCTCTGACACCCGTGCTTCGCTGTATTAAGGTTGTTAACAAAGTGTGCGTGTGTGACTGTTTACATCACCTGTTTATTAATCGATATAGAATACGTACTCTCTCTCTCTCTCTCTCTCTCTCTCTCTCTCTCTCTCTCTCTCTCTCTCTCTCTCTCTCTCTCTCTCTCCTTTAAGCGCTCTTCCTTCTTTCAATCAGCTCCATTTCCTTCTTCCACTCTCCCCCCCTCCCCCATTCTTTTCATCATCGCTTCTCTCCGCTACTCCTTTTATTTGTTTATGTTTTATCCCTTTATTTCCACTCACAACTTTTTTTTATCCGTCTTCGATATTATAAGTATTGTTTTTGTTGTTTATATTTACCAATCTCCCTCTGGTTGTCGTCGTTCTCTCTCTCTCTCTCTCTCTCTCTCTCTCTCTTTAAGATAGTGCGGGAGAATTTTGTCCTCTCTTCCTCCTCCCTCCCTTCCCCTCCCCTCTCTTCCTTATCTTCCTGAGTGGATGGAAATTTCTTGACGTGTGCCGGGCTTGGAGTGCACATCATACTGCCTCGTGAAGCGACATGAAGTGAATGTTTAACGTGGAAGGTTGACTGAGAGGAGAAAGTACTGGCTTATGTTGTGTCGTGTTGTATTGTATAGCGCGTGTGTTTTCTGTTGTTACCTTATGATGTGTGTGTAGGGAGAAGTTTATGTAAAGTGTGTGTGTGTGTCTGTGTGTGTGTCTGTGTTACTTATGCTACTGTAGTGGACCATCAGTTCAGTAACGTATTTATTTGTCTACTTGTTCATTTATATATATTCTAATACGTTAAATATGATGATTTCCACTGCATTCCACACACACTCTTAATACTGTTCGTGCATGGCCCTTTATGTTTATCTCCTTCCCCCCTCACCACCTTTCTCTACCCCCTTCATTATGTTCCTATCGTAAACAAAGAAATCATTATTTTGGTCTAATGTTGCGATGGTGGTGGTGTTAAGTTCCAGGTAGTTAATTAAATGTGAACGGTTGGATGAGCAATGCCACGAGTGATTGTGTGTGTGTGTAAACATTATCAAAAATAAGAGAGAGAGAGAGAGAGGGGGGGGGAGGACGGACGAGTGAAGAGAGATAGAATGGGGACGAACAGCCGGAGAGAGAGAGAGAGAGAGAGAGAGAGAGAGAGAGAGAGAGAGAGAGAGAGAGAAGAAAAATCGAGGGACGGACGAGAGAGGAGAGGGAGAATTGGGACGAATGGCCAGAGAGAGAGAGAGAGAGGACAGCAGTAGTGACTCAGAAGGGTACTACGTCACTGGCAGACTAGGTGGCGGGTGAGGATTGTCAGGCAGGCAGGCAACAGCAGCAGCGACAACAGTAGTAGTAGTAGTAGTAGTATAATTATAGTGACACCTTTTACAGTACATAGCACCAGCAGGAGTAGCAACAACAACATCAGCAGCAACAACATCAGCAGCAGCAGCAAAAGTAGTAGCACCTTTTACAGATGTACCACCAGCAGGAGTAGCAACAACAATAGCACCACCACCAGGAAGAAGTTGGTCGATGCCTCCACACACACACACACACACACTCACACAGACGGCAGTATGTTTAATTCACGAAGGAAGGAAGGAAGGAAGGAAGGAAGGGCGTTACCTCTCCGCACCTCCCACCCTTCTCACCTCCTCCATGGCTACGAGTCCCCCAGAGAAAGAGAGTGAGAGCGAGGGGGAGAGGGAGGGAGGCAGTGAGAGGTGGGGAGCAGGGGTAGTGTCCGGATAGAGGACTTCGCCTTTAAATCGTGAACGCAAGCATCCAGTGACCTGAGCCAAGCAGAGGGTGAAGTTAAAGGTATTCTGCATCGCCAGGTGATCTGTGGTGGCCCGGGGTGTACTGTAGTGGCGGGCAGGGGAACGTTACAGGTGTGTGCGGTGTTACACAAAGCAGGTGACGTGTGGTGGGGTGTTTGTTGGAGATGTGTTGAGATAATGAGTGTTGTGTTGCTTATCTTATCATGCCACTTTTTTTTTTATTTATTTTTTGGTTTTTGCTTATTTTGTTCTTTTTAGTTTGTTGTTGTTATTGTTGTTGTTATTATTATTATTATCATCATTATTATTGTTGCTGTTGTTGTTATTATTATTATTGTTATTATCATTATTATTATTATTATTTTTGTTATTATTATTATTATTATTATTATTATTATTATTATTATTATTTTGTTATGTAATTGGTTACTTTCTCTCTCTCTCTCTCTCTCTCTCTCTCTCTCTCTCTCTCTCTCTCTCTCTCTCTCTCTCTCTCTCTCTCTTACTTACACTAGTACTACTACTACTACTACTACTACTACTACTACTACTACTACTACTACTACTACTACTACTACTACTACTACTACTACTACTACTACTACTACTACCACCTCTGCCGTTATATAAATTCCTTGTTTTTTTTTATTGCTGTTATAGATTATTTATCCTATTACTACTACTTATGCGAATGTTATTTGTTATTATAGGAGTAGTAGATGTAGTGTATGAAGCAACTAGCAGTAGTGATAGTAGGTGATGGTGGAAGTGGTGGTGATGGTGGTGATAGTAGAAATAGATGACGTAACCAAAATTCTCACGATCAGGAATCAGGATAGAACAAGAAATAATGAGGTCAAGACAAAAAGAAAATTAGGTTCAATAAAGATAAATGAAAGGAATTGGATCTCATATAGATGAATGAGAGGAGAGTAAATGAATGGAACGGAGTCAATAATCAAGCAGGTTGTTAGAGTAGAGTCATTATAGGAAGCTTTAGAAGATTAGACCATTTTTTGTATAGGAATGATTGATGGAGATAGGTACGTATATTTCATGGAGGGACTGTAGTAGTAGTAGTAGTAGTAGTAGTAGTAGTAGTAGTAGTAGTAGTAGTAGTGGTAATAGTTGTAGCAGTAGTAGTAGTAGTAGTAGTAACACCAGCAGTAGTAGTAGTAGTAGTAGTAGTAGTCCAGTAGTAGATCCAGTAGTAGTAGCAGTAGTAGTAGTAGTAATAGTAATGTAGAGTGTGTGTGCTTACCTTTTCATAGATCACCCTTGCACTGAATATAGACAGAAAAAGACAAGTTAATTTAGATAGAGAGAGAGAGAGAGTTCAGTAAATGATGTAGAGTGTATCTGCGTTAACCCTTCCTGCAATAACACACTGAATATGGAAAAGAAAAAAAAAGTTGATTTCATCGTAGTAGAAATGTACTGTAAACAACTGTAGCGTATTGTCTATAGTTACGACTGTGGCTGGTCTTGAAATCGGTACTTGCCGTTATCTACATGCTTGTTTGGGCTCTTGCTTGATGAATCTTTGCTTATTTCAAGTTTAAATAGCAAAACAAATTACGAGGTGATGTTTTGGCGTCTGGGTTTGAAGCCAAGATTTTATGTTGCCGCAACTTTAAGACGGACATGATCGTTTCGCCAAAAAGACGCAACTTTCAGTCACTTCGGTAGTTGCTGGCGTAAAGTTGCGGGAAAAAACGCTCGTGTGTAGGCCTTAATGAGCGTAGGAGAGAGTGGTAGTATAGTCTGTCTGCCCTAAAGTGGTTCCTGGGTCTGTGTTTGAGTGGTGCCCCAGGAATGCGTGGTTGTCTTACCTTGAGAACCGTGAGCTGTCCTTGTAATAAGTGCGTTGATCAACAGAAAGCCAGTATTCACATCAAATCAATTACGTTATCAATAAGCTACAATATGTTTTCAATCCAGGAGCCATTTTAGAGTAGACATACTATAGTTGTAGTAGTAGTAGTAGTAGTAGTAGCGTTACTAAGAGGACAAAAGAATACAACCCTTCATATATTAAAGATGATAACGGATCCCAGTAGTCGTTAACATTAATCATCTGGCTAAATATAGTTCACGACACGGAATAAAAGGAAAGAAAAAGCGTAGATATGATGCGATAGAAAGATAACGCTAAGGAAATAAAAAAAACACGTACAAAAAAAGAGTAGATAAGTTAAACATTTATTGTACTTTACTAATATTAAACCACAAAAGGCATTATAGTCAATATTTTACAGCATGACCTAAAGAGCTGAAATACTTCCAATGTTCGTTTTTCATGTTATTTTTCTCTTTTTTTATATGCTTTTATTTTTAACTATACGTAAATTTCGATATAATGCAGAGAGAGAGAGAGAGAGAGAGAGAGAGAGAGAGAGAGATGAGGGGTGAATACAAAATAACTTTTAGAGTCCATCAACGCTTTGGCATGTCTCTGGAATTATGAAGAGAGAGAGAGAGAGAGAGAGAGAGAGAGAGAGAGAGTAAACATACGACGTGGAAAAAGGAGAAACGAACATATTTTAGGATTAGATTCAGCTCTCTCTCTCTCTCTCTCTCTCTCTCTCTCTCAAAAGAAGTATAGTAGTAGTGAGAGAGAGAGAGAGAGAGAGATATGGGGGAGTAACTATGACTAATACGTGAAAAGACATTATGCTTTCTCTCTCTCTCTCTCTCTCTCTCTCTCTCTCTCTCTCTCTCTCTCTCTCTCTCTCTCTCTCTCTCTCTCTCTCTCTCTCACACACACACACACACACACACACACACACACACACACACACACACACACACACACACTCAAAAGAAATAGTAGTACTGAGAGAGAGAGAGAGAGAGAGAGAGAGAGAGAGAGAGAGAGAGAGAGCATAATATCTCTTCACGTATTAATTAAAAGAAGAAAAACATGTACGTAATTGAATACTCCCTCTTTAATTCAACATTCATCGTGGGTTACCTATTGGTCATTTCGGGCGCCGTATGACCCACCTGTTGCGGCGCCTTGGAACCGATGAATACTGTGTCAATTTTGGAACAGTGCCGCTGATTTATTGTGGTGTAAGTGACGAGGTGGTAAAAAAAGTCTGTCTCGTTTGTCAGTTGTCAGGTGATGGTGATGCATCGTGGTTGTCTATTAATTAAAAACTCTCTGCTGTGTGTTGGATGTATTTTTTTTTTTTTTTTAAGGTTTTGATAGTGTAATATTAATAGCTTGTTATTTTTATTATTATTTTTTTTTTTTGTAGTTATTTGGTTCATTTTAACTCCTTCAGCACTGGGATGCATTTTTACCACTCGTTTTGTGTACCATTAGACTATTTTATTGACTTCAGGAAGGGTCTGTAGAGGTCAGGTGGTTAATTGCCACTGACTTTACTATTTTAATCCCCACATGAGTTTCTAAAGCTGTATAAAATCATTGCTCTCTCTCTCTCTCTCTCTCTCTCTCTCTCTCTCTCTCTCTCTCTCTCTCTCTCTCTCTCTCTCTCTCTCTCTCTCTCTCTCTCTCTCTCTCATAATAAGTGCAAAATCCATTATGGAAGAAAAAAGAAAAATGTATATATATATATATATATATATATATATATATATATATATATATATATATATATATATATAT
Organism: Portunus trituberculatus; assembly: GCF_017591435.1. Classification (NCBI taxonomy): domain Eukaryota; kingdom Metazoa; phylum Arthropoda; class Malacostraca; order Decapoda; family Portunidae; genus Portunus; species Portunus trituberculatus. The sequence continues at coordinate 9,027,287 of NC_059301.1, forward strand.
ATTTATTTATTTATTTATTTATTTATTGAGATAAATTAAACCATTTTATACGTGTATAATTCGCCGATACCTTCGTTGTCCTCATCAATTAGTAATTCATCAACCGGTCAAGTCTTTTATCTATTCTCACGAGGGGTCACCACTGTGGGTCTTTCTTCTCCTTCAGTACACTCCCCTCTTCTGCCTTTTCCTCTGTCACCCTCACCGCTGGCATGTCTTCCTTCACTGCATCCATAATTCTCCTCTGGTCTTCTTTTCTTCCTCCTCCCGGGTTGGTTCACTCCCCTCTTCTGCCCTTTCCTCTGTCACACTCACCACTTGCATGTCTTCCTTCACTGCATCCATGATTCTCCTCTTTGGTCTTCCTTTCTTCCTTCCTGCCGGGTTGGTTAATTTCCAGCGTCTTCCTCCTTACATATGCACCATCCTTTCTTCTGACGTCCTGTTTCGATCTCGTGTCTCTTCCTTGTCTCCAAACTGACGTCTTCTTAACCTTAATGCCTTCTGTACTGAGACGCATTTTTAACTTGAGTTTTTTGGTGTAATTAAGACGATTTTGTTTTCACTAGGAACGGTTTGTGGAGGTCAGAAAATTGATAACCAGAGTCTTCACTATTTTAGTACCCACATAAGTTTCTGAAGCTGTATAAAACCACCAAATAATAAGTAGAATAAATGTAAAAACGCGTACATGGTACTGAAGAGGTTAACCTAACCTAAACTAACATGTGTGTGTTATCTGTCCTTCTGGTGTGTTCGAAGCAGTGCCATACGTTTACACGAAAGTTGGGTGTAAGACAATAGAAATGCTTAGTATACAGTTTCCTTCCCCAAGCATTGTCGTCTGGAAGTTCACCAGTGCTTTCCGTGTCATAGATAGAATGGTGATCAATAAATGGACCACAATGAACTATATTAAGACTTCCGCAACTGCTGGCACCGTCTTTGGAAACTCTCTGACAACTTACCTCGAATCTGGTGGGAATTATTGACGTTTACAAGAGTGCTTTCGTGACTTTAATGAAAGTTTAGCAAGAATTCGACTTAATCAACATGGAATAGTACTGGCAAAGACCTTATAATCATCTTTAGCTATTAAAAACAATTACGAAGGCACAAAGAGGTAGTAACGTGCAGCTCAACTGGCCCCTTGCTGTCTCTTAGTTTTCATACGTTCTCATGAGGTAAAATTAATATAGCTCATAACATTGTGACTCCTTTCATCACCTCGGCTAAGCTTATGTGATAAACCTTGAGATTACTGAGGAGCATAAGCTTAGGTGGAGAGAGCGAGGGATAAGAGAGAATGTGTGGAGAAAGAAAAATAGGAATAGTTGGAGGAATAAACTCATGAAGGATTACACGAGGCACAGAGCAGGATAAGCCAGTGTCAAGGAAGGAGGATGTAACACAGGTAAGCAGGAAAAAAGAAGAGAATAAAAAATGACAGAATACATGTTGAAAAGACTGAAAGAGAAAGAAAACGAGGGATGAGGATTAAGCCAAGGACAGAGGAGAGATGGCTAACGTGAAAGGAGGACGGTACAATGCAAACAGATAAGAGTGTAAAGAAGGATGCTCTTACATTCTACGTGGGAAGTGATTAGACAGATGATGGAGGGGAGGGTGGGGGAACTGCATGAATAAGTCAGTGCAGAGAGAGAGAGAGAGAGAGAGAGAGATTATTGGTTTCTTATTTGTGTTCCTGTTGTTGTTGTTGTTGTTGTTGTTATAATTACTATCATCATTTTCTTCTTTTTCCCTCTTCTTCTTCTTCTTCTTCTTATTATTATTATTATTATTATTATTATTATTATTATTATGATTATTATTGTTGTTATTATTAATATTATTATCGTTATCATTATTACTATTATTATTATTATTATTATTATTATTGTTGTTGTTGTTGTTGTTTTTGTTGTTGTTGTTGTTGTTGTTGTTACTACTACTACTACTACTACTACTACTACTACTACTACTACTACTACTACTACTATTACTACTACTACTACTACTACTACTACTACTCTAATAATAATAATAATAATAATGATAATAGTAATAATAATAATGATAATAATAGTAATAATGTAGAAGAGAGTGTTGAAAAGCTACAAACGCCATATTGCCTTCCTATAATAAAAGTAATATATTAATACTAAAAACTGCAAAAAAAAATGAAAAAAAATATTAATGAAACAAAAGCAAGACGTAATGCGGAAACACAATTAAAGTGTCTTGTGTTTTGGTCGGCAGAGAGAGAGAGAGAGAGAGAGAGAGAGAGAGAATACAAATGGAATGCAGGCTAAGGAAAACATGTCAAGTAAAGGTGATATGACGCTCTGTGACTGTCTAGCTGGAGCTGACCACTGTTGGGGAGGTGGGGAGGGTGAAGGTGTGACGGCTTGCATGGAGTCCCGTGTTTTGAAATGCTTTGTCCCCCCTCAACACCTGTTTTGAAGGGCCACACAGGTGATTAGTCAGGTTATTATGGCTTGCTTTGTTCCACTAATGATGTGTGCCTCTTGTCAAACTATCATTATCTGAAAGCTCTATACCCGCAGTCATTCCCATCAGAGTGAAAGTATACCGCTAGTGATAAGATTTGAAGTGTTTAAGACCTTCACTCCTGGGAGGCATTTTACTATTTTTGTTTATGATTAGACGATTTTATTTACACTAGGAAGGTCAGTGAAGGTCAGAAGATTAATGATCAGAGGAGTCAACACTTTTAATCTCCACATAAGTTTCTGAAGCTGTATAAAAATGCCAAATAGTAACCAGAATGAATATGAAAACGTATTAAGATTGCGGCTCCAGAGAGGACAACACCACGACACAGGAGCTTACTACCATAATGTCAATGCTTGGCTGTAGCAGCAGGTGATGATAATAACATCCATGGAAAAACAAGCAGGTAAATGTAGAATAGTTATTGTGTTCACTCGTGTTTGAAAATTGACCAGTCATGCTGTAATAGAAATCAATTGACGGGGCAGATAATTGAATCCACATTAGCAATACCTAATTACTTGTACGTAACATATAGCCAATGACTGCAGCACTAAAGGTGAAGAGCTCAATCGCTACTTCTCCTTATATTAATAGTAAATAAACAAGAGTAGCTAGACAGGCTTGTATTCTCAAATTTTTCTGTTTCTCCTCCACTATTTCAAAAGGCTTTTTTAAATTTACACGAGTTTTTTAAGATGTTTTTATGGTTCTACAGGCAGAGTGACAAGATTTATTACATTATTAACTGGAGAAACACTCTTGATAACCCCGCTAATCATCTCTGTGGCCTTGGAAAATAGTCGTGGTGAGAAAAAATCCTGTCCACGGTCCGAGTGTAGGTTGGGCTTCCTCACTCGGGGCAATGGTTTCCTAGCGGGTGGGCTTTCAGATAGGAGGTACCCCAAAATGTATCCCCTTTAGCCCAGAAATTCCTGTGAAAAATCCACTTGGTATAATAAAAAAAAAAAAATGTGGTGTTTGTAGTCGTTTGGCAGAAATGTGCGTTATTAATGGTATAAAAAAAAAAAAAAAAGCAAAGCGTTTCAGAATACGGTCCTTACATACAAAGACAGTGGCTTGAGCTCCGAGTGTGAAGAGTGATGAGCGACAAGCAAAGCGAAGCGTACCTCCCTGTAAAGGAAATGAGCAGCGGAAGTTGTTGGGAAATGAATGTCTAATTTCTCATTCATTTATTCACTTGTTTTTCTATTTATTATTCATTTAGCTATTTATTATTTTCTGGTTCGACTACCGCCCAGCTCTTAGCTCTCACGGAATTATCATTTTCTTATTCTCTTACTGTTGCGGTAAGTCTAAAATCAGCAAGTCAGGCAACCATTTGACAAGCCAATGAAATAAAGAGAGACAGATGGACGACTGACATTGACTAATTAAGAGAGAGAGAGAGAGAGAGAGAGAGAGAGAGAGAGAGAGAATACAAAGGAAATAGAAATAAGTAACCGAGAGACAACTACAAACTGATGAAAACTTGTATCAACATAATTTTGGACGTATAACAGTACCGAGAACTTTGTATTCAAACTAAGGAGAATGAAACCCACACTCTCTTAGCGTCCTGGCGGGTTTGGAGGCTGCTGAGAGGTGGCAGACCGGCACTTTTGTATGATGCAGAGACATGGTCATTGGGGAAGAAGGAGGAGGATATTCTGCAGAGAACGGAGATGAGGATGGTGAGATGGATAGCTCTGGTGTCTCACTGTTGGAAAAAAGAGAAAGTGAAGATATAAGAATGTGTGGAGTGTGTAACGTAAAAGAGAAGGCAAGAGAGGCAAGGTTGAGATATTTTGGACATGTGAAGAGGAGAGATAAGAACCAGTGAAGAAGGCAATACCGGAGAAGGAGTGTGGGTTGGTGGAAAATAAAATGGAAAGATGTGCTGAAGCGAAACATGAATAAACTTTTAGACTGCAAGAAGACGACGCAATGAATAGAAACAGATGGAAAAGTTAACTGGAGCGTCTGGCCTTACTACACAGTGGGAAAAAGGTCGTATGAAGAAGAGAGGTGGCAGGTGAGCGGCTGAAAGTGACTGAACAGGTTACATTCAGCAGTGAAGGAAATGACTATGCAATTAACTCACCTTATAGTAACACTTGCATGTGGTCCGGATGGTGTGTGTGTGTGTGTGTGTGTGTGTGTGTGTGTGTGTGTGTGTGTCCTTGCCTTTTGTTATCTTTCTTCATTTGTGTGTCCTTGTCTTTTGTTCTTATCTTTATTTGTGTGTGTGTGTGTGTGTGTGTGTGTGTGTGTGTGTGTGTGTGTGTGTGTGTGTGTGTGTGTTTGTATACTCATTTATTCATTTATTTATTCTTATGTTTTTGTTCATGTATGTCCTTATCTTATATATCCTTACTTCATTTATTTATTTATTTATTTATTTATTTAGTGTGTGTGTGTGTGTGTGTGTGTGTGTGTGTGTGTGTGTGTGTGTGTGTGTGTGCCTTTGTTTGTTTTATTCGAATACACACCTTGCTGCTGTCACATCTTTATGACTGGAACACATAAGTTTTCCTACGATGTGTGTGTGTGTAATTCACTGTTTGATCTGCTGCAGTCTCTGACGAGACAGCCAAACGTTACCCTACGGAACGAGCTCAGAGCTCATTATTTCCGATCTTTGGATAGGCCTGAGACCAGGCACACACCACACACCGGGACAACAAGGTCACTGCTAGGTGAACAGGGGCTACACGTGAAAGGAGACACACCCAAATATCTCCACCCGGCCGGGGAATCGAACCCCGGTCCTCTGGCTTGTGAAGCCACCGCTCTAACCACTGAGCTACCGGGCCGTGTGTGTGTGTGTGTGTGTGTGTGTGTGTGTGTGTGTGTGTGTGTGTGTGTGTGTGTGTGGCCGTACTGGGTATGGGGCTGTGGGTGGACAGGAAAGGCTGATTCACCGCGGCACTTAGGGAATGAGTCTCACTTTATTGCATCATTATTCCTCTGTTACCGGGAGTATTGCTCTTCAGGTTGTCCCATGATCGTCCCTTGGTGTGGAACGTGAACGGTGGTAGTAGTAGTAGTAGTAGTAGTAGTTGTTGTTGTAGTAGTAATAGTAGTAGTAGTAGTAGTAGTAGTAGTAGTAGTTGTTGTTGTTGTAGTAGTAGTAATAGTAGTAGTAGTAGTAGTAGTAGTAGTAGTAGTAGTAGTAGTAGTAGTAGTAGTAGTAGTAGTAGTAGGGAGTAGAGAGAGAGAGAGAGAGAGAGAGAGAGAAAGGCTGACATTACCTCAGGAATGAAAGGATGCTTCAAAAATGCAAATTCGGAACAGTTGACATGATTAAGTATACTTTAGTGAAGACATATTGCTGTTGTGTTTCATGTTTTCTGCTCCTTGGTCTCCTCCTCCTCCTCCTCCTCCTCCTCCTCCTCCTTCCTTGTCTACTAAGAATTTGATGCGCTTTTATTTTTCTATATATCGGAGTAACACACATTTATATTTGAGTAACGTTAGAGGAATATACACAGCAGAAAATACAGCTGTTGATACTGAAAACCTTAGAATTCTTGATCAATCCTCTAGCTGCTCTTAGATATTGCATTCTGAACTTGCACCAGACCATTTTATGAAGAGTGAAGAGAAGCCGGAACAGAGGAGGAGGTTAACAGGGGAGAGGTAATAAAGTTTGTGTATATCCTCCATTACGATGTGTGTGTCACTGTATAGAATTTTTCAGGCTTAGAAGTGTTGCCAAAGTAGTTCTGTGCTATGAATAATCAACACTAAGTACAGTATATTAATTACGGGATCAGTTAGCGGTATTACTTTTACTTTCTTTTAAAGCCACAATTGAGTTAATTTGAGGATGTCTCCATTCTTTCGTCACTCGTATTATTATCAAAGTGGCGTCATATCCTAATGAGCTGCATGGAATATGGTGACATTTATCTATTCTCATGAGTGTTTTCGTGATTATTTTTTTTTTTTTTTTTTTTTTTTATGGAAGAGGGAAGACCGGCCAAGAAAAAAAAGGTCCACTGAGGTGCCAGTTCCCACACAGATTGAGTAGAAAGTAATGACAAGGGGACTCTAAAGAATAGAAAAGTAGTCATCTTTTTTATCTCTTTTTTTCGATTTTAAATGTTCGTGAAGAGTTCATGTGTAATTAGATGCATGCAGTTTTGTGTGAAGAAAGAGAGTTGTGTAGAGAGCAGGCTGTGACTGTGATACTTTATTAAGGAATCTACATTATCAAAGAGGAATGAATGCACTCATGGGACCACAACGAAACACCTCTGTGGCCTTTGAAAACAATCCTTGTGAGTCCATTGAGTGTTATAGTGCATACCTTTCCCTTCGTGGCGCCAGTGTGACCCGCCGTGAAAGCAGGCGTGTAATCTGTGACGCATATTAATTAAGCAGCCTGGAGGAGGAACTTGTTAGAAAATATAGCACAAATTCAGAAGCTCGTAGAGGTTATTATTTTTTTTTTTTTTATGTAAGAGAGAAAGAAGTTCAACAAAAAGGTCCACTTAGTTAATAGTTTCCAGTCCACGTGCAGGTTTGAGAGAGTTAGCCTAAAGAAAGGGATGTATGTTTTGAAGCCTTCCTACAACAGACAATGGGAGTGGAAGGGAAATAGAAAGGTCACTCGATAATCTGATGCGGCAAACTATCCTCCTCCCCTCCTCTCCCGTGTTATATATTATGAACCCTGTCGCCCCTCGCGTGTTTGTTACCGTGCACGTGTTGAAGGCCGCCAAGGATATTGAGTTCTCTTGCCTGGGTTGAACGAACTTAAGCTATATATACTTAATGAGGAAAACTCCGCAACACACACACACACACACACACAGGGGCTTCGGGTGTTTAGACAGGCTGACAGGCAGGGATTGAGTGATAGTGATGGATTACTCGTATGAGCAAGAAAAAAACATAACTGACAGGAAAATGAGAATAATAAGTGATAACACGAGCAGATATGAAAACACGGCGACACACACACACACATCGAGAGAATGAAAACGTACAACGTACGTACAAAAACACTCATGCACACGGAGTGAGAATGAAACACACACACACACACACACACACACGGAGAGAGAGAGAGAATTATAACCAACACGCTGACAAATTCTCTCTCTCTCTCTCTCTCTCTAATGAGAGGGATAGGTGGGGGAAGGAGGTTATCTGTGTGTGTCTATGTGAGGTGCAGAGTTTCTGACAGGATAGGACGTTACCTGCCACAGAAAGGCGACGGCGGTGACTAATAGAGGCAGTGGGTATTGATTCCTTCTCTTGCCCACCACCGCCTTCCTTAGTGAGCAAAGACACGAACTGCACGAAAAAAATAACTCGTGTGCGGAGAACCTCATGTTTTTCTTGTTCCAGTAATGAATGACAATGTTAGGGGAAGAAAACAATGTTATTGCTTTCAGCGCCTCGCAAGGTATCATTTGTTAGGTAGTCAATATACAAGTGTGTGTGAAGTTTGATAAGTGAATACCGTAGACCCTTCACGCAAGAAAGTAGTATTACATTATCTTAGTGATTCATGACAACGTAAGCAAGATTAACTTTGGATACATATGTGCATATAGCTTACACTTTTGCTTAATTCTTTTTATTACATTTTTTTTTTTTTTTTTTTTTTTTTTTTTTTTTTTTTTTTTTAAACACCCTAGGTACACCCAGGCTGGTACAGCTGTAGTCACTCTGCGCTCACACTGCAGTTGTTGATTTTAACAAGCTGGAATGCCACCACACAGAAAAATGTTTTCATAATTTTTTCAGATTGATTGACATTAATTTTCATCAGTTAATCCTCAGACTCTTTAAATGACAAGCATAAGCTCTAGTTGGACATACAGTATATCCTTAGAATGAGAGCAAATGAAAAGAATGTCCTTTTAATCTTATTCCTCATCCTTCCCTGCATTACAGGTTAGAAAATTCTGTCTTATATAGAACAAGCTATTAACTCAATGAAAGTATGTGGAATGCACTACAGTTCTCACATGTACAGTACAAAGGTACTGTACCTTCACACCTCAATAACCAAAATAGTGGCGGTAGTATGTGTGTTCAGTATTCCTAGCCTATGTACTGCTACTTATATGGTACATATGGATCAGCTTTATTCTGTATTATGTGAAACATTTATTGGCTGCTTACATTGATCTGACATCAGTTGTTAGTATTTTTTTTTTCTTTTCTTTTCTCCAGTGTTTGTCTCAAAGTAATATTGGCAGGTATGTCTGGCACACCAGCCACTGTAGGTTTCTGGAAACTGTTAGTGTCCATTTATACTGTGTTGTATTGGAAAACAGGTAAGTCAAGCAGTTAGCTAAACTTACAAAATATTCATGACAATTGTTTTCCTTCAGAGTAGAAACCACCAACAATGCATATCACTCAGCCTCGTCCCCCTGTGGCCACTGGGTCCACAAAGAAAGGTGTTACTCATGGCCCCACCACCACCACCACCACTGCTACTTCACCTAACATGGACAGCACCCTCAGCTTGGTGAAGCAGCTTGTGACTCACTTTGTGGAGGACTCCTTCAGTCAGTTCCGCCTGAGAGACAGGGACAAAGAGGAAGCCTTCAAAGGGAAGCTGAAGGTGCTTGTCTACTCCATACTGCTCTCCCACAGAAAAGGTATTTCATGTGGATGTGTGCTTTGTCAGAACTACACAATTGTTTTGTTAACTGCCATAGAATTGTTTTATTTCCATTGTATCAAAAAAGACAGAGCAGGCATAGATCCAGCTTGAATACTGCTATACATTTTACTATAATAGAAGGACTTTTGACAGGTGGCTGGAGATATATGGGAAGACAGTTGCCAGAAAGGATAGCAGTACTACAAAGTGTGTAATTCTCTCTCTCTCTCTCTCTCTCTCTCTCTCTCTCTCTCTCTCTCTCTCTCTCTCTCTCTCTCTCTCTCTCTCTCTCTCTCTCTCTCTCTCTCTCTCCAGACCATGCCCGGGAGAGGTCATGTCTGCGCCTGAATGAGCTGGAGGAGGTGATTTGGCACACCCATGTCCTGCGCCAACAGCGACGCTACGATGATGGCAACGCACTGGACAGCTGCCTGCATGTCCTCAGGGAAGGAGGTGAGAGAGAGAGAGAGAGAGAGATTATGCCATTATGTTTTCATTTGTCGTTTTGACTTTTCCTGATTGAAATGTGTATTGGTGATTAAATAGAAAAGAAATTTATGCATATGAGACATGGCATATACACACTATAGTAACAGTAATATTCACAAAAAAAATGACAAGAATTAACCACAATAGAGACATAAATTCATGATTCCACACCCAATAAATATGGTGAAACACAAAATAAAATTAAGCAATGTTCCAGGTCACTTGGAGACTGGGAGTGATGTGAGGACAGTGATGAGGTTCCTAGTGGCTCTGAAAGGTCAGGGTGGGCCAGATGGGGAGATGCAGCAGCCCATCCTGGCAGAGCTCAGGCCCAGGATTGTCCAGGAGAAGGAGGTGGGTGGCACACATAACCTGAATTCCCTCAGAGTGTTATGACAAATAATTGCCTCCCAGTGTTTCCAAAACAGCTATACCACTACTGATTCTCCATCCTGTGTCTCCACCTACACTAATACATACATACAGCTCTTCATCTTACCAGCTAAAATTTATAACCTCTTCCATGAACTTTAGCAACCATAGAATACACTGTCCTTTTCTTTGTACTGTCTATAGGTAGTGTGAATTTATATATGTAATTAAGTCAAACAGCCTTGTTATGATTTAAAGCCTTAATATTGTATATATTTCTTTGATCTAAAAGAAAGGAATTAAACATGTACATATAGTTGTGTCCTGAAATCATTATAGGAATGCAGGTTACTAATCTTGCCTCCCTGCCAGTTCATTGGGTCATTATTCTCTATGTGTTCAACAGAATGCTCCATGTTTCCTCCTCGGGACCTCTACAGTATGGTGACACATTCCTGCAGAGGGCTGAGTGTGGTCGTCCTTACTCCTCTTCCCTTCCTCTCTTTACACTCACCTCCCCATGTCTCTGCCACATGGAAGGGAAGGTACAGCAGGCAAATCCAACCCTTACGATTTAGAGGAAATGATCAGGCTGAGTGAGGCACCTCCAGGCACTGGGGTCAGCCCTATGCTCACTGGGGAAAAGGTCTCACTAGCAAAGGGAAAGTAAGTCTCCCATTTATCCTGTTGGAAAATTTTGTTCAAAACTTCATAGATCTGTGGAGAGAATAAGTTGATAAACAATTCAGTCAAACTAATGAATTATTTAATTATTAGAAGATGCATGATTTAACTTATTACTCTAGAATTGCCATAATACTTAGAGGATGATTATGAGCGAATATCATGAATGTGATAATGAGTGTGAATTCCATTAGGTAGATATCAGTCTGAAACTATATATATATATATATATATATATATATATATATATATATATATATATATATATATATATATATATATATATATATATATATATATATATATATATATATATATATATATCAGTGGACTATTTGATATATGAATATTTAATTAGATGTTTCTTACTTTTTGTAAAAGTATATAAGTTTGAAGACTATTTTTTTGCTTATTAGTACAAGAATGTAACTTAATAAATATATCTACTATTTTCTCTGGCAGAGTGTTGGGAGCACTGTTACAGGAGTCTAAGAAGGAAGTGACTCCTCACATGACTCTCTCCCTTCCTAAGTTGCCAAACAATGCTGAAGGTTACACTCCCTTCAGCCTGTCCTCAGTCACCAACACTACCACTGCTCCCATGGCCATCTCTCCTTCTTGTAACAGTGGTGTAAGTTACTCTCCACCTATTTGTTCCAAGCGAGACTCAGACAACCTAGGGAGGGGACAAAGAACAGGAGGAGTTATGTTGAAGTTGAGTGTATGGGAAGATAGGAATGCTGATGGATTTAACATTTTTCTTTATCTCTTATGGGAAAAATTTGTTTAATGTATTGTACAGCTTGCTTGATATAAGGCCAAGGATCTGGAATGGATAGAAAATTTATACTGAGGTATCACTGTAAATAAATTCTTTAATTCTATGATTTTTTTCAGCATACTTGTTTATTATTACCTACACTTCTTGGTAATTGTCAATATCTTAGATGCTTTTTATTGATTAACATCCTTTTTCCCATCCCAGTGGGGGTTGGATGCGTGATGGTTCTCCTCCATTCTCTTCTATCTTGTGCAACCTCCTCATTCACTCCCAATAGGCTTATATCCTGCTGAATGCATTTCCTCCATGTGTTCTTAGTTCTTTTGTACTGGTCTTCCACCAGTCTCTATAATTTTCACCTCTCTTGCTGTATTATCTTCCCAACCTCTTTGCATGCTGCACTTTCGTTAATATACATGAAAAATTTGTCAGGCTTTGAGATTTACGTTGGCATTCCAGGCAGGAGGTGATGAAGGGTATGCTTCCTCCAACTCTGCTGCCAGTGATTCCCCAGGGGATGAAGAGGACCCCTGGGAAGCTGTGCTGGCCGCCTTCCCTCACCAACCGCCGCACCTGGGCCACCCTTGGGCACATCCCTGAAACCAAAGAGAAACCATTTATATCTGAGGCAGGAGAAAAGACATCACATAAGTAAGATCCTTCTATTGTTTCTTTTATTTCAATTTTTACATTTTTAGTTATTCTTTTATTTAGTTATTTTTAGTTTGTTTTTCTCATGGTTCAACATAAATTATTCAGCCATTTAGAGAAATTTTTATGTACTTATGCTACATCACAGAGTTTCTTCTCTCCATTTTATTCACATATATGTTTTTCCATTCTGATTATTAACATGATCTTTTATATACCTTATATTTTTATATCATTGTAATTTTTTTTATTCATTATACAGTAGCAGCACTGTAGCCAATGAGCTTATATTGAAATTTGCGATTGTAAGATTACTACATATATACATACATATTGCCACCTAGAGAGCTTTAGGAAGAAAGGTTTTAACTTTGGAACTGTTTCTAATTCTGCATAGACTATTTCCAAAGAGAAGTATTTATATTAGCCTGTCTGATCAGAATGTTTCTCTACTCAACTCTTTTGCACTTCCATCTGTGTGTTTGCATTGTACTAGGAAATCCCTTCAAAGTCACTTATATACGACTGTGTGTTTCCCAACAGTATATGGTTACTATACCAGGAATTGTGGTCCATCGTAGGTGGACACTCCATCCCTCAGCTGTGTGTGAGGCCCATGAAGGAGCTGTGCCAAGATGTCCTCTATCTGCTGATTGGAGTTCCCTCACACAGCTTTCCTTGGTCTGATGTGAGTCCTGAATGCATTCATTGTGTTTTCAAGTGCTGTGTTTTGGACTGATCATTTTAGTAAATTGTGAAACTAAAAATTATGAGTAAGAATAATTTTAAATAGAAAGTAAAGCTAAAGAATATTTCAGTTATTATCATCAGTGAAATTTATCTTCATTATGATTATTTGATTAAATATCCACATTTTCCCCTTATTGTATTGGATGGCAGGTGAAACAAGTTTCTTCCTTTTGAGATTCCTCTTTAAAAGGAAGTATATTGCTTTTGGGTTGATTTTCCCTGGACCGGCTGCCATTCAAGACTGTCTCTGAGGTTGACTGCACCATGTGATGTTTCTCAGTCTGGCTGCCTTTTACCTTGGAGATATAAACTACCTCACTATGTTCTAAACAATTACACTTGATTGTTTTATTTTGTCCTATTTTTGTTGGGTTGTGAATAGGAATGTGTTTCTGCATTGAAAGTTCTTCCTTTAGGAAATTACAGAAAAAAAACTAATAAAATCTTTAAATCTCTTATTCAATATCATAGCAATATAAACAATATTTGTATTATATGACTTATGAGCGATGGAGTTGTTGTTTCTCTAACATGAAAGGATACATCAAATATGAATGTGAGCAGCAGAGATAACGGCACTTTCCTTTTTTTAAGGTATCTCTTTAAAAGAAATGCTACATTGAGAGGGATCAAATACAAATCAAATACCTATGCCATGCTCAAAAATCTCAATTATTAGATTTTTTTTATGAATTAAAGATACTGGCACTGCTTGTATTTCATTTTATGTATGGAGAATTGATAGTGTTTTAATTAATCTCCACTGCTGAATAGAACAGCAACACAAAAACAACAACTTATATTTACAGACTGAGGAGTGTTTCAGCATCAGGGAGGATCTGTGTCACTCTAACATCACCCCGGAGGCACTGCGAAGCTCCTTGCTGCCCCTTGTGGAATGTGGCACACTAGTTCACAGGTAATTGCTGAAACTTTTCTTATTTTCATTCATTTTGCTTGTACAACACATCCCTACAGATTTTACCCTATTTAGTATGGCCTCATTTAGAATAACACTCATTAGTGGTTGACAAATTTAACAGGTTGTTAATCCCAGAGCTTGTAGGATGTGAGTAGCTCCTTGTGGTGGCTGGCTTTGAAATTTTATGAAGTCAACAGCACAGAACCAGGTGATAAACTCTTAATGTTTATAGTAATGAAGACAATCAGCAGGTCTTCTCTTCAGTATGGTGTTCATCTTTTGTTATATGTTTAGGCTACAATGTCATGGCATATCATTGTAATTGAAGTGATACTCATTTTTCCATACTGCATACTTGTTTTGATTTAGTAATAATGTAGGTTCACCCCAACTTAGATTTGAGCCCATATATTTACCAAATATATTTTCAGTAATCACCTGTCCCATTAAAACTGTGGATCAATACGTGAGTGGTTCAGGAAAAATTCTCAGAAAATCTTTTTTCCAGCTTCTCACATTATACATGAAATTAATATAGAATTGCAATGCAAGTTTTTGTAGTATATTTTTCCATCTTATGGATAGGAATGCAACTTTTGATATTGTGTTGTTGGTTAGTTTATTAAGAAAGGCAAATTTAGTTCAATAGTTTGTAATCTTTTAATCATGAGTATGATGGTTCTGTTGTATTAATCATTGAATCAATAACCCTGGTATATTTTTTCTCAGGCTTGAAATATTGTTTCCCACACCAAAGTCTGACACCCAGCAGCTGTTGACTCATGGCTCAGTGTTCACGGCTTTCACCTTTGCTATATCCAGTGTGCTGCAAGTGCACAGGTATGAGTTGGTAATGACATTAGAAAATATTTGTGGCCTGGTTATGTAGAATTATGTTGAAAAGTTTGTCATAGACTATCATGAATGAAAATTTTTACCATGTTGATGACTGTCACTGTAAAGCCAACTCATGTTTTTTTAACCATAAAAACTCTTTATGGAATGCACATAAACTGAATTAATACCTTACAGGGAGATGGTACTTTCTCTTGGGGATGAGACTCTCCTCTCAGCACTGCAGGACAAAGCTCAACCTCTAGTCAAGAAGATCAAGTTTGTTGCTTCAGTTTGCAAAGTCTCACTGTCTAATAATAAAGTTAAGCTGCCTGCTGCACCAGGAATCAACGACAGAAAGCAGCAGGGCAGTGTGGATGAGAGCTGTGCAGGTCTTCCTAGAGGACTGTGCCTGCTGGGGGAACTGCTCCACCGTATCACCACCACCACTGACCGAGACTGTCTGCTTCTCCTCATTTCTATATTTAGGAGCGCCTGTATTCCCTTCTTCCGGTAACTGTTCTTGTCTTCACTTTGAGCATGATATCCTTGGTTGATTTTCCTAACATTGTCATTTACCACAGTTCTTGTTCTTGCAGTACCATATTGTAATATACTGTACATGTAAAGTGTACATAAGATACTTAATTTTAATATTTGAAAAATTTATTTGTCACTTCTATAGTAACCTAAGAGTAAATTATCTGGCAAATTTAAATAGAGATGTGCAGTGCCCACATGATGCAAAAGCAATTCCTTTGTGTATTTTGATCAGTAGGGAAGGCAGGGAGGCAGTGGCGTAGTGGATAAGGTGGTGAGCATGGGATCGGGCAGACGTCCACACTTAGGTTCAAATCCCACCACATATCACTTTGAAGCTATGCCATTTGTCAAGTAGTTTAAAGTTACCTACATGTCACCATGAAACCCAGGTTCTAGGTGGTTACACCAAAGATGTGCTTGGGCCCTAATATGGGTACCCCTATAAATAGAATTGCCTGCACTACTAATGGGCAGAAGCTGAACAGTGCTTGCCACATATACTCTTCAAGTATGCCTACAGGCACTATAGGCCATAACATAAAAAATAAAAGAAATAAAAGTTAAATCATTAAGGAGACAAGTTGAGGATTCTGTGGGTGTGTATTGCAGTTATCTGGAGGAGTGGATCTACCATGGTGTGTGTTCAGACCCTGGGTTGGAGTTCATGATTGAAGTGAATGGAGCTGCTCTTCTAAGAAGGGACCGTACATACTGGACCTCAGGCTACACGCTCCGCCCTCAGACCTCTGTGCCTGCCATGTTCCTGGATGTGCTGGAAGAGGCCTTTGTTTGCGGCAAGACCATCAACCTGCTTCGCCTCTGCTCTGGAAAGGTACTGAATGTACACTCCTGGCTCAGCAGACTCCAGTAGTGTGTATGTGTGTATGTTTCTGTAAATATTTATATTGAGTCTTATTCTATGAATATATTCTTGCCTACAGATAGTGACACAAACTTTGATAGCTTTGTGGTTATTTTTTTTTAAGATTATCCAATCAAGAGTATACAAATTGAAGGATAGCTAATTCTGCTTCGATTGTTAGAGTTACTTCCTTAAGTTGATGACATACAGTTGGTACTGATACCTTGGATGGTTTTCTCTTCCAACAACAAATTTATCCTGATTGTTCTTTTCCTTATACAGCTTCAACAAATATATTGAATAACAGAAGTAGCTGGATAAGAATAGTGCAGAAATTGCTGGCAATTTATTCTATTATTTATTTTTAAGTGTGTAAACTTATCCTTGATTGATAACAATCAATAGTGAAGCAGTAAGTAGGTTACTGGATGAGGTGTCAGAGTTCAAGTTGTTTTGCCTCAGACAGTTGAGATGAACAATTTCTGAGAATAGAGACCAACTGTTTGGCAAATCACACCATCAACTTTGTTGATTTCCTCTGTAGAGACAAGGAACAGCAATTGACATGTATGACTCAAACTTTATAAAAATACAACACATTAAACATCATACAAGAATATATAACCAATAGTGACTCCAGTATCTATGGACAGGAAAGTATTAATTATTGACCTATTTATCCCTCATGCAGCATTACCTTGTGGCAGGAAACCATGACCAGCCACACATGCAGCTGTGTGTGTCTGGAGAAGAGCTGACACACATGCAGGAAAAGTGTCAGCATTACTCTGCCAATATGGACCTCCTGGCAGCCCAACTCCAGGTGAGACAGGGATGGCAGGTGCATTAACTTGGTTGTGTATTAGTCAGTTTGTCTGTTGATTACTGTTACATAGAAAGATGATGAAAGTATGTCATGGATTCAATGAAGAGTAGGTATAAATAGGATATGTCATGCTGTGAATGATAATGAATGAATAATTTTGGTAAAGGAATGCTATTCTAAAGATGCTTAAAGGAGAAAGGATAGATGAAATACTAGGTGAAAAGTAAATTTTGTGGGGTCAGCCTGGAATTGATGGGTACGTGACAGATAAATGAAAGTTGAGGAATTGATAGGTAGAGGTTAGTGATGATGAGAAGGATGTTGTCACACTGATGGGAGTGGTTAGTGTTGGCTTGTTTTAGAATATAAAGTAAATGAGGAAAATATGGTGCTGTCTCTCAAAAGAGAAGGAAGAAAATTTCTAACTAATCTGTAAAATTAATTATAAAGTTTGCTTATTTAGAGTATATACTTTAATTAACTGATGTAAGCTAATTCAGGAATTGATAATCATGATTAACTTTTCCTTTATTGAACGTGAAGGAGTCATTGTGGTGTGTAATTTTCTTTTTCATTTGCTTCAGGTCACAGTGCAGCAGAAAGCAGAGGAGGAGAAGGCTCACAAACACAGGCTTCAACTGATCTCCTCCAATAAACATGCAGCTGTCCTCAGAGAGATAGAGAGTAAGTGAAAACATAGGATTCTCTCATTTCTTGGTATATATATATATATATATATATATATATATATATATATATATATATATATATATATATATATATATATATATATATATATATATATATATATATATATATATATATATATATATATATATATATATATATATATATATATATATATATATATATAAGTTAACATATTATTAGACACTCGTGTAGCTCTGTTGACTCCTGAACTTTTTTTTTTTTTTTTTTTTTTATCCTATCTT
This sequence comes from Portunus trituberculatus, assembly GCF_017591435.1. Classification (NCBI taxonomy): domain Eukaryota; kingdom Metazoa; phylum Arthropoda; class Malacostraca; order Decapoda; family Portunidae; genus Portunus; species Portunus trituberculatus. The sequence continues at coordinate 9,045,102 of NC_059301.1, forward strand.
GTCTTAATGAAGGCACATTTTTCTCAAATTTGTTTAATATTATAGCTTCATTCTGACACACCACAACTCATTCTAGCTTTCATGATGATTGACGATGATTATTACATGACACAATTCATTCCAACTTTTCTAAGAACTGATAGATTATTACTTGATGTGTAATAACATAGATTGTGTTTAGTTATGAACTTGTGAGAGTTAGTATAAATACTGATTTCACTGACCAGTTAAATTTATGAAGGATCATGGACATTTTATGATGATTATAGACTTTATATTATATCTTAGTCATGTATGTATGTATGTCTATCTGATGAGTATTTTTTTGCACTTCCCTGAATTTATAGCAAAAGTCTTCACATATCATCCATCCTTTCATTTTTTAGTCTTTCATTCTCCTATTGTGCATCCTTCATACTACACAATCAAATTTCTTCCTTTTATTGTTTTGTGTAATTACAAAGCCTTCCTTGTCAACTTATTTTTCTGCAATTCTTTCCAAACAATTGAATAATTCCACATGGATCCTAAAGGAATTTAAATGTATTCCAATGTAAAATATTTGTATTACTCTATTTATGATAACACATAATTTTGATGGAATTTTCTTTGAAAGGCAAGATGCAAGAGCACAATCAATTAGTGAAAGAAGAGAAGGCAGTGAGGCTTAAAGAACTGAAGGATGAAATGCTAAAAGCTGAGAAGAGGAAGCAAGAAGAGAAGGAGAAGGAAGCTGAAAATGACTGGAATATTGCTCAGGAACAGCAAGAGATAGAGAAAAGACAGATAGAGCAAGAAGAAGCCCTAAGGTATGTTTCCATGTGATTGGTTATTGTATCATTCATCCTTAGGTGGCAGAAAATAGTAAGCATTAGTGAGGTTCATAAAATGTTTGCCAAGAGAAAACTATATTTTATGTAGAGATATAAAAAAGTTGAATAGGAATGTAAATGGAATTGAGAGATAGAATTGTTGAATAGGAATGTAAATGGAATTGATTTAGTGATGTTTGAAAGCAATGAAGGTAAAGGGGTTGGTTTTGATTGACGTTATAAATTTGGATCTAATAGCAATATAAAATTAGGCTGAATAGAGAAAATATCAGTTTATGTGTTTATTATGGTTAATTTTGTGCAAACTTAAAATCATGAGGAATGTGTTTGGATATTTTGAGATTATGATAAAAAATGACAGTAAGTATAGAAGTATATAAACTATTTGATAGAATAATGGTGATACCAATCATATATGGAAGTGAGACTTGATTATCAAATGCTGTCAAAGTTCAGGATCCAAGTGATTGAAATGAGTTACCCATAAAATGCCTGTAGTGTGAGAAGACTCTATTTCTAGAGGTAATTATTTAGTCAAGAGTGAAAAAATTAAAGCTCAGCTGCTTTAGGGTATTAGTATTAAAAATATTTGTTCTTAATATCAGAACTCACTGTAATTAACTTTTGCAATGTACATGCATCTGCAGAGCCAAGGTAGAGCAGTTTTATCAGCAAAAGATAAAGGAAGCAGAACGCGCTGAAGCTGTTGCCAGATGGAGAATGCAGAGGTGCTCCCTGAGTGCTGTCCGAAAGCATCACATCCAGCACACTTCCTGGCCCCCTGTCCCAGAGGATGCATCATCCAAGAACATGGAGGAAGAGATACTTGATCTTGCATCACCACAAACACCAGATTCCTTGCCAGAACAACCTGAGACGCCAGACCAGGAGCAGGTTCTTTGTGGTGGTGCTCTGAAGCGGCCACGCAACATGAACACAAGACCAGACTCACAGATGCATTACAGGGCCAAGGGATGTACCTTTGCACCCTACCACCTTCAGACTGAGAAGAGTGAGGAACTCCTGAAGGAGAGCCCCAACCAGGAGGTGTCTTCAGTGTCTGACATGACAGCCTCTTTAATGAGCACGTCTTCAGATTTTGTGGACACGCCTTTTGATGAGAATCTCCCAGATTTTGAGTCTGACTCCAAGATACAAACAATTCCTGAGAGTAGTGTTATTGAAAATGAAAACTATGCATATATGAAGAGCTCCATTGAGGCAATTTTGTATGATAATGGCAATGGCAATGCCAACCTCCCTAGCAGTACCACTGCTGAAACTGTGAATGCTCCCCCTATTATGCTCACGGAATCTCCAGATGCCAATGCCAACATTCCAGAGACAATCACTATTCTTGAAACAAGCCAGAATGAAACCCAGCAACAAAACACCTCAGACAACAGCAACACAGCAAACCAGAATCTGAATGAGCTTGTACTTCAGTTCAGAGAGAGACGTGCTCAGGCTGCAGCTATCAAGGAGAAAGTGCTAAATGAGTACCACCAGACCACCACTGCCAGCAAAAACAACATGAACATCCTCAGGTCCAGAGTCATTCCCTCCTCAGCTGCTGCCAGGAACAAGCAGCGAGTCATGGAGACAGAGTTTGGCATGGCAGACACAGAGCTACAGGAGGCAGGAGGCCATGGTATGTACAGTCGGCAAGTGTCCAACACCAGCACTTGCAGTTTCCGTTCCTGCTCCTCCTCAGAAAGGCCAACCTCCTCCTCCACTGCCTTCACTACTCCAGATGAAGAGAGGCCTATCCTTATTGACCAGGTAAAGATTGTGTTCCCTTTGTTGTGGCTCCTTCCTGCTGCCTCAGAGCTTAGGTGACTCATCTTGCATTTCTGGCACTACCATTCTTTTGCTCACTCTTACCTGAAAGTGAGTACTCTGCATCATGACAGTTTGATGCAAGATTTCCTCTATTTGCTTTCTTTGTCTTTCTTCTTTACCTCTTTGCTTTCAAGCTCTTTTCTTCTTATCCTTGTTTTTCATCACATTTGTTATCATCTTACATTGTATATAACGACATATATCAGGATGGTATCCCATTAAATGTGGTTAATCATTCATTCACTTGAGGTTTTGCTAAAGATCACAATGATGTTTTCAGAGAATCATTATATACTTATTGAGTAAGAATGTAGAATACTTAATTTTCAGTCTTTAATGAAATTGATCTATCAACTTACTAACACTTTTCCTTCTTTTCATACATGTATATCTTTTATCTTTTGTCTTGTAATTGTTGGTCACAGTTTTTCAATTCTGCAAGTACAGTCATGGTCAAAAGTTGAATAAAGTGCTGCATTCATTTCTATTGTGCTTACTGTTTTCCTCAGTCTAATTCCTTTGATCTGTTGATAGTTTTCTCACCAAACCTGACACACAGTAAGGTGTCAGCAGATGAGAACTTGAGATAAGGTAGAATACAAAACACAGTACAAGTGAGTGTGGCAGGTTATGTAAGTACTGACCATGATTGCACTATGAAAATACTTCTCTTTTCCATAAAACAAGTAACTGCAGATTCTTTTATAATCTACTTTCTTTTCATGCCTGTTCAATAACATTATGCAGTTTTTCTCATCTATGAATACATAATGGAAAACAAAAATTTTCAGCAGTTTTCAGGTGTCAAATCTTAGAAATTGATAGTAAAACAACTAATATATATTTTATATATTGTATGTAATTTTATGGGAGATTACAAGGGTTGGTAATATGATTGTATTTATGTATGTACATCTAAGTGTGACTTAGCCAACAGTTAAAAGGCCTGTAGATGATGGCCAGAAAATTAGGAGCACTAGCCCAAGAACCAGAGTTTGATTACCATTGTACTATAAACAGTTATAACCCATGAAAGCTCTCTCACCAATGTGTCATATTTTCTCAAGCTGAAAAACCATGATAGATTAATCAGAAAGATATGTGCACTAATTTAAGAATACAAAAGTAGTACTTAAATGTGACATGAAATTTAACAAACACTTACTCATATATATATATATATATATATATATATATATATATATATATATATATATATATATATATATATATATATATATATATATATATATATAATCCAGCAAGATACTTAGAAGTAACATTTCTCACTAATGGTTGGTAATGTCTCTGAGGAACCATGTCTCTGCATAGACTGTTGAGAACCATCATGCTATAGGCCCTTCTCCTCCATCCTCCTTAATGCTGCAAGGTTGGTGGGGAAGTGTTAAAGGAACGCGGCCGTAGCATTCATGGCCACGCCTCTGATGCAGTCATTCATAAGCTGCTGTGGAAGAATGTAGGTTTTCTGGCTCCCTCTCCTCCCCTCCCTCAAGATTATTGTTTTTGTGCACCTGTACCCTGACTGTGGCATGGCACCTCACACTTTTAGACCAGGAAAGCTATGTATGTGTGTATGGGGAGTATATGTGTGTGTATGTGAGTATACCTCACCAGTCTTAAGAATAATATGCTGGACCCATAATCACCAGCTGTTACCCTCCTAGAGAGAGTCGATAAGTCATACAGTCCAGTCTGCAGATTAGGCTGAGACCTTTTAACACAGCAGACCTTGGTAACTAATTGCTTTTCAGTGCCTCACTGGAAACCTTTCCACCTAAGTGGACCACAAACCCTGTCCTCTGAAGTAACATTACTACTGAACTCATTTTGCAGTATGTCTGTGTGCCTGTGTGTCTGTGTCTTTGTCTATGTGTGTAGGTATGGATGAGTATTATGCTTTAAGTGTCAGGAATTAGAAAATAAGAAACTGTCATCACTGCAATTCTTGTCATTTTTGTCATTTTTGTAATAATCATTTATAGTTTATATATATATATATATATATATATATATATATATATATATATATATATATATATATATATATATATATATATATATATATATATATATATATACATACATAATGGAGCATATGCACAATCTCACTACTTTTGCTTACTATTCATATGTTTATATATTTTGTTGTGCATGATTTTTAAGTCTGGTCATGACACTGATAAGACACGGTGATATAGATTGATAGATGTGTCCTTAGTCTCTGCATCTTGTCCTGTGGTACTTTACAAGGGCAAATAGATATAGATATGGCTCTCCAGTTCATATGTTTTGTGCTACAATAATAAAGGAGCATCCAGTTATCAGATCCTAACATATAATGTCATACAGATATATAACTTGAACCATATATTTTGCTACCTGTTTGATATCTTGAAAGCTCCCTCATTAATGTCTTGTAAAGGTAATGAGGGGGGCTGAACTGCCTCCATCCCTTACATTGCTTACTGGATTATCTATCAAAGGTAGAAGATAATAGTACACTGAAAATCTCCATCAGGACAGTTCTGTATCTTTAGCTGCTGATGATATGTAATACATTTTGTTCTCTAGTTTTGATACAGTTAGATGTTTAGCTGCAATTACATTTTGAGTTTCTCAAAAAAAAACTTTTGTCAGGAAATGCAGAATGTATAGTATTGTCCTGGTATCAAGATTTGTGCAAGCAAGAGTTATTTCTCTTCGCAAGGTTTTTTTTAATAAATCTTTTTCAAAGTTAGTAATAAATCCCACTCACAAAAATACTGATAGAAATGCAGTTCCTAATTAAAAGTATCACCCAGGTGATGCCAATTTCACTAATGACATGATTGAATGAAACTCCTTTTCTCTCTCTCTCTCTCTCTCTCTCTCTCTCTCTCTCTCTCTCTCTCTCTCTCTCTCTCTCTCTCTCTCTCTCTCTCTCTCTCTCTCTCTCTCTCTCTCTCTCTCTCTTTGCAAAGTCTGTTGCTAAATGCAGGTTTGCTCTACTGGTATCAAATATTTTACATATCTGCAACTCATAAGGGCTTGATTTACTTGATTCACTACTCTTTACATATTAAAACATAATCACTAAATTTGTATGCCAACACTTTGCCATTCAAGTAGATTTGTAAATCAGCATTTTAATGAAGTTTTGATGCTTGAAGATTACATCCCTCAAAACAGTACAGTATAAGTTTATTGTTTGAAATGTGTATATGGAGTATCCTGTAAAATTTTTTAAATTTTTTAAAGGTAGTATCACATTAGAATTTACAAGGTGAGAATCCTTCCTCAGTTCTTTGGTTCCTCTGTAACATACATCAAGAGTTCTGTATTATGAACAGATTCATTGCTTCCTTAACTGACTTCCACACTGTATATGACAGATGTTTGTGTCAAGAATTTTCTTTTAACATCTAAGATGGAATAAAGTAAGTAAGAATGGTGAAGCTTTGTAATATGTATACTTGAGTGGTACCTTAACCTTGTTTGTGTTTTATGTATAGTTAGACAACCAAGGTCAGTATCCAATTCATGGTAGGTGTTGCATGAGCATTTAAATGAAGCTAAATTTATTTTTATTTTTCTATATCCATGCATCACTGCACTGCCTTGAGATGCTGCTGCTGTGAGTCTTTCATGTCAGATATTGATTATGTTTGCAGGTTCTTTGGTTATTACAAGCTTCTTATGCCTTACATGCTTTACTGCCATTTTGTATAATTAGCCTTTGCTAAAATTATACAAAAGTTTTTATGTTATGTACGTAATATTGCTGTCCATGATAAGTAAGCTGATTTATTAATCTTTCAGTGTTATTTGTGTTATGATGTCAAAAGAAGTGCACAACTTTCAGACAGCAGTGTATTCAGAGTAATTCTGAAGAAGAGTTCATATGTGATGGAAACTGGAAACATTTTATCAATGAGATTTGAAGGAATGTCATTTATGATTGCTGTAAGTTTTTGGCAATGTCATAATATCACTATTCCCAATGAATAATTTATAGCAGTTTTAATTTTGCAGACAAAACATAGAACATATGATAACAATGATAGCTGAACAGAATAGTACTTTTACTTTGGTTTCCTTGTACCAAAGAATTATACAAATAACCATTTTTCAGTTGTTATTTAATCACTCATTTAACGGAAGATAAAGACCATTACACATAACTTTATTGTCTCAAGATTCTGAAGATATATCCCCTCCCCAGGATCCCACACCTCCTCCCAGTCCCTGCACCCCTCCAACTGAGATTACCCCGATCAAGGACATGGTGGAGGCCACCCTCAAAAGTCTTCCAACACAGCACAAAACATCCTGCTATGATCTGGAGTACATGAAGCTGATGGGTGAGGATACTTGGTGATGAGTGCTGGTGCTGAATATTCCAAGTAAATGATCCAGGACGTGCTGAATGTTTGACTTCAAGCTCTTTGGGGGAATTAATGTTTATTGCATGTGGAATTTCGAGTACTTTTTGCATAGTCATTTCTAGGAAATAGTTGTTCAGGATTCTATTGCATTATTAGTTAATAGTTATTTGCCCACATTATATTGGACAGTTTAGCTTCTTATCAGTTACTCTGAAGCTGTTTGTACACATTCTAATTTGCAATCTCAGTTACTTGATATTAGTTATGTGCCAATTTGCAACTGAAATTGGAAGTCACTAGAAGTATTGACTGAGCCCTTCAAGTCGGAAAATGTCACACATAGCAACTGGAAAGTATGGACTAGTTGGTGACTTAGCGGGAAGTGAATGTAAACAAACGGCTACCTGCCAAGATGTTTTCCTACTGTGATGATGCTGAAGTTGTAGTTGCTCTTCTTTTGGCATACCAGAAGAGTCAAGAGAAAAAAAATGCCTGTGGATACGTCCTTGGCTAAGTAGAAGGAAAGAAAGAAGTGTCTACCACACACTAATTTTAAGAAGACTATGCACAATTACAATCAAATTAAATCCTGACAAGTCTTCAGTCCTCATCTCCAACAACACCCTGCATTGAGACAAACTTCTTGGAGAGTGGTAGCTATTTTGTCGAATAACAATTTGTGCAAACTTTTATTTTTTACTGTATAATTCATTTCTGGAGTCGAAGATGTGTTCTTTTCCCTCACCAACTCTAACATCTTCTCTACATTGACACATTTTCAAGGCTTACTACGTGACATCACAACATAAATAATCACAAATCAACTGAACAAGACCAACATGTTGGTCTTGTTTTGTGACTGGTTTCTTGTCACTTGACACCGATATTCCATTGGAAACTCTACCAACTTGCAATTTCAGTTGCAAATTGGCATGTGTGAACCTGCCTTTATAAAGTTATTTTTGGATATCACTCATGGCAATCTCAACTGTTATTACCATTTATGAAATTTTAGGTCCTATTGTAGTTAGTCAATCTCTGCTCATGTTAGTTATTATGAAATTATTTTCACACATTTTATTTGAATGTCTTGGCTTCTCTCAGTTATTATGAAATTGATTATACATATTTTACTTGATTATCTCAGCTGCTGTCACTCCTCAAATAAATATTTGCTCGTTTTAGCTACTTGAAAAAGTTTGCACCCACCAAAATGCATCGACAGTGTGCACATAAGTGTTGAATTATTTTTATGTCTACTCAGACCAGGAACCTCTGCTGGACATCACTGGTAGTGCTCTGAGGGGCAAACCAAACACCAGGCCCTCCACTACCACCACATCACCATCCACCTCCTCCACCACCTCCACCACCACTACCTCCACCACAGCTGCACCCTCAACCCTGGAGCTCTCTTGTGTTCCAGTCTACTTCATCCGTTCCATCAGAGTGCACCTTACAACACAGTGAGTTATTTCTTCACATGTTGTTCATTGGTAGAAGTTTTTGTTCTGCAGTGGACTTGGAGATGTTAAAGAAGAAAATGAGGAGTCTTTTTTGTATATGTACTGTATCTTTAAATGACATGACTTGTCCTGTGTTATGGTTCATTTGATCTTATTTGCCTGAAGGTTGTTGTCCCTTGGATGTATTGGTAGAGTTTCTAACCTCCTTATGTGAGGAATAGGAGTTTGTTTATGTTTGTTTGGCTCTCAGATTTAACAACAGTTTTCCATGTAGTCATATTCTCTCTGTCTTATTTGAGAGAGTGAATAGATATGGTTTTATTTACTGTATCTAGAAATTAGAAACACTCAGAACTTTGGTGTCATAAGTTGCAAGTTGCATAATTGCTTCCATTATCCTCATTTTTTTCCCAATCTACATTATATGAACTACACTTAACAATACAAAGAAGCATTTATACCATTTCTAGCAAACAATAATCTTAGTACATAACAACTTTCTCTTGTTGGGACTGAGCAGTGTACAAAAATCAAACAGTTTAGTGAGGAACTGAAAGTATGTTGCTTTAATCTTGTAATCTTGCAAAATTTCAGGAGTCAGTTGGTGAATGAAAGCCTACTGGCAGAGATGCTGGTTGAAGGACGTCTTCTTGACCACTTCAAAGCACTGCGTTCCCTCCTGTTGCTGCATGATGCCCACTTTGCCCGTGCCCTAACCTCTAACCTCTTTGGGAAGGTACTGGTCGGGTTTGCTGCCATGTCATTAAGGGAGAGAGCAATTCTTGACTAAAATGCCTTTCTTGTTCTTGTGATATATACTCTCACATCTAAACTAATCTTTGACATTTGTAATGATAGTACTGCATTAATTATTCTCTTTAGACATGTCAATAGATTGGTGTTTCTTTGTCTGCATAATCTTTTACCTGATTTTTATTTTCTTTCTTTGTCCCAACCCTCAGCTGGAACCCAACACTTGCCCCGCCACACTGCTCATTCCCAGTAAGCTCAACAACATCCTATATAAGTCTGTGGCAGAGTCTTGTTGGAGCAGCAGCAGCCAAGCAGACAATCTTTCCTTTGCAGTTACTAGCATCCCCCTTGCTTTCTCCCATAACTGTGAGTCTCTCAGCATTCTTGTTCATAAGCACTTTGCCTCTCATTAGGATTGTTTTCAAAAGCTACAAAGATGATTATTCTGATCATCATAGGTGTTTTTCCCATTCCTGCTGCAGACATCTTATTAACCTATCAAAAACAGTATAAAAACACTTCAAAACTATGAATTTCATGTATTGGCAAAAACAGTCAAGATAAGGTTTTATAATATTTGGCAGAACACAATAAGATATTGACTGTGTGATTATTTTAACACCTGGATTTTTTTATATATTTTCACTTGCAAATAGAAAAGTGTGTTAGCTATGTAACTCTAAAGTATATCTAATGTGCTTTGTAAATCTATATGCACTCTCTCTCTCTCTCTCTCTCTCTCTCTCTCTCTCTCTCTCTCTCTCTCTCTCTCTCTCTCTCTCTCTCTCTCTCTCTCTCTCTCTCTCTCTATTATTATTATTATTATTATTGTATTGTCATAGATATTTCTATTAACTTTTCCTCTATATTATTGTTAAGATTCTATTCTTTCCATTGCACAAACTGCACATGTCAGCAAATAAATCTCACAGATTATTATAAGATGCCTGAAAAGCTTTGCTTAAAATAGGCTAACTAGTTTGCACAATGCATATTATAATATGTACATTATATTTTTACAAGAACTAGTGATGAATAAATGTTTCAAATGTTTCTAAATGTTTCCCCCCCCCTCTCTCTCTCTCTCTCTCTCTCTCTCTCTCTCTCTCTCTCTCTCTCTCTCTCTCTCTCTCTCTCTCTCTCTCTCTCTCTCTCTCTCTCTCTCTCTCTCTCTCTCTCTCTCTCTCTCTCATTTTCATTAAGTTTTACCAGAACTGGACATTAAAATGATATTGAAGGAAACCTTAATTATGTACTATAGCTGTGGCCTGTGAGTGACTAATTGGTGTTTCTTCCTTCCCAACAACCACCCTGAGCAGCGAGTGTGGTAGATTGCCTTGAGCTGAGGTACCGTGTCACTTGGCCTCACAATCTTGTACTGGACGACTCCACCCTTGCTTCTTACTCCCGTGTGTGGAGTTTCCTTGCCTCACTCCACCATGTTATCTGGGCTTCAGACAACCTATTCATCCACATATCCTTCCTCAGTAAGTGATCCAGTTGTATTTAGTTTATACTGACATGCACACTTGTTCAGTCACACTGAATAAGATATTCCTTTATTATCACAAATAAAAAGGAATTCTATCCTCTATTGTGGTACCAAACCTTTGCTGATTTTAAAGAGATGAGGCTTGCTGATAGAATTTTGTGGTGATATGTTGGTAGTAGGACTTTCTTTTTATTATTGTGTAAGTGAACTAGAGATAATGTTAAATAAAGAAGGGGTGGTGAAATATTTTTCTGTAAGTTTGCATACATTAACCTCTTAAACTGGATATTAAGTATACCATATAAAATTATACCCATCTGTTGCCATTTGGATGCATATGTACAATATTTGAGACTTTCAGTGGTTATTTACATAAAAGTGTTTCATGAATACTCTTATTACAAGACTATTAATCAATGTATTACCATTTTAATTCTCTGTTTTTTTTATTGCATTGTTCTTTTGAATTTTTCAACATAAAGAAGCCATAACCTTCCACTCACTGTACAGAAACTGCTAAATTACATACTTGATACATGAGAAAGTCCACTTAAGTTTTTTGGTCAAATTTTTGGTGGTGGTGTGTGGAATTTCCCATATTGCAATTGCCTCTTTCTATTAATATTATTTAAGGCAAAAAAAAAAAAAAAAGAGAGAATAAAAGATAGAGATTCTTGATAAAATAAAGCATTGGAGGATAAGATAATGCCTTTATGATTATACAAATTGACATTTACATTATTATTTTTTAACATTGAGAAATGCAGTTATATTTTTATTGTATTACATTTATTTTTGCTGATAGATAGTCTTATGACATTAACTATTCATGAATGTTGTTTTTTATATAGACAAACCAAAAACAAAGCTATAGTGACAAAATGGGAAAATGATGTTCTGGGAAAACAAAAGATCCTGCAAACTTTTTGCTCAGGAATACTTTCAGCATTAGATAACAACACCTCTCAGTTTTTAGGAAGCCATACCAATTGAAAGCTGACCATTACAGACTAGACTTAGTCTTGTAAAACTTACATATTATAAATTAAAACTGTATTGCTTTAAGATGCTTTAAGCACCTGTCTGTGCTCATGACTGCCACTGCCTCATTTTAGATCGGCAAGACAAGGAGAGCCGCCTCTCTAGGTCTCCACAGTTCCATCAACTGTGTCTCCACCGCCACAAGATGCACCACTTCCTGCTGGCACTCCAGGCATATGTCATCAGCCAGGTGAGTACTGCTGCTGCTGCAGCCTTTTGTTGCATGCTGTTAAATTTTGCAGGAAAAATGTGATGAAAAGACCTACCTGGTGTTAAAGCATGAAAACAGTATTGATGTATGATGAGAGAGAGAGAGAGAGAGAGAGAGAGAGAGAGAGAGAGAGAGAGAGAATATAGTTTTAATAGTGAATTAGAAAGATAAATCATAAGCTTATGTCACCAAAGATGTAGATGAAATTTTCATTTTCACACTTCTGCCAACACATATAAAAACATCTTAAGCTGTAATGTATATATTATAAACACTTTTCAACTGCACAAGATTGAAATTACAGATTATTGTAAATTGTCTTTTGTCTATAGAACTCATCATAAGTATCAGACATCCCAACACAGATCCTCTAAGAATTAATCATTTTAGCCAAAAGTATTGGCCCCTGCCATGATGTCATCACAGCCTTCAGCTCTGTATTGCTGGTACTGCTTTCCAGCATGCCCCAAAACACACAGAGGCAACCATGAGTCAGTGACACAAGGCTGAGGGATGCAGTGACATCACAGTAGAGACTGATATTCTGGACTAAAAGAGTTCACTCCTAAGAGGATTATGCTTTTTTCACCATAAGTATTGGACATCCCAGCTCGATTATCCAATACTTACAACAGAAAAACATGATGAGTACGAGTTCTTTATATATATAGCTGTTGCTGATATCATTACAATTGTGTGCCTTCTTCAGATTCACCAGATCAGCTGGAGCAGACTTGAAGAGAAGCTTCATGCAAAGGTGACCTCCCTAGACCACCTGTACTCCCTGCATGCCTCCTTCATCAAGGCCATCATCTCCAGGTAAGGCCCAAGGTATTGGCTGGCAATCTGAAGGCAGCTGATATCATCAAGGATAAAATATTTTCATTGAACTTGATGTTATACATTTTTCTCTTCTTGTTTTTGTATTGTTCTTGACTTATTTATTTTTACTTTATTTTTTTTTCTCTTCTTTTTTCATCTCATTAGTTGCTTTCCTTGAGAGGTCTCAGTCTGACATATAGATAAACACCATCACCTCACAGAATTTGAATCTGATGAAGGCTTGGATGGTCTTTTAAAATTATTATTGGGTGTAGTAATTTACTTTTGTTTACAATGCATGTCTCAAACTCCATTTATCTCGTTTGCATTGATAATCTTGTTTCCATCCATTAGACTGGGTCAGTATTCTCAGGGAAGTTGCCTCATAATATTTGAAAAAAAAAGTTATTTTATTTTTTTAAATGATTACAGATGAAATACAGGCTGAAGATGGATAAATAAAGAAAACATCAAAACATCTCCACAAAAGAAAATTGGCAATTTGGTTGATACTTATTCTTAGTTAATATTTAGCAACCAACAGTTAATTTTCTTAAGTTCTTGGTATTTGCATGAGAGAAAGGTAACTCCTTTTCCTCTCCATAGGTGCTTCCTGAGTCAGAATGGGCAGGTAGTGCACCAGCTGATCAAAGATGTGTTCTCCAGCACACTACGATTCTGCTCCCAATTCTTGGCTCATCCATGGGTGCCTGAGGATGCTGATGGAACAGTTATGGTGCATCCAGCTTTCAATGCCCTTAAGGACACCTTCCAGGAATTTGAAACTCGTGCTGCCTTCCTGCATAAGTGTGAGTTAGGACACCATGCTCCAAATCTACTCTGTGATTATTTTCAGTGCTTCTATTTTCAACTAAATCAAGTGTGTATGGTTACTACTCCTGACTGTTTTATATAGTTTCTTCTCATTACTTATATCTATAATGCATGGCTTAACCTTTTGTATATTTAGTCGATTAAAAACCTTATTATCAAGTAAAACTCCTTCCTTAAGAGAAAATGTGCTGTGTGTTGTTGACAATAACTTTTTATTAGATTTTTATTACCATGGAGCTTATAGGTATAGTGACTAGAATATCACCCAACCAAAAGATCAGTATTTAGATGACTGTTTGCCATGTCTGAACAATATCTTAGTTCTGTTTGGAATTGGTACAGAACTTAAGATAGTGAGTTGTGACCTTTCAATTTATTAAGATTGTGTATAAGAATGTTGCGGCAGGAACAGAAGGCCAATGATTTTGCTGTGTGTGTGTGTGTGTGTGTGTGTGTGTGTGTGTGTGTGTGTGTGTGTGTGTGTGTGTGTGTGTGTGTGTGTGTGTGTGTGTGTGTATTTACCTAGTTGTACAGTGCTTGCCATAAACATTGCTGCATCCCCTCTCCCACGCTGCACCAGGTAATATAGGCATGTACTGCATCCAAAGAAATTTATTGAACTTACAACTGATACTTTGTTGGCTTCCCTTGACATCTCCTGCACTCTTCCAAATGGGCTGGAAGGCTGTCTGCCAGCACCATGAGATGCTGGGGAGCAAATGTGTTCCAAAGGTGGTGAAGCCCAGCTTGGAGTTTGGCTACAGTTGAACAGTCATGGGTGTGTAACTCCTGTTTTATTATGACAGATTACTCAGCAATCCCAAGTTGTTTTCCCTGATTTTCCTGGCAGATACTCATGGATTGTGTTTGACTTCAAGATGTACCACTCTCAGGGTTTGCAGGGAAATTTTGTAGGTGTTTTCTGGTGGTTTCTTAGCAGGTATGTTGTTGTCGCTGAGTTCAGCCGTATGGTTCATGTATCGTTGAACTTGGTGGACACTGACACTCGTCTGGTCAGAGATAGCCCATGTGGAGTGTCCAGCCTTGTGTAGAGCTGAGATGGCTGCAATGTCATCCCATGACAAGATCTGGTAGCATACCATTGTTCAGGAAAACAGCTAAACAGCAGAGTAACTGCAAGCCAGTCTTGGGAGTAGTGCAGGAGGACAACAACATAACACCCACCAGTGAGAGTGATTGACAACTTTGCAAGTTGTCTGACATCCAGTCTGAGATGCCAGATGTATAATAATTAATGCCTGCCAAGGAAAGTGCACGTGTTTTGATCCTTCAAATGGATACCATGGTCTTCAGTGACAATGTTTATGACAAGCACTTTATATTACAAGGTTCAAGCAGGGCTCATAGTGACTTGTCTCCATATCTAATTTAATCCAACTTTTCTTTAAATTTATGCACACTTTCTGCTATTACAGTCTCATCATTCAAGCTGTTCCAGATGTCTACTGTCTTATGTGGAAAACTAAACTTTTTAGTGTTTCTCAGACATTGACCTTTTCTGATCTTCTTTGAGTGTCTTCTTGTCTGTCTATTTTCATCTTCAATCAGTGATACCAAGTCTTGTATATCTATCTTTTTTATATGGTTCATTATCTTGTACATCATTATTAGATCTCCTCTATGCCATCTATCCTTTAATGTTAGTAGTTCCATTTCCTTTAGTCTATCTTCATAGGGAAAGTCTTGCACCATCTTTGTGGCTGTCATTTGGATTCTTTCTAGTTTCCTGATGTCCTTTTGCATGTGTGGTGACCACATCACTGCTGCATATTTCAGTCTAGGTCTTATCATTGTGGTTATGATCTTTTCATCATACTCTTGTCCATGTAGCTAGATGCCACCCTGATATTTGATAGTGTCTTGTATGTTGAAGCAAATAACCCATTTATGTGTTTTTCTGGAGTCAGGGTGTCTTGTCACTCCCTGGTCCTTCTCTTCCTTCTTTTTCATTTTAACCTCTTCTCCCATTTTGTACTCCCACGTAGGTCTTTTATTACTTTTACCCATTTCCATCACATGGCATTTTTGGCATTAAATTCTAATTTCCACTTTTGGCTCCATTCCCAGATCTTATCAATATCTCTTTGCAATTCCATACAATCCTCATTGTTCCTTATTACTCTCAAGAGTTTTGCATCATCAGCAAACAAATTTATGTAGGTACTCAGGTTCTCCTGTATGTCGTTAATATATATTTGAAACTTTGATGGTGCCAGCACTGACCCCTGTGATACACCAATAGTTAATGTGCTCCAACTTGATGGGGTGTCTCTTATTACTGACTTCATTTCTTCTTTTGTTAAATAATCCCTCCTCCAGCTCAAGATATTCCCTGTACTCCTTCTATATGTTCTATTTTCCATAGTTCTGTGTGGTACTCTGTCAAAAGCCTTTTTAATATCTAAATATGCTGTGTCTGTCATCCATATCTTTCTTGTACCTCATCTGTAACCCATGAATAGAAACTTACTAGATTTGTTATACATGATCTTCCTTTTCTAAACCCAAATTGGGAGTTATTTATGATTTCATTTTCCTCCAGATAATCCAGCCATTTTTCTTTAATCATAATTTTACAGAGCTTTCCCACAACACTAGTCAATGATGGAGGCCCATAATCTAAGGGCTCAGTTCTTTTCCCTCAGTATATTGGGACTATAATTGCATTTTTCATTCTCTTCTGTTAATGAGTTGTTAATCACATCCCATATTGGTTCTACCAGTTGTTCTCTACATTATCTCAGTGTCTGCCCTGATACTCCATCTGGCCCTATATTGCTTTTCTTATATCCACCTTTTTTTTTTTTATTTGCTAATTTCCTGTTTATGCATCAAAACATTTTGTAATTCTTCCTGTATCACTTCGTCGTTTGGTTCTATGAAATCTCCTACATTAAATGCTGATATAAAGCTCTCATTCATTAGTTCACTCATTTCTTCCATTGCTTCATATACCCTGTTTCTCTTAATTAACTTGGTGATTGTCATTTAGTTCATAATTTTTCTATCTATATATTTGTAGAATAGTTATGGTTCCTCTCCACATCTTTCTATGACATCCCTTTCAAATTTTTTCTCATCCTTCCTCCTTATTGTAATATTTTAATTTCATATCTCATTATGATGCTTCCTATTTTCTTAATTTCTCTGCTTTCTTAACTTCTTCCAAGTAGCATCCTTTCTCCTCTTAGTTTTCATGCATGTAGCATTATACAATGTGTGTTTACTGTCTTTAACTCTGCATACTGAAACATACCTCTTTACTTGCTCAATGTATTTGTCAAGGAATATTTCATACTTCCTGATCCTCCAATTCAACTTGTAGGACTACATGATTATTTTCCCATTGGGCTATATTGTTTGATGGTTGGACAAGGCTCTGGTTTTTTCATGCATATCAGATCTAATACTGATAGTTCTTCTCCCCATTTATATCTTGTGTATTCCCTCAGTCATTGGTGCATTGTGTTTACCATTGCCATTTGTAGCACTTTTTTTCCCTATTGTCCAGTGTAACTGTTTTATTCCATTTCCTTCTAATTAACATGTTTGCAGTTTAGATCACCCACAAGTAATACTTTTATGTCAGTTCCCTAGCATATTATCCAAGTACTTCAACACTTCACTTTGTATTTCTTTATGTATCTCAAGCTTCCATGTATTAGTCTGTGGTGGCACATAATTATGTTACTATGATTTTCCTTCTTTCTCTCCCACTGGTCCTAATTGTTATACTTAAAACCTCAGTTAGTCCATCTCTGTATTGTACTTCTTCCATGTATGTATATCCCCCCAAACCATTATCAGTACTCTTCCTCCTACTTTTCTTCTTCTGTCTCTCCTCCAAACATCCAAACATTATATCTCTTTTCTTTAAAATTTACTTGAACGTCTTCACTAAACTTTGTTTATGTTATACATACCACGTGTGATCCTTTTCTCTATATATAGTCTCTCACTTCCAACATTCCTGATATGAACCCATTTATGTTTGTATACATAACTCTTAATGTTTTCCTTCCCCTTCCTGGACATACTATTTCCTGAGCCTCATCTCTAGTTCTCTTCAGTAAAATTTCTTCTTCTCATTCTCTCGTTTTTCTCTTTAACTTCATTTCTCCTTTCTCTTTCTTTTTCTCTTTCTTCCTGGTTCATATCGCTTTTTATCCAAATGCTGTTGTATTCTGTATCCACAGCCAGTTTGCCTGTCTTTGCCAGTATTTCTTCAACCCCGTCTTTGGGATCTCAGTTTAACTTTTACCTAATTGTATTTACCAACATGTATTGTACAGGGTTCAAGCAGGGCTTATATTGCCCTGTCTCCATGTCTCTATTTGTGTAATTTTTCCTTTAAGTTATGCACATTATGTGCTATAACAACTTCATTATTCAATGCATTCTACTTCTCCATCGTTCTGTGTGGAAAACTGTATTTTCCAATATCCTTCACACACTACCTCATCCTGATCTTCTGTCACCAGCACCAGGTGTTTCTTGTCTATTTTTTCAATGCCATTGATTATCTTGTACATTGTTATTAGGTCCCCTCATTCTCTTCTATCTTGTAAGGTTGGTAGTCCCATTTCCTTCAGTCATTCTTCATATATTAGATCCTTTAGTTCCAGCACCATCTTTGTAGCAATCTTCTGTATTCTTTCCAATCATCTTACATCCTTTTTAAAGCTTGGAGACCACACCACTGCTGTATATTCCAGCTTTAGATGTATCATGCTTGTGATGATTTTTTCATCATATCTTTGTCCATGTGTGTGTGTGTGTTTCACTGTTTGATCTGCTGCAGTCTCTGACGAGACAGCCAGACGTTACCCTACGGAACGAGCTCAGAGCTCATTAGTGTGTGTGTGTGTGTGTGTGTGTGTGTTTGCGTGTGTGCTTTTACTGCAATATGCCACAAATTGTATGTGCTTAACTGCTAAAGGTGAAGACAGGGAAGGTATTGAAATAATTTCATGATTGATTTTTTTTAAGTAACATTTAGTTGTTGATTTTCTTGCACATCAAAGCTTTTTATAGATAGAACAGTAAGAACAGGAAATGAGCTTGAGGTGATGATGTGACTGTTCTAAGTAAATATCTTTGTTCTTTCCTCCTCAAAGCCTTACTGGAGGATCAGGAGGAGAAGCTTCAGGAGGTAATGGTGCGTCTTTGTGTCAGCTGTGTTAGCTTGCTTGACCTCAGACTCACAGTGTATGGAAATGCACCCCAATTGTAATATAGTTTAGAAACATCTAAAAGCATCTACTGCTGCACTTACTTGCATGCAAAGGAGTCAGCTCTTTGAACCTCATATGGTGTGAATTACCACCATCTATTTTATTGGCTGATTTGATAATATTCTCAAGGAATTATATTGATACTGCTTGCAAGCTGTAAGTGAACAACATAAATTGAAATTGCTGTATTTGACTTATTTCATCACTTTTCTAGGAAAAAATTCAAGTGATGAAAGTAAATCAGATTAATTAAATGAGTTTTAAGCTTTTATGAAAGCATGATTGTTATTTTCAGCAAATATAATTTAGTACTTGTGTATACTAATATTAAACATTACAGATTAGACATATACTGAATGTACTGGAGAGTGATAGAAAGCCTGAGATTCTTGCAGCTAGTAAAGAACAAGGAATGAACACATTGAGATATTTGGATTAACCCATTAGGAAGCACAGGAGGCAGTAAGGGAGATGGAAGCAAGGAGAGGTGCAGGTGTAGATGAGTGCAATGGGATGTTTGAAAAGTGGCTGAGCAACTTTGGTGGTTAGTAAGATCACAAAAAGTGTGTTTCACGAGCAGTATGGTGCATCTGATTGATATAAGCTAGAGTATTTGCTATATCTAAAGTATCTACTTGTTGTTTTCTGCAGTGCTGGTGAAAGTTGGGCAGCGCATTATGACAAACTCCCACCAACAACAGCTTCTTGCCCTGCTGGATTTCAATGAATACTACACAAAGAAGAAAACAAGAAAACCAGAAGGATAACCCAACACACATACTCTCTCTCTCTCTCTCTCTCTCTCTCTCTCTCTCTCTCTCTCTCTCTCTCTCTCTCTCTCTCTCTCTCTCTCTCTCTCTCTCTCTCTCTCTCTCTCTCTCTCTCTCTCTCTCTCTCTCTCTCTCTCTCTCTCTCTCTCTCTCTCTCTCTCTCTCTCTCTCTCTGTGATAGGTGTAAATACATAGATCACCATTCCATAAATACTGGAGTCTAGCCATTCCTATAAAAGTATAGATCGTTCCAGTTAATTATCACAATTCAAAAGTTACAAATATAAGCCCCATGTTATATATAGTATACTTAGGAATGTGAAGTTAAATCAGAGTAGGGATTATATTTGTTAGATAAATCTATTTGATCTCAGCAGTGTTAAAAGTAATTGTTTCACCTCAACTTTTTTTATTGTTATTCCATTGTTGGCTCAATTAATTTTTTTTCCTTGGCACCTTCACATCAACCATACTTTCATTACGCTTACTGTGTTACGAGACAAGAGTAAAACAATATAAAGACTGAGTGAATGAGTATTATTTTACTCCATCTCACTCTTAGGAGGCTAAAGAAGGAAGAGCAGTGTGGAGGAAGAGAGGTCAAAGTGGAGAAAACGAAAGAATGAAATTATAAATTATACATCATGGGAATGATGATACGGCATGTGGATACACAACAAGTGGAGACAATACCTTATTGCACCGTATTGTATCACTGGATGATACACAATGAAGATATGATGCAAGGAAATGCAGCAAAACCAATGATACGATACAGAGCAACAAGGTATTGTCTCCACTTGCTGTTTATCCAACCATGGACATGCTCACAGTGTGGTATGCAAGAACTACTCCATCATAGAGATGGTGGGCAGCTTTACCAACATATGTGAGTTCAGGGCTGGGAATGGGATTGGTACACTGCACTGTCAAAACTTGCTAAGATAAGATTTACTGGTTTTTAACTCATATTTTGCAATAATGCTATTCATTAAACTTAAACTAGAATATACAGGTATGTGTTGAATGATGTTTTTGACAACTAAAGTGTTTATCATTCATCAATTTATATAAAATAAGTAGGCCATGCCATTAGGGTATCTGAGAAATATAATCTGTGTGGACACAAGGAAGGTGTTCAACACATAGAGTAAATGGTTTAGTAGAGGTGGTCCACACGAAACCCTTGCTCATCACATTTACACACCACGTAGTGTAGTGGTTAGCATGCTCGGCTTACAACCAAGAGGACCTGGGTCTGAGTCCTGGGAGCGGCGAGGCAAATTGGAAGGGCGAGCCCAAGGATTTATCTTGTATATTCCTTGGGATAGCCTCTTAATGTGTGTAGCCCATGTTCACCTAGAAGCAAATGGGTAAGGATGTAACTCGAGGTGTTGTGACCTTGTTGTTTCGGTATGTGGCGTGTGGTGTGGTCTCATTCCTTCCCGAAGATCGGTCAGTATGAACTCAGAGCTCTTTCTGTAGGAGAAACTTCAAGAAAGGCTGGCCTGGTGACCATATTTTAAAAGCTTACTTCGTGACGTCACGACGTAAATAAAGCCGCAAATTGACTAAAGGCGGGTTCACACGTGCCAATTTGCGACTGATATTTTACGTACGTAGAGTTTCCGACTCACAATCGGTGCCTAACGACTGCAGAAAGCAGTCGCAAAACAAGACCAACATGTTGGTTGGTCTTGCTAGTCGATTTATGACTTTACTTACGTCGTGACGTCACGGAGTAAGCTTTGAAAATGTGGTCTCCAGATATTGAGATGTTAGAGTTGGTGAGGGAAAAAGAACACATCTGGGATCCCAGAAATGAATTATACAGTAAATAAAAAAACCTTATGCAAATTGTTGTTTGACGAAATAGCTGCCACTCTACAAGAACTGTTTCCCTCAATGCAGGGTGTTGTTTGAGGTGAGGATTGATTGATGGCTTGTCAGGATTTAATTTGATCGCCAGTGTGCATAGTCATCTTAAGATTAATAATTTTCTTATGAGAAATGTAGGCTAACTTAGAGTGTGGTAGACACTCCTTTCTTTCCTTCTACTTAATTAGCCAGGGACGTATCCACAGGCATTTTCTTTTCTGTTGACTCTTCCGGTACGCCAAAAGAGCAACCATAGCTTCAGCATCGTCACTGGAGGAAGACAGCTTGGCGGGTACCTGTTTGTTTACACACCTCCCACCAAGGCGCCAACTAATCGATACTTTGCAGGCGCTATACGTTTGACACTTTCCTACTAGAATGGATAAGTCGGAAACCCTACGTACGTAAAATATTAGTCGCCGTGTGAGCCCGCCTTAACAAGACCAGTATGTTGGTCTTGTTTTACAACTGGTTTCTCCAGTGGCTAGGCACCGATTTTGAGTCGGAAACTCTACCGACGTAAAATTTCAATCGCAAATTGGCACGTGTGAAACGCTAGATAATTGATTACAAGTGATATATAGTAGGTAGTTTAAATTGAAGACTGAATATGTAATTATGTTTATTTGTGTTCCGATTTTCTGTTCAACATCTCAAGAAACCCTAGAAAATGTAAATACACACACAGAAGTTAAGATGCAGAATTCGCGCCATAACCTCGCCATGGGGTTATCGTGACGGCTTGTTTGAAGCGAGGTCGGGGCACTACCATATTTGGAGACCTTAAAGCAAATGTCGAAATAATTTGTGTACAGCTTGACCTTGTTGGGAGTATTGTAAAAGAGGCTGATATTCTGTAAACAGTCTGTTATGTGATGGTTCATGCTTGCGTGCTATCGTTATGACTGTACTGACGCAGCATGAAGAACCCGCAGCTTGTATGGCACTTGTGACCCTTACAATAGTGTGCCTAGCAGATCTGAATCTGATGCTTTGGCAGACTTATTAAAGAAGAGAGATGTTAATGTTTTTTTTTTTTTTTTTTTCTCCTAACGACGGTGTACGTGTACATGCATATTACAGTACACCAAAGAAAACATTCATGAACAGAACCAAGAGTCTGTCATAGAAATGGCAGAACAAAGAAAACTCATTCAATATTAAAATGGTGAACTACAATATTCATACATTGCGGTAAGTTCTGGAATGATAGATAATACATCGCTTTTGTCTTCATGGTGATAGGACGATCGTATTTTAGTCTGGTGTTTAAGACATACAATTTCATCCTTAACATCTTTTTCAAAGTAATTAATGTTGCCAACTAAAGCTTGGAAGACGAAGGTTAAAGGAGATAGTAAGCTT
>NC_059301.1:9088048-9095548 GCF_017591435.1 Portunus trituberculatus
TTTTTACCTTGAGATTTGTGTACGATTAGACCATTTTATTGACATTAGGAAGGGGCTATAGAGGTCAGGAGATTAATGGCCACAGTCTTCAGTATTTTAATTCCCCCTCATAAGTTTCTAAAGCTGTCTACAATCACCAGATAGTAAGCAGAATAAATATGAAAACGCGGCATGGTACTGAAGAGGTTAAGAGAAAAAAGAATATTGGGATTGAACAAGGTGAAATTAAGCGGAGCGTTTTGTGATTAGCTAAATGTAGATCATGGAAGTATTTATTATTTATGCACTGATGACCTGCGCTCGTTGTGTGTGTGTGTGTGTGTGTGTGTGTGTGTGTGTGTGTGTGTGTGTGTGTGTGTGAAGTTCATGTACACTTCGCACCAGTAGAAACTTGACTTTTTGTACAGCTATTTGATCCACTTTTTATGTAATGTCGCGGGAGGGAGTGTGTGTGTGTGTGTGTGTGTGTGTGTGTGTGTGTGTGTGTGTGTGTGTGTGTGTGTGTGTGTGTGTGTGTGTGTGCATGCTTTGCCAGATACACGGATGTTCTTTTTATTACCGTCCGGTCATTTTTTTGTGGATTCGAATGCTTTTTAGTTGTCTGAACACGCTGAACATGTTACTCTCTCTCTCTCTCTCTCTCTCTCTCTCTCTCTCTCTCTCTCTCTCTCTCTCTCTCTCTCCAAATCAAAACTTTAGTGAGAAAAGTCTCCAATAATGAAACTGTGTCACGCTCCTTTTCTAGCGGTGTTTTTCGTTCTCTCGTCACGTCGAAGTGAGATAAACCGGTGGGTACATTTGTGGAGCTTCTGTGACACATACGCACTTACTTACACGCTACCGGATTTCTCTTCTTGTCCTCGTGGTCGGTGATGTAAGATAAGATCAATCCATCATGCTTTGTCCAACATGTCAAGAATTTTTGCTCGTATAAAATTTTCCCGTCTTTTTTTTTATATATTGGCGTGGAATATATACAAGTTCTGGTGTTTGTCCTGTTCTTCCTCACCCATGGTTTATTTATTTATTTATTTAATTTATTTATTTATTTATTTATTTATTCAGGTATTCTCTTTTATTTATTGGTTTATTTTCATTGACCGTGTGTAGAATATATGACGAAACTAGTGGTGTCTGTCGTATTTATCTGGAGACATGTTAGTATGATTACCTGCCAACCAGTTCTTAAGGCTCTTCCAGCTGTGACTCACAGTAAGGAAGACCTGTCATCTTTGTCACGGGAGCTGTCAGGTGTTCGCCTCATTTTCCGCCACAACTCTTACAGATTTTGTGCAGCTTCCGTCCCAGCAGTGATTCAGGCACTTTCCCGGCGCTGTATCCCACGTGCGCATATATTTTATTTTTTCGTGATTTTTATGCCTTTTGATCATTTTAAGTGCCTTGCTAATACTCCATTACTGTGACATGCGTGAGTGCATTATTTTGATTATATTTTTCTCTTTTGGCTTTTAATTACTTAAATGCGTTGACTTTTAGAGATGATACGTACAAGTTTTTAATTCTTTTTACTAAATCGTGTTTCGTGATACATGCATGGCTTGTATGCATGTATGCCTTGTCTCGTCACCATCAGCTCCCAGGATTTCACTGTTGAACAATGATATCCCATGAACTAGCTTTCTCTGTTCATCTCTGTCGGCTGCCCGTGATTTCCAAGCCTCCTCATTAAAGTTTCACGCATCATAAATATCCTTATCTTCCATATCTGCACTCTATAATTTGTATTGCATTGTTCTTAATTTTTCATGCTGTTACTCTTGTTGTCCATATCATATTTTTTATTCGCTCATCAGGTCTTGCCCACTGTTTACGTGTATTCTCTGTTCTGGTCATGTCCACTTTTTTTTCCACGCCTCTATCTGTACCACACTTCCTTGACTCCAAATGAAATATGCATGCAAAGCCTTACTCCATTAGCCAGTCTACTTTGCAGACTACGGCTTCAAGCTTTAATGGCTCCACGCATGGCCGTGCACACGTGCTCGGTCACCTGCAAGCACTTCAAAGAGGCAGAATGGCGCAGTAGTTGCGGCAAAGACTTGTAATACGAGGATTGGCTCCTTGAGTTTCGTTCGCTCCTCTTGTGGTGTGTGAAGCTCTACTCTGTAAGTGTGTGTCTGTGCCTGTAGTGCCCAGTGGAGTTATGGCTGTGTAACTGTTCATAACTTTTTGTTTGTTTAATTTTAATGGAGCTGCAATGAATATTTTCCCCTCTTCTTATTGGATTGTTATTATTATTTCCTTTGTAGGTGTGTTAGTTTCCTTCGTAACAGAAAAAAAAACTGTAGGTGTATGGCCCAGTGCAGCATCATATACATCTTTGCAATAACAGTAAAATGTAGGAGTTCCAGGCCCCAGCTTGCGCGCTCACAAGGTGTCAGGGAGCCACTGTATGTACTAAGTTCCCCCAGCCCATAAGCTCACTCCATAAGTTCTCTCTAAGTAAATTTCACCCAATAAGTTTTAACCCACAAGATTTCCCTGAAGTAATTCTCGCCCCATACTAAATTTGAGTGTGTTAGGCTAGACCGTTATGGCGGGGAAATTATTTTGGGTGAAATTTACGTAGAGGAATCTTTCTGGGCGGAACGTACTTGAGGGAAATTTATACCAAAACCAGTCAGCCAGCCAGCCAGCCAGCCAGCTCCCAACACCCTATTATCGTGTTATCAGTGGGAGGCGACACTGCAGCTCCCGATGACAGAGCTAATCATTCTCGTCGTCGTTCTGAAGGACTGAAGCGAGTGGCTTGTTAAAAACTTAAATTTCGCGAGACATTTTTGACAAACTCCTTCGAGAGATGAGTATTGATTCACCCCAAGCCCTAAACTTATCCTCTCATGTTTGAATTAAAGAATCTCGCGGAGTTTAGGAAGGAAAAAAACAGATTTTGCGAGCACTTAGGATTCTCTCACCAAGGAACGAAAGCAGTTTGACGTGATCAGTTTTCTTTCTATTACATTTATGTGGATCAATCTTTTCGTCCTCGCTGGCGTGAACAAACGTTAGGGAAGAATGTCATGGGAGTCACTGAAGGTGTGTAGTGTGATAAGCGGATGTTCCTTCTTCTTGTTCTTCTTGTCCTTGTTGTTCGTGTTCTTGATTTTGTTATTCTTGTTCTTCTTTTTCTCCTCCTCCTACTTCTGCTCCTCGTGCTGCTCCTGCTCCTGCTCCTCCTGCTCCTGCTCCTGCTCCTCTCCTCCTCCTCCTCCTCCTCCTCCTCCTCCTCCTCCTCCTCCTCCTCCTCCTCCTCCTCCTCCTCCTCCTCCTCCTCCTCCTCCTCCTCCTCCTCCTCCTCCTCCTCCTCCTCCTCCTTATCACTACTAGTATGATTAGAAAATGCACACACACACACACACACACACACACACACACACACACACACACACACACACACACACACACACACACTTTCACGCAATCTCCCTCTACTACTACTACTACTACTACTACTACTACTACTACTACTACTACTACTACTACTACTACTACTACTACTACTACACCGCGGGGCGTGAGTGGAGGAGCGTGCATGTTCCTACTTGGCATGCTGGGAGTGTACAGACTGCACGAGAGGCAGGCAGGCAGGGAGGAAGGAACCGTGGAGAATACTGGGAGATGGTCCACGGTAATACTGGGAGGGGGAAAATGGGAGCAACGGAGAGGAGGAGGAGGTGGTGGAGGTGGAGGTGGAGGATGGAATACAAGCACGTTTAATAAGTTGGCCACCATGATAGTAGAATATGAAAGGCGACGTCGATTTAGATTGATGTAAACAGAGACGATGAATGAAGGCGTCCAACGCGTGATAATGAGCGAAAGGAGAATATGAATGAGGAAAGTGATTGCTTGATTAAACTTGGACGCGGTGGCAACGGGGTCATGTGAGAGAGAGAGAGAGAGAGAGAGAGAGAGAGAGAGAGAGAGAGCAGTATGAGGCAGCCGGTCTGGGAGATGAAAGGCAGGCAGGCAAGCAGGCAGGCAGGCAGGCAAGCAAGCAGCAGGCAGGCAGGCAGGCAGACATGTTCGTGTGTGTGTGTGTGTGTGTGTGTGTGTGGCAGGAGAGCAGGAAATGTGGCCGTTGTATGTATGTATGTATGTACGTAGACGTGTAGTGATGATAAGGCGATTAGTGGTGTAGCTGTGGTGGTGGTGGTGGTGGTGGTGGTGGTGGTGGTGGTGGTGGTGGTGGTAGTGGTGGGATTAAGATTATAAAAGCACTGAGGCAAACACTTGAATATTTGGTTCCCGTTTGTAATTTTGTTGTTTTCTTTTTTTTTTATTCATCCCATTCGTAACTTTTTTTTTTGTTTTGTATTTTGTTTTATTTTGTAATTTGTCTTTGTTTTCGTTTTGTAACTATTTTCTTTTGTTCACTCGTGTTTTTTTCTTTTCGTTCGTAATCTGAGTGATTTTTCCGTTCGTATTTTTTCCCGTTCGCAACTAGTTTTTTTGTTCCCACTTTTTTTTTCGTTTCTAGCTTAGTTTTTTTTTTTTTTTTTTTTTTTTTTTCTCTCTCTCCTCCTAGTACAGCCGTCAACCTGTGAGGAAGCAGGGCAATGCGAACTCTGTGGCCTCGCGGTGTTTGTAGCATTGAGACTGCTGTGTGGACCAGACATTCACATGGCTGTTGGGAGTCACTATGCCGACAACTTAGATTACCGTTGTTGTTGTTGCTGCTGCTGTTGTTGGTGTTGTTGTTGTTGTGTTTGTTGTTGTGTTGTTGTTGTTAGGATGTTTACAAGACTGCTTCGAAGACATTTACTATATTTACACTAATACTTTGACTGTTCAGATCACTATGTATTTGGATTATTTAGAAAAGAACTTTGATTTCGAATATTTAGAAAGCAGATTTGTTACAACTTAAATTTAAAAGAATGTGCATACTTCTCAAACTATTTCCGAAACAATTTGAACTATTTAAGTTATTCAGACTACCTTGAGGAATATTCCAACAATATAGACAATGTAGAGAAGGTATAGACGATTATCCACACACCTTATACTACTGAGATAACTACTGACAATGCTCACGACCAGACAGCACGTGCACGAAATCTCATTAATGATTTCGATGTCATTGAGTTTAGCAATTAATGTGGTTATGAGACTATTTAGAGGAATATCTCAAGAGTGTAGACTATGTAGAGAAGGTATAGACAATTACCCACACACCTTATACTACTGAGATAACTACTGATAATACCCACGACCAGACAGCACGTGACCTCACTAGTGATTTCGATGTCATTGAGTCCGGCAATTAATGTGGTTATGAGGTGTGACATTCTAATAGCGACTGTTGTTTTTGTGAGGAGTTATAAGGCGGCGGATGTCACGAACTGAGACCAGGGAATGAGAGCGGAAAGGTGAGGGTCTTGTGGTTATCATTATTATTACTTATATATGTTTTTATTCGCTTCATCAATTCAGTCGAGGATGAAAGAGAATATCAGTGAATTAATGAATGGCATGAGCACGCTGGCTGGCTGGTAGGAAGGTAAGATTAATGCAGCTTTGAATGATGGTCTTGTGTTTATCATTGTGTTTATACGTTTCTGCTCACTTCATCAATTCAGTTGATGGAGAAAGAGAGTATCAGTGAAGTAATAATTCTGCGAGCACGGTAGAACGTAGGAGGATAAATGTAGTTTTGAATGGTAAGTTGCTTTAAGAGGCAGACTGGTTCAAGTGCTTAACAGATCCGCTTTTGGTGCTCATTATGCTTAGTAGGACGTTTCATTCATGTTTTTGTGTGTGCAAATTTTCTTTTTACCAGTTCTTTTGCTCATTTTCATTCATTTTCACATTTCTCTGTTTTTCCTTTTAATTACATTCCTTAAACCTTTCCTACGTTTGGTTTGCACGTTATATTTTTCCTTTAATCTTAATTTCATCATGTGGATCATAAAAAACGGTTTTATGTAAATGTTTATTTTTCTAGCTCATTTTTTTTATCACTGTAATTGCATTTATTCGTTGTTACAGTTAATATTTCACTAGAATCTAGATCTTTTTAATTAAATTAGTCTCTCTCTCTCTCTCTCTCTCTCTCTCTCTCTCTCTCTCTCTCTCTCTCTCTCTCTCTCTCTCTCTCTCTCTCTCTCTCTCTCTCTGTGTGTGTGTGTGTGTGTGTCTGTGTGTGTGCACGCGTGTGTGTGTGTGTGTGCGTGTGCGCGTGCACGCGTATGTGTGTATGTGTTGATAATTTCGATGTTTGGCGCCAACAATCAATCAATCACCCGTCAGTCGCCCCATAATCCAAGGCAAGATTACCGTACACTGGTTCGTTAATCGCCGCCACCGCCACCACTACCACCATCACCACCATACCATACCATACCATACCATACTTTACCATCACCATCCACACCCCTTGCTTCGACTTCATCATAAAGGCTTCTCTCTACAACTTTCTTCATGTTTCATCTAGCCCGTCTATTCACTGCCGTCCCCAGCAAAACTTCCTCGTCCTTCCATCCAGCTCTTTCTTCCCTGCCCTTGTGTAAGTCAGAGGGGGAAGAAAGAAAAGGGGTCGATGTCAGAAAGGAAGGATTGAAGGTTCGGTATACTCGCTCTGGTGAATCAAGGCTATTGAAAAAGAGGCCATTGAAATTTGAAGCTACTTTGCTCTGAAATATTAAGTTACGTATTTATTTATTTTTTTTTTTTTTTCAAGTTACGAAAGATATACGGTAATTTTGAAGGTAATCGGATATCTCTTGAAGAAATTCTTATAGTTTGGTGGAAAGTGGAATCATGTTATCAAAAAGAGAAATTAAACCCCTTGAGTTTCCATATTCATTCTGCTTACTGTATTTGGCGATTTTTATACACCTTCAGAAACTTATGTTGGGGGGATTGAAATAGTGAAGACTGTGGCCATTAATGTTCTGACCTCCGTAGACTTTTCCTAATGTCAATAATATTGTCTAATCACACTCAAATCTCAAGGTAAAAATGTGTCCCAGTACTGAAGTGGTTTATACCATGGAAAGAGGAAGATTTTTTGCGAGGAAATTGTATAGTTGGATGATGGAAAGTTGTGCTGATTAAAAGAGAAACTGAGTGCACGTGGAAATACTGAAGGCCGGACAACCACAGGCACGCACGCACTTGAGAGCAAACCACACACACACACACACACACACACACACACACACACACACACACACACACACACACACACACACACACACACACGATGTTATTTTCCAATTCTTAGTTATAAGGCCAAAAGATGAAAGGGAAAAATGTAATTACTGTGCCAAGATCCTACAGCAGGTATGAGGTTTTGTCGTGGAGGGATCGTCTGTCAAGCGAGGCAGTAGCGAGAGGCGCAAAAATAGACCGAGGACGTTACCAAGGGAATACAGAGAAGGAAAACACTTACTCGTAGTGGGAAATTAAGTCGAAAATAAACGAGACGCCATGAAGAATGACCCGTAAGTAGGAAATAAATGTTGATTATAATAA
>NC_059301.1:9103048-9200548 GCF_017591435.1 Portunus trituberculatus
CTCTCTCTCTCTCTCTCTCTCTCTCTCTCTCTCTCTCTCTCTCTCTCTCTGTCACGAACACGCTCTTCATAAAAAATGGCAGGAAAAAAAAAGATCGTCCTTTCTTGTTGTGTATTCCAGAGTCTCGTAGTGTATTCCAGTAAATTCCCAGCGTGTCCCTTACAGTATATTCCAGTTTCTCGCAGTAACGTTGCTCATTCACCTGCAGTCCGTTTTCTTTTCTTCCACTCGCTCGTTTGCAGTCGCAAGAAACAGGAATGGACTGGTTTTGTATATTGATGTATAAATTTAACAGGTTTTTTTTGGGTTTTTTTTTTTTTTTTTTTTTACTTTATATATTTCCTACTTTCGTCTCTTTTTTCTCTCTCTCTCTCTCTCTCTCTCTCTCTCGCGGGTGACATCTGGCAAGGGGTCTGTTTTGGTGAGTCAGGCTGGTGGCGTCACATCCGCCCCGCATATACAACAGGGAACAATAATAAAGGATCCAGTCACTCCCCTTGCTGGTTGTCCAATCATTGTTTTTTCTCTCTCTCTCTCTCTCTCTCTCTCTCTCTCTCTCTCTCTCTCTCTCTCTCTCTCTCTCTCTCTCTCTCTCTCTCTCTCTCTCTCTCTCTCCGTGCGTTAACATGTTTTAACCCTTTCAGTACTGGGACGCATTTTTACTACGAGTTTTGGGTACGATTAGACATTTTTATTGACATTTGGAAGAGTCTGTGGAGGTCAGAAGATTAATGGCCACAACCTTCGCTACTTTTATCTCCCACATAAATTTCTGAAGCTATATAAAATCACCAAATAGTAGCCGGAATTAATATGGAAACGTGTCATGGTGCTGAAGGGGGTAAATGTGCAGGCAGCTGTGGCCTCGCTCTCTCTGAATATTTTGAGATTGATCTGAAAATAGATAAAATAAAATAAATGAAAGGTAATCGGGCAGTATTTCAAGTTGCATTACAAGTTGTGTGTATTCTAATATGCATCATCACCTCTGTTTTATCCCCGGAAATGTGTGTTTTCCTCAGAGAAACGTAAATTTTCAGCCTTATTTTCTTTAGGATGTATATTTCAACGTATTTTCTGGTGCAATTTAAGTATTTCCGCCTTAAAAAGTGCACTCAAGGGTTTATTTTATGTCTTGGTCCGGGCATTCTCACCCTAATTAAGGTGGCCGTAGCAAAACAACAAGAGAAATTGTGTAGCAGACCGGAAATCCTTTTGCAGAAGCTCCAGGCAGACCCGCTTAGTCTTTGGTCTTTTGAGTGGCTTGAAACGTTTCTCTTAGGCTGCGCTGTGTGTGCCCTTTGTATCTTCCTTAATGTCGCTGCGTGCATAAGAAGTAGTAAATAAAGGGTTGAGTTGCGGCCGTTACGTGAGCGAGATGAGGAGAAGAAGCGAACCGTTCCTTTGCTAAGACGAGATCCGTGACTGGTCTTGTCTCTCTCACGCTAGCTGCCCTCCGTCACGCCCCCTGCCCTTCCTCCTTCACCTCACTCCTACCCTACGTGTCTCTCTCCACTTCTCTATCCCTCCTTCTTCACCTCATATCTCTTTCCTATTACTTCATCTATTTACTACTTTTATCTTTCCTTCTATGCCTTCCTTTTCACTTCTCTATCACTTCCTTTCTCCTTCACCTCACTTCTATCTCTCCTATTACTTCAAACTTCCTGCCTTTCCATTCAATCTTCCATCTCTTTATTGTTTTCTCCTGAACATTACCACTTTCATCTTTCCTTCTTTACCTTCCTTGATCCGTTCCCTTCTCCTTCACCTCACCTCTGTTTCTCCAATTATTTCAACCTTTCTGCCTTTCCATTCAATCTTCCATCTCTTTATTGTTTTCTCCTTCGTATTACCACTTTTATCTTTCCTTCTGTCTTCCTTTTCACTTCTTAATTCCTTCCTTCCTCCTTCACCTCACACCTGTCGGTCTGTCTTTACACTTTCCATTGCTCGCCTTCACTTTATATAAATCTGTTCTGCCTGTCTCCTTTCACTCCTTCATTCTTTCCCATTTACCTCAACTCTTTCTCTCATATCACTCCTTTTTCCAGCTTTTCAACCCTTTTCACCTTCTATCTTGCCTGCGTGTCTCATTTCACCTCTCCATCTTCCTTTTCCTCCTCCTGATATCTATTCTAAGTGTCTCATTCACTTTTCATTACTTTCTCCACCTCATCTCTGTCTCACATCTCCATTCCTTCGTCTCTCATTTGATTACCTCTGTTTTCTTAGTAAGCTTCCTATTCCTACATTTCCTTCACTTATTTCTTCTAACATCTATTTTACTTTTCTTCCAGCTTTCATTCCTTTCTTCACCTCTCCTCTATCTCACATCTCATTTCATATTATTACCTCTATCTTTTCCTACTACGTTTCCTATTTCTTCTTTTATTTCACATATCCAACGCACATCTATTTTTCTTATCTTCTTCCACCTCTATATTCTCTTCTCCTACATGTCACCTTTATCTTTCCTATTATACCTTCCTTTCCAACCCCGTGTCCTCTCCTCTCCTACGCCTCCTCTCCGTCTGTTTCTTACTACTCTCCTTCTTTCCCTTTCTCTCCTCTTACCTTACATTTCGACTTGTACCTCTCCTCCCTCCGTGTCCTTCCTCTCGCCTTACCCATTAACCCTCGTCACCTAACCGCTGGCATGCTATAGAGTCTCTCGTGTGTGTGTGTGTGTGTGTGTGTGGCAGGTGAGTGAAAGGTAACCCCGGGGCTTCCTTCCGTGGTGTAATCAACTGATTGTACATATTGCTGAGGGGCGAACCTGTGGCTGTGATCTGCGTGACTCAGCTGCCGGGGAGGGAGGGACGGGGAGGGGAAGGGAGGGAAAAGGAGAGAGTGGAAAGAGAGACAGAGAAAAAGAGAGATAGAGAGAGACAGGAGGTGGTGTGTGTGGGATGGTGGAAGAGGGGAAAAGGAGAGAGAGAGAGAGTTGGAAGAGAGACAGAGAGAAACATGGGGAGAGGGAGGGAAAAGGAAAGAGTGGGAAGAAAGACAGAAAGAAAGAGAGGCATAGAGACACAGAGAGAGAGAGAGAGAGGGGTGGGTGTGTGTGGGATGGCGGAGGAGGGGAAATGAGAGAAAGGGAAAAGAGAGGAAAAAGTTTTAAAGGGGAGGGGGTGAGGGGAGGGGAAGGGTTAATTTAGGGGAAGTGAGGGGAAAGGGAAGGGGGAAGGGGTGGAAGGGGGTGAGTGATTTGCAGCTGCCTCGTGTTTGCTTTTAACTTTTTTTCTTTGCTCTATTTTTTTTTTTTTCTCTCCGTTGTTGTTTTACTGATCTCGTTGTGCTTTGTTTGCTTGATTGCTCCTTTTTGTTGTTGTTGTTGTTGCTGGCTGCGTTCGTTTTTGATGCAGTCTTTTGTTTTATTTGTTTTGTGCTGTGTGTGTGTGTGTGTGTGTGTGTGTGTGTGTGTGTGTGTGTGTGTGTGTGTGTCCTTCACCTTTCTCATTTATCTTTATCTACCTATTTCCACCTGCCTCTTAATTACCTCCTCTATTGTGCATGTGTGATGACTGCTAATGGAGAGAGAGAGAGAGAGAGAGAGAGAGAGAGAGAGAGAGAGAGAGCGAGAGCGCAACAAAAACATTTACACAGAGATGAATTGAGAATGCATTTTATCGTTTTCCTTTATAAAGAGAGAGAGAGAGAGAGAGAGAGAGAGAGAGAGAGAGAGAGAGAGAGAGAGAGAGAGAGAGAGAGAGCAATCCATAATGATAGAGTGAACTATTTCTGGAGCCCCCTTTGTGAGCTTTTTTTTTCCCATCAGTTCATCAGCATCGGTTCATTTTCTCCTGAATTAAAAGATGAAAGATAAAAAGGAAATAAACCTGAATCATTAAAAAGAAAAAAATTGTTCCCTTACCAACTGTACGTAACTTTTATTTTTATTTATTTATTTTTTTATTTTGCCTTTTTTGTTTTTCCGTCCATCCAATACACTGAATGACAAACCAACAGCAACACACACACACCCAAACCCACCCACACACACACACACACTGATGAGAATAATGGCTTCGTTACCTCGCTGCTGTTTGGTGTTTGGTGTTTCTGTTCTATGCCAACCTTTTCGTTCTCTCCTCTCCTCTTTTTTCTCTCCCCCACTCACGTCTCTTCTTTATTTACTGACGATTAACGCTTTCTACTCTACTGCCTCTCTATGTTTTTGTTCTCCCTCCAGTGTCACGCCTTTTGTCACGTTTCTTTTTATATACTGGCGATTATCTGTGACTGATATTTTTCTTATTTTCTTCAGTTTTCATCATTTTTTTTAATACTAGTGACGGTGAAACGGTTATATTTTGTTCTCTAATTTTTTTTCGTGAGTTTTATTTTTTTTTACTTTTTATCATATTTCCTTTTTTTTCCTTTTTTTTTCTCCGCTGATGCAGATAAGATAGAGGCGAGTATGAAATGAGGAAAACGATAACAGCACCAGAGATATATTTCCCGGTACGATTGTGTGGCGTGCTTCCATCTTCCTTTTTCATTCGTCCACTCTCATTAATTTGATCCTTTCGTTCCGCACAGCTTTTCTTTATGTAAATTTTTTCTGACTGTCACGGTTCAGGTTTTGATTTTTTTTTTTTTTCGTTCTTCTACGTGGATGAAAATTTGTGTTCACTGGAAACACGTAGTGGTGGAGAGAGAGAGAGAGAGAGAGAGAGAGAGAGAGAGAGAGAGAGAGAGAGAGAGAGAGAGAGAGAGTGTGTGTGTGTGTGTGTGTGTGTGTGTGTGTGTGTGTGTGTGTGTGTGTGTGTGTGTGTGTGTGTGTGTGTGTGTGTGTGTGTGAAAAGACCACACCACACGGCCAGTAACTGTGGGAGGAACGTTAATTAACATTGCCTACCTGTGTTTTCTCTCTCTCTCTCTCTCTCTCTCTCTCTCTCTCTCTCTCTCTCTCTCTCTCTCTCTCTCTCTTTCACCGTTAGGAACCAGAACACAGGTAAGAAAGAAGAGAACATAATTGCAAGAAAGATAGATACGCACATTTAACTAAAAATGGTGAAGCAGTTTGATGGACACTCGATATATCTGTCTGTCTGTCTGTCTGTCTATCTGTCTATCTATCCTGTTTAACCCTTTTACTATTAGGCCGTATTTTTATCATGAATTTTGTTTACCATTAGACCATTTTATTGATACTAGGAAGGGTCTATGGAAGTGAAAAGATTAAAAGCCTGAGTCTTCACTGTTTTAACTCCCCACATAAGTTTCTGAAGGTGTATAAAGTCACCAAATAGTCACCAGAATGAATATGGAAGCGCGTCATGGTGCTGAAGAAGTTAACGTTCTTCCTAGAAATGATGAGTTCTTTGATAAAAGTAACGGCTTCCAATGTGAAGTTATCGGTAACCTATACTAATTGTATTTATTTATCTCGTTAGTATCAAATTATTTCCGTTTTTTAATCAACATTTATTATTTTCGGTCAGTTCATAGTAATCGTAAATTTTGTAATTATATTAAAGTCGCGTTATCCAGTTAATTCTCTCCTCTTTTATCTTTTTTTTTTTTTTTTTGCATTGTCACAGTAAGCGACTTTGTAATGCTGACAACGCTAGCAAATTATTCTTTTCTGATCCTTTTCTTCACTTTAATCCCAAGAAAGGCTGGCGGCTCTTGTGTATTGTCGCCAGTACCTTCTGTTCCCTGCCTCTCTCCCTATCCACACCTAGCTGTTTCGTTCCTCTCTCTCTTTTCCATTCCTCCATGCAGTCCTGTCTGTCTGCCACTCCCTCCCCTCTCTTCCGACTCCATTCAAATTCAACGAGTATATGAATTGAAGAGCAAAGAGATCACCACACTTAATAAATAGAATGAGCTGCTTAGTAACGTGCTCCAGGCAAGCGTTACCCCAGTACTTCAATGCAATGGACGATTATACGTACAAGAGATGACCACTTGAAAAACACTTCACTCGATAAAAGATTCCACGTCTTGTCTGATAATTCTCTCTTGGTAGTTTTATTTATATACGTCTATGCTTTTTTCTGTGTGTATTGTTGCCTTGTTACACCTTGTGTGTGTTGTGTTGCTTTATGCTGAGTGGACGTGCGTTGCCTTTGCCTGCGGTGTTTGAAAGTAAAGGAAATATGTATTGGTTAATCCTACTGAGTTATTAGAAGTGGTCCTGCAGGCTCATCCTTACCACCACCACCATCACCACTACTACTACTACTACTACTACTACTACTACTACTACTACTACTACTACTACTACTACTACTACTACTACTACTACTACTACTACCACCATATTATCATTCTTCTTCTTTTCTTCTTCTTCTTCTTCTTCTTCTTCTTCTTCTTTTCTTCTTATTATTATTGTTGTTATTGTTATTGCTAATGTTATTGTTATTGTTATTGTTATTATTGTTATTATTATTATTATTATTATTATTATTATTATTGTTATTGTTATTACTATCATTGTTACATGTAGTAGTAGTAGTAGTAGTAGTAGTAGAAGAAGAAACAACAGCAGCAGCAATCGTGGTCGTCGTAGAAAATAGTGATAAGAGCAGCAGTATCATAACAAAGCTGTTGCATATTCATGACACGCATAAGCAGCAGCAATAGTAGTAGTTGGAGCAGTAGCAGTAGTTGTTGTTGTTGTTGTGCTACAGGCTGCAACAATGATGGAAGTCTAAACTATAATATACAAGCAGTGCTAAACAAATGGTGGTGGTTGCGGTGGACGGAAACACAAGTATAATGATGATGGTGCTCGTAAAAAATGGAGGAAGAGGAAGAGGAGGAGAAGAAGGAAAGAAACACAGCCCAGGGTCACCTTCCCTTACCCTCCCTCCCTTTTATTACCCTCCCTCTTCTCCCCTCTGTCTCCCTCTCCATCTCTCCTCTTTCCCTCTTCCTCTTTCCCTCTCTCCTCCTCCCTCTCCCTCTCCCTCTCTCCCCTGACTAGGCACTATCTGGCCCCCATCCCTTGCCTACCTGAGCCCCGGTGGGAGTGTCACGCTACCTGCGCTCCCGGTATTCGCAAGAGAGAGAGAGAGAGAGAGAGAGAGAGAGAGAGAGAGAGAGAGAGAGAGAGAGAGAAATTGACGAGGACACACAAACACAAAGGAAATTACGATATTGTTGTAATAAAAGACGAAACGTTACGAGCTTGACTTCATCCTGTAAATATAGAAATATGTAATATACAGGGTGAATGGCTGTACACACACACACACACACACACACACACACACACACACACACACACACACACACACACACACACACACACACACACACACACACACAGACACACACACACCGCTTAGTGTAGTGGTTAACACGCTCGGATCACAACCTAGAGGGCCCTTGTTCAAGTCCTGGGCGCGGTCAGGCAAATGGGCAAGCCTCTTAATGTGTAGCCCCTGTTCACCTAGCAGTAAATAGGTATGGGATGTAACTCGAGGGGTTGTGGCCTCGCTTTCTCTGTGTGTGTGGTGTGTGACCTAGTCTCAGTCCTATCCGAAGATCGGTCAGTATGAGCGTGAGCTTTTTCCGTATGGGGAAGGCTGGCTTGGTGACCAGTAGGAGACCGTGGTGAATAACACACACGTAGATATTGAGTTACCATTGTCAAGCATTCACTGCCCAATCCACTGATAGTAGGTAACTGATATCGGAGAAACCCTCAGCTCTCTCTCTCTCTCTCTCTCTCTCTCTCTCTCTCTCTCTCTCTCTCTCTCTCTCTCTCTCTCGTCTGTGTGTCTGTCTGTCTGTCTGTGTGTGTCCTTCATTACAGTGTTACGCAAACGCTTCCATTCCTGCCTTGATTTTTTTTTTCTTTTGTATTTTTTTCCTTATTTTCCTCCCTCAGTGACCTACTTTCCCTTGTCTTATTTGTTTGTCTAC
The DNA here is from genome assembly GCF_017591435.1 of Portunus trituberculatus. NCBI lineage: Eukaryota > Metazoa > Arthropoda > Malacostraca > Decapoda > Portunidae > Portunus > Portunus trituberculatus. Next base: position 9,110,933 of record NC_059301.1, read on the forward strand.
GTTTTTTCTTTTGTATTCATGTTTTTCTTCCCTTTTGTGTGTGTAATTATGAATGCCTCCTTTGTTTTTCTTCATTCGTCTGTTTACTGTAGAGACCCCTTGAAGAATCGTAAGAGAAAATGTAAGGACACTTTAGAAAACGAGATGTGACATTGGTGTGTATACTATTTTTATTCTTCGTGTGTGTGTGTGTGTGTGTGTGTGTGTGTGTGTGTGTGTGTGTGTGTGTGTGTGTGTGTGTGTGTGATTCACCCGTCGTCTATAAAATCACGTGTTTAACTAATGATAAGCAGATGTAACCTTCGGAACTTACTGTCTCTAAACTCTGATCTGTGGTTAGCTAAGTAGTTTTCAACCTTTGTTATTTAATTCTAACCTTTTAAGAATTTTTATCATCCTTGTATCTCCCATCCGCGCTTTCCATCCCTCATTTTCCTCCACATGAGCAGCAACTGGACCTGTAGGGCTGAGCTGAGCAAGTCCATTCTGTCGATTTCATAATTTGAGAATGTTCTTGTAGCTCGTTACTTTTGATGATATGCAACGAAGATGATTCCTTTACAGTTTAGACTCTCTCTCTCTCTCTCTCTCTCTCTCTCTCTCTCTCTCTCTCTCTCTCTCTCTCTCTCTCTCTCTCTCTCACACACACACACACACACACACACACACACACACACACACACACACATAGAAATATTGCGTTTTTATTATCGTTATGAAGAGAAAAAGTTCTCTTCAGTCAAAATACTTAACCCTTTCAGTACTAGAACGCATTTTACCATGAGTTTTGGGTGTGATTAGACGATTTTATTTACATTAGGAAGCGTCTATGGAGGTCAGAAGATGAATGGCCAGAGTCTTCACTATTTTAATCTCCCACATAAATTTCTGAAGCTGTATAAAATCATCAAATAGTAAACAGAATGAAGATGAAAACGTGTCATATGCTACTGAAGAGGTTGAGTACAGGATTTGTCGCATTTAGATTCCTTACGTCAGGTCACTCGTTGATATACAGTATTGGTAAGAAAAAAAAACCTCTGTATGGTATCGAGATTTCGTATCGTGACCCGGAGATTGAGAGAAAAAAAAAAAAGGTGAATGTTATAAGACGTTTCCCACACCACGCACCCCTTGCTGTGTGTGTGTGAAGGAATGTAATAACTGTTTGTTTAATTCCCAAAGGCTTCCCGACTTAATGGGACACGAACCTGTAAGACCACCAAGTGACAGCTGTATTAAATTGGTTGGTTATATTTAAAGTTTGGATTAAAATTGTGTAGTCTTTTCTCTGTATTTATATTTACCCAGTCTTTCCATCTGTGTGTGTGTGTGTGTGTGTGTGTGTGTGTGTGTGTGTGTGTGTGTGTGTGTGTGTGTGTGTGTGTGTGTGTGTCCTTGAGAGGTTGTCGACATTTCTTGTTGGCCTACACACAGAGAAGGGAAAGAGAGAGAGAGAGAGAGAGAGAGAGAGAGAGAGAGAGAGAGAGAGAGAGAGAGAGAGAGAGAGAGAGAGAGAGAGAGAGAGAGAGAGAGAGAGAGTCATTTGCATAGAAGCAGGGACGAAAAGTCCATCTATTTACTGTTAACGCACGCGCACACACACACACACACACACACACACACACACACACACACACACACACACACACACACACACACACACACACACACACACACACACACACACACACACACACAGAGAGAGAGGGGGAGGGAGAGAGAGAGTGTGTTGGGTGGGAAATATTTAGCTTTTTCAATTTACAGTTTCTTTCATTGGCACATTTTCTGGTCACTTTCTCCCGTTATTAAACTTCCTGCTATTCACATCTTTGCCTCGTAATTCTTTGATGTCTTATTTCGATATAATATTTTGTTTATATTTCTTATCTTTTTTCCATGTCATGCATTTTTACGTTCAATGAGTATAAGTTTTTGTTTTCTCCGGTTTGTTTTTTTATTAGAGTTCATCACTGTCGTCACTTCCTTGTTTTTTTTTCTTCTAAATGTTACCTGTGAAATGTTTTAATTGATTTCTCTGCGCTGTGTATTTTCTCTGTGTAATGCTTCACTAGTCTCTCTTCCGCCACCTTTCCATTTCCATGTTTATTTATCAGGGTGAACCATCATTTGTTAATGGAAGATCACTTCACAACACTGTTCATCTTTATGACAATGAATCGACTGGAAATATATGCATGTTAAAATTGGCGCCGTGCAAATATTCATTTTAATTCAATCATATGTTAGAGACAATTATTTTTCGTTGTTCCAGTTCCCTAATTAATTTTAAGTCGTATTTTTCACGTAATGGACATTAGGGAATTATATAAAACTATAGTTGTATGTCTTTTTTTATGTAAAATCTAATAAAGTCTCTCAAACTAAATATAAACACCTAATCATTGACTCTTAAATAAAACACTAAGAGAGTTCCACTGGGTACGGTTAAATCAGATCTCGAAGTGTGTTAATGCCAAGGGAAGGTGGAAACACTGAACACAGCAGCGTCACAGATCTTGTCAGTGAAAGAGGGAAAAGTTGAGATGGTGATGAACTGTTATATGAGCAAAGTGGAGAGAATAGCATGAGAGGAGGAGCGATGATACTGATTAACTCCTGTGAAGTGGACAGAAGAGCGTGACAGTAAGTAGAAAGTTACGTGCAGCTGGACGGCTGGATTGGGGGTCTGGGGGAGGGGGAGGCACTCGGTTAGGGAGATAGGAGAAGAGCAGCAGCCGTGACACTAGTGGTGGGAGGCAGCAGGAGATGCAGTGCTGTGGTGGACTCTGAGAGACAGAAGGCTGTAAAAGGAAGGAAGCTGGTGAGACGAATAGCTCCTAATTCCACGCTTGTAGAAGTGAGTGGGAAGTGTGGTAAGAAAGTTCAGGCTGAGACAGGAGTGCTATTCTCTCTCTGCTTTCGAGTGCAGGTGTTCCTCAGGGAATGTGGAGAGTTGCGTGGGTGTGATGTGAGAGCATAGAGTGCACAGATGACCTTGCTTGAGAACTGTATACTGAGATATGCAAGGAAGACGTTTGTGTATCTTGTGCCTTTGTTAGCCCGTCATGAAATGATAATTTCATTCTTGACCCCTATTCGCTCTACTGATGAGAGATGAAAACTAAAACTATACTTTTTTTAGTATTTAATAACTTAAGCTGCTGCGAGTGGTGACTTTCGAAATTATTATGCCCTAAACTTACGTTAGACCAGGTCGTGGTAAAGCCTTAATCGTCACGAGGTAAGGTTGTGTCACTCTAAACCAGCTTGATTGTTGGTTTGTTTCTTGTGAAATTGTCTGACAAAATCCTTAACATTATAAAGCTACTGCTCTGCATTATCTGTCCTCAAGATAAGATATACGGAGATATCAACTGTCACATTGAATGGTACAGCATAAATCTATTGTAGGCTTGAGCTCATCCGCATTATAGTCATACATTCCATTTATATACTTGATAATACAGTCCTGTTCTTCTAATTGTCTGACCTTAATTCATTACCTGTGCCTCATTCAAAGGTAGGATTCATTGCCATTACACGGAACACTGGTGGTGGTCCAGACAATACGTGGAAGGAGAAGCTTGATGGAGTTAGTGTATATCCACCCTCTGCTGGGGAATGTACGCCTGCATCCAACGGCTTAAGATCACGGTGTGTCTACAGGGAAGAAGTTATGATTCCACGATAAACCAGTTATTCACCTGAAGTTTGGCTTTCGAGTCAGCGCCCTCTTGCAATTTTAGTTGGCACCATATGACTGTTTTTGTAGCGCCGTAACTCACTCACTCCCACAGTTTGGCACTCAGCTGCTGGGGCAGTGAACAGAATCAATGGTGGAGTGCAGGAGTGCATGACGAGACAAAGCACCGCCAGACAAAATACAGATTTCTTCTTTACGAAAGCCAGTTTAGCAAGAATCACGATCTATAATTCAGCGTTAAAATAAATAATCTTTCTTCATTGCCATCGTCACCACCTGTTGCTAAACGTCCACTGCCGAACAAGGCCCTCCCGACCCGCTGCCTGAGTCACGGCAGTGTGCCAATCTGTGCCAGATTCCGACCCGAAAGTGTTCAGTCTCATCTCACCAGCTCACCACTTCACCACCTCACGTTCAACCTGTGCTTTCTGTGCCTTGGGATTCCGACAGACATTCTTTTGCTACAGTCATTACTCGTTGTTCTGTCTTCGTGTTGTCCATCTCAGTTTCTACTTTCATATTTTTTTATTTTTTTTTTTACTTTTATAATGTCCAATTAGCAAAATTTTATGCTCGACTTGAAAGCTTTATTATCTCGTGTTTTTCCTGGTCTTTTCGAGCTGTCGTTTTGTTTGTATTTAACTGTTTATTAAATACGAATACGTTTTGACAAGATTGACTCAAGCTTGTAATAAATATATTTTTACGACAAGACTGACATAATTGCTTTAGGTGTAGCTATGCATGTTGTCTGTATTTACCACACCTGTTATTACAATCCACTGTGTGTGTGTGTGTGTGTGTGTGTGTGTGTGTGTGTGTGTGTGTGTGCGCGCGCGCAAGAGATGCATTGCTACCCCACCAATGGCTTCATGTGTCAGAAGCTGCGGCTTATGTAACCCAGAGAAATATAACATGTCGATGAAGTGTTACGCATCTCTCTCTCTCTCTCTCTCTCTCTCTCTCTCTCTCTCTCTCTCTCTCTCTCTCTCTCTCTCTCTCTCTCTCTCTCTCTCTCTCTCTGCTGAAACTGCCTGTCACTAAGTCCATGCACCTGATCCCTTGGTCCACCTGAGGATCAATGGGAAAACCTATTGCATGTTGTTCATAGGTCATTAAAGGTCAGGTGTGTGTGTGTGCGCGCGCGCGTGTGTGTGTTCATGTGTACGTGGATATCTCACGTACACATTCCCTAGAGGTCATTTGACGCATGTGTAACCTCCTCGTCCCCTCCCTCCCTCCTTCCCTCCCTCCTTCATTCCTTGCTCACGTCACCTTGTCACGTGGGAGAAAGAAAAAAATAAATAGAAAATAAAGCCCCGTGGTTATGACGTTACTCTTGTAGGAGGAGGGGGAGGAGGACTGGGAGAGACGCGGGGAGAGACGGGTGGTTCGGTTGGGAGGAGGGAGGGAGAGGAGGAAAGGAGGAGGAGGAGGAGGAGGAGGAGGAGAATGAGGAGAGGAGAGAGAGGAAGGGGATTTAAGTGGTATGTAGTGGCTAATATAGACTTAATGACTGTAGTTTATAATAATTAAACCAATCTGGGCGAATAGATGGTAAGATGGAGGGAGGGAGGAAGGACAGAGGAGGGATAGAGGGAGATAAATTGCGGAGGAAAGGCGGGAAGCAAATCACGTGGTATTGTGGGGGAGAAGAGGGAGAAAGACAGGTGGGGGTTAGGGGTAATGGGGATAGGGGGAGAAGGGAGGGAAACATCACGAGGTAGGTATAGAGAGGAAGAGAGAAGGTGGGGGAGGGAGGAGAGGGTGTGTGTGTGACAGATGCAGGGGTGAGGGAGGGTGTGTGTGTGTGTGAGGGAGATGGGGCAATCAGTTCTCTCCTCATCCCAGCCTTTGCTAGTGGTCCATCCTCCTCCCGCGCCTCGCCTTCGTCAGGGAGATGATGGGGCTAGTCTCCATCACCCATCTCCTCTCGGCCTCCTCCCTCACACCCTTCCCATCCACACCTGCTTCCTCCTCCTCCTCTCCTCTCTCTCTCTACGACAGTCTCCGCCACCAAAACTCGTTCCAAGAGAGGAGTAAGCAAACTTCATTCCGCGAAGGATGGCAAAGGTATGACTTGATTACGTGAATGTCATACGTGTTGTTGTCCTTGTTGCGTAACTCAGTGTGAGGCAGATTTGACTTCACTCTTGTATTGTTACCACCGCCACCACCACCACCACCACCACCACCACCACCACCACCACCACCACCATCTACCAATTACTTCTTACTAACCACCATTACTACTACTACTACTACTACTACTACTACTACTACTACTACTACTACTACCAATACCACCAGTCCCATTATTACCAGACTACTACTGTACTACCGTTACACCAACTACTATTACTATATTTAACATCATCCCCGCTATCACCACCGGAACCGCAACGAGAGAGAGAGAGAGAGAGAGAGAGAGAGAGAGAGAGAGAGAGAGAGAGAGAGAGAGAGTGGGGGAGGGGGGGTAAACAAAAAATTACGAGCGAAGGTGGAGGTCGGAAAGCCAAAAGTGAACTTGGCAGGGTGTGGTGCCAAGGCGCTAGGAAACAAGAGAGAGAGAGAGAGAGAGAGAGAGAGAGAGAGAGAGAGAGAGAGAGAGAGAGAGAGAGAGAGAGAGAGAGAGAGAGAGAGAGAGAGAGAGAGAGAGGGAGAGAGAGAGAGAGAGAGAGAGAGAGAGGAGCACACAAATTCACAGGGTTGGGTTAGTCTTGCACTCGCACCCACACACTCACAGGCGCTCCCTCTCACTCTCACTCTTCCTCTCCCGTACTCTGGCACTCCCGCACTCCCTCACTCCCTCCCTTGCTGCACACATCCCTCAACCTCTCGTCTGAAACATGGAGGCGAAACGCGAGGCTGAAACTAACGCGGGGGAACCAACACCCACTTCGAAGCTCGCCACTCCCACCGCCGCCTCCCAAGCACGCCCTGGGGAGGAGAAGGAAGTGAAAGTGAAGGGACGTGTGCCTGAGGAAGTAGAGGAAGAGGAGGAGGAGGAGGAAGAAGAAGAGGAGGAAAGCGAGGAGGAAGAGGTGGTGGTAGTAAAGAGGGTAGTGCAGAAGGCCCCACAGAAGAAGCAGGAGGAGGAAGAGGAAGAGGAAGAGGAGGAGGAGGAAGAAGAAGAGGAAGAAGAGGAGGAAGAGGAAGAGGTACCTGTAGTGAAGAAGGCTGCAGTGCCACAACAAAGGGTGATTCCTAAAGTTCAGGTACAAGAGGAGGAGGAGGAAGAGGAAGAGGAAGAGGAAGAAGAGGAGGAGGAAGAGGAAGAAGAGGAGGAAGAGGAAGAAGACCCTGCACAAGTTGAGAGGGAGAGACTGGCACGCATGAAAGCAGAGCAGGAAAAAGCCAGACGCCTGAAGGAAGAAGAGGAGAGACAGGCGCAAATCAAAGAACAAGCAAGAATCGCGAAAGTAAAGGAAGAGGAGAGAATCGCACGGCAGAAGAAACAAGAGGAAGAGCGACTCGCACTGCAGAAGAAGCAAGAGGAGGAGGAGAGAGCTGCACGGCTGAAGAAGGAAGAGGAAGAGAGAAACGCTCGTATTAAAAAAGAAGAGGAAGAAAGACTGGCTCTTCTCAAAAAGCAACAGGAAGAGCAAGAAAAACAGCGTCGACTACAGCAAGAACAAGAGGAAAGAGCGAGAAGAGAAACCGCCCCCACAGCCTACGAGAGAAGCAGGGTGGTGGAGGAGAGCCAGGCCAAGGATGAGGGAGCTAGGATGTCCCCCAAACAAGCGGCGGCGCAGAGTCCTATGGTGGAGAGCTTCATGAACTTCGTGGTGGTGAAACTCTCTGGCAAGGCTCTCCGATACGTGTACATGGGCGTGGTGCAGGTGATCGGGCTGGCCATCGGGGTGTTCTGTCGTGTGGTCCTCAGGCGACACTAACAGATACACTGCGACTCAACAAACGGGAAGAGAAGAGGAAGATTGTTGTGCCTAGGAAGAATGTGAGAAGAACGAGTGTTGTGTGAGAGTTATGAAGGAAAAGCCAATGTTTGATGCCTTTCAAGTAGATGACACGAACCAAGAGGTGTGAGATAAAGAACTGAAGAGTGAAGGAAAAAGAATTCTTATTGCTAAGCGTGGAAATAAAAAAAAAAAGCTGAACTAGAATGAGTGTTACAAAGATCAGTGATCAGTAAAAAGATAAAAAAAGAGAAAGAAAATAATAAAGTAGATTGCTTGTTGTGTTTCAAGTTGAAGACTTCAAATTCTTTACTTGTTGAGAAAAATTTAGGAAAAGACAAAAGCAAATCCAGGAAAAGACAAAAAAAGGATTGGAGTTCTTGAAAAAAAAGTGTGCTGTAAAGGAAAAAGAAAAGTTAAAAAACGCGTGGGAGATAATCATGTAGGAAGACTGTTTGTTATGTCTGAAGGAGGAAAGAATGAGGCGTGTTTGCAGAGGCGATGCTGAGATGGAAGGAGGAGAAAGCCAATCTGTGCTTGCAAAAAGTAGGATGAAAAACAGTTCGTGTGTACCGTGCGAGGTTGAAAGAGGAGGAGTAGATTAAGAGTAAGACGGCTGTGCTTCAAAGGAATATGAAATAAGAGGATTGAAAAGACCTAGTGAAAAAGAATATATAAACAAAGGAAGAGAATGTTGTTCATGAAATAGAAAATTACAATTTAGGAAAATAAAGCAAACGAAACAAGGTCAAAGTAAGGAAAACGAAGAACAGGAAAGAAATGTACAGTTCCCGAAGAAAAAGCATGATTGAGAATAGAATGAAAAGTAAAGACGAGAGCTTAAATGAAACAAAAATTAATTAGAAAGTGCAGAGTAAAGAATATGAAATTTAAAACAAAATTAAACAAAATTTACCAAGGAGGTACAAGACGAGACGGGAAAGATGTGAAAATTGTGAGGAAGGGAAAATATAGATTAAAGAGAAGACAATCCGTGCCTCTCTTCTTTCCATCTCAGTGAAGCGTAAATGAAACTGTTCCTGAGACACTGACAGAACGATTTGTTTTGCTGTGTATGTGTTTGGATGTGGTGAGACGTGTGTGAAATTGTGAGATTCTGACTTAAGCCGCGCGAAGAAGCAAGATCACGAAGTAACGGTCTCGGATGTGGAGTGAAACTGCGAGATATTGAGTGTAAGACAATGAATGGCTCGAGTCTTAAGGGACAACATGAAGATGGTTCATTATTTAAACAAAACTGATGAAAGTTTTTGTGAAGATCATATTATTTTCTTTAATATTTATAAGACATTTTGAAAATTTGATAAAAGAAACTAAAAATTAAGAAAAATAGATTATATAGAAGATAAAATCATAGAATATCTATCATGTTTGTAGAAATAGAAAATAATATTAGTTGTTGAAGTGAGAATGTGATCAGTGCTTTTGTTCAAATAATGAATTGTGTGAAAAATAAATTTCTACAAAATTATCTAGTATGAATCATTACCTCAACGTTATAATGTAACTATATTTTAGAAAGAATTATTACCTCAACACAAACACGTACAAACATTTATTGACCTGAAACTGAATAGAAAAATAAACTAAATGAATGCACCACTACATTACACTTTTCCTCTGCTATTGAGAGCAACCAGAAAAAAAAAAGTAATGGGCGGCACAGCAAAGTTTTGAAATTTATTATGTACATCCACTTTATTTTATCAGTATATACTGCATGCATTTACCACACCACAATTTGGTCCCTTCTCAGTTTTTAAGCTTTGCCCTTGAAATAATTGTGAAGTATCTTTTATGTAAGCGGGCACCTGGTTTGCACTGGTTGCGTAACAAAGAAGAGAGAGAGAGAGAGAGAGAGAGAGAGAGAGAGAGAGAGAGAGAGAGAGAGAGAAGCAGAGAGGCTTATGGAGGTGAGGGAAGGGTTGGAGGATTGGTGGGGAAGAGAGGTTTTGATTTCAATGCCAATGTAAGCTGTTGAAAATATTTGTTGAAAGTGAGTAGAGATGAGGTAAGCTTCGTGTGTGTGTGTGTGTGTGTGTGTGTGTGTGTGTGTGTGTGTGTGTGTGTGTGTGTGTGTGTGTGTGTGGAGTGAGATTTCTTTGTGTTTGAGGCGTGAGTTTCTTCGTAGTAGTTTTTTTTTTTTTTTTATGCGAATGGTCTTGTATTTTCTAGTATATTCCTGAATACTCCGTCCTCTGTCCGTTTACATGTGTATTCCCTTGTTCTGTTGCATATTGATTTGAGCTTTTGTTTTGATATTCATATTTTCATTATTCTTTTAGTAATCTGTCTCTCGAAGGCTTTCTGTGCGCTCTGCAATATATATAAAGCCTTTCAGATTATTTATATAACTTTAGACTTATTCACGTGTATCTTCCTTGTGCCCTTCTGTGTCAATCGTCCTTGCTCGAATGCGGTGATTAATTTTCTGTTCCTATTTCTATTTTTCTCAAGGCTTGACCTCTTCAGTAGTGGGACGCATTTTTACCTTGAGTTTTGGGTATGATCAGATCATTACATTTACATTAGGAAATATCTATGGAGGTCAGAAGATTAATGGCCAGAGTCTCCACTGTTCTAATTCCCACATAAGTTTCTGAAGCTGTTATTTTTACTTGGAATTTTTGGATATGATTAGATAATTAGATTTACATTAGGAAAAATCTATGGAGGTCAGAAGATTAATGGCCAGAGTCTCCACTGTTCTAATCCCCACATAAGTCTCTGAAGTTGTTTAAAATCACCAAATAGTAAGCAGAACAAATACGAAGATGTGTTATGGTACTGAAGGGGTTAAGGATAAGTAAGACGTCTATAATAATTTTCTAACACGTATCTGCTACAACTCTCCTTGTTCCAGGGCAATAATTCTGTGACATTGATTATCATATTTTTTCTCCTCCCTCGAGATCTCATGGATGAAGAAGATGGATATATTCTCCTGCATCTGTCATAACCGTCTCTGTCCCTTTGCAGTCCTTATGAGTCGCAATTTCCCTCTATATTTGCTATCATAGGGTATCAGAAGATGTATGAACGAGTATACCGTTTGTGTTGTGAAGCCTTTCCTGGCCCTTTGCAAGCATATCTTCTCATTCCGTTACATCTTTCCCTCTTCTCTTTGGATCTTGAGACTTAATAAATGACAGGGGACTTAGTAATGCTCGACAGGAATAAGACCGCAAGAGAAACACTAATCCCTCGCATCTCAGTGTATTGTATTTTACTCACCACTATCCCTCCACCGTCACTCTAATGCATTCTCAACGTTGTCCCGGCTATTAGTCATGTTTTTTCTCATTTTCTCATGCTCTACAGCCGCTTTCAGATATTAAACAGGTTATGAATTGCTAAATATATTCTGGTAATTCCCTTTTTTTGTTCTCCTTGTCGATTTTCATAAAGATTTCATAGCTTTTCGTTATTGTGGAAGACTTAATCTAATCGTCTCTTTCCTCTTCCTCCTCCTCCTCCTCTTTCAAGGTCTCGGGGACTTAGGGGACATGACCTTAGGAGGGGGGGTGTCCTCCCTGCCTTACTGCGGCTCCACGCTTGAGGAAGAACGTCCCGGCTCATCTCTCAGCAATGCCTCTCGCTCCTCGAAGATTCCAGTGTTCACTCGTTCACACTCCCTCCGCGTCAAGTCTTCGTCCGGCGCGGCACACACACAGGAGGGCGCCAAGGTTTCGTCCAAGGCTGCGGTGAAGGGACGCGCTGATGCCAGGCCCAGTTCAAGAGCGTCTCCTTCTGTAGGGAAAGGCCTCGTCAGGTGAGATTGAGATAGATTGACAGATAGATGAATAGATAGATAAACAAATAGACTTATAGATGGGATAGATAATGTGTGTGTGTGTGTGTGTGTGTGAGAGAGAGAGAGAGAGAGAGAGAGAGAGAGAGAGAGAGAGAGAGAGAGAATAGATAAACAAATACACTGAGATTTATAAAATTAAGTCAGAGAGAGAGAGAGAGAGAGAGAGAGAGAGAGAGAGAGAGAGAGAGAGAGAGAGAGAGAGAGAGAGAGAGAGAGAGAGAGAGAGAGAGAGAGAGAGAGAGAGAGAGAGAGAGAGAGAGAGAGAGAGAGAGAGTTAATTTTGTCATATTTGTGTTTCCCTTTTTTTTTTTTAGATTTCAGCTCCCTCAACGTTTTGTCTGTCTGGGTTCCTGCTTTGTGTGTGTGTGTGTGTGTGTGTGTGTGTGTGTGTGTCTGTCTGTCTGTCTGTCTGGCTGGCTGGCTGGCTGGCTCTTTGTTGTCGTGCTTGCTCTTTCTACATAATTCGTCTATTTGTCTGTCTGTGTGCGTGTGCGTGTGTGTGTGTGTGTGTGTGTGTGCATTACGTAATTCTTGCTGTGATATTTTCCCTGCTATTTCGCTTTGTCTTCTTTAATCCTCCATTCTTTCTATGCTCCTTTGTTTCTCTCTCTCTCTCTCTCTCTCTCTCTCTCTCTCTCTCACCTTTCCCTTGGCAATCTCCCTGCTCTTCTCCCCTTCCCTCTTCCTCCTTCCCCTCGGCGCTCGTCTCCTCCCCTTTTCCTTCTCCCCTTCCGTTTTCCTTTAGTCACTGGCACTTTCCTCATCTCCCCTCTCCCCTACCGTTCCCCTCCTCTTCCTCTTTTGCTCTTTTTATCTTCATCCTCTCTCTCTCTCTCTCTCTCTCTCTCTCTCTCTCTCTCTCTCTCTCTCTCTCTCTCTCTCTCTCTCTCTCTCTCTCTCTCTCTCTCTGAACGAGTGAGTGTCATGTGTTTTGTCTGGCACCGAAGAGACAGCACGCTCCCCGATGCTCCATTTTTTCTTGTTTCTTTCACTGTGTGTGACGCAAATTTTTCTGTTTTCTTTCTTGGTGTACGTGGGAAGTTTCTCTCTCTCTCTCTCTCTCTCTCTCTCTCTCTCTCTCTCTCTCTCTCTCTCTCTCTCTCGTGTGTGTGTACGTGAAATGATTGCTTTTTTGCCTTTTTGTTTATTTATTAGTATTTTTTTTTTATGTGTTATTTGTATGTGTTTGTTAATGTGAGGTTGCGTTTACACTTTTTAGTTCAGTGTCTAGTTCAGTTTTAAATGTTTTTTCTTGAATTTCTGCAGAGAGAGAGAGAGAGAGAGAGAGAGAGAGCATAGTTTCTTTCTCTTATATATTTCTGTTATTTTGTGAAGCTCTGGACAATATTTAAGAGCAGCTCAGTTTATTTCCTTCCCTTCGGTGTTGGCAAGAGTTTATTTAATCCTTGTAATCTTTAATTTCTTGCCATTTTTCCTTTACAGACTTGAATGAACAATCCGTGTAATAACTAAGAGCCAATATTCTTTTCTCCTCCTTTTCTGTTTCCCTTTCTTTATTCCTTTTCTCTCGTCCTTCCCTGCTTCAATATTCTCTTTCTTGTCTTCCTCTTTGTTTGCTTCTCTTCCCCTTTCCCTGTTCTCTCTGCTTCTTCCTCCTCTCCTCTATTTCTTCCCTCCTCACCTCGTTCCTCTGTTCTCTTCCTCTTCCTTATCTTCCTTTCATTCATTTCCTGCTCTTTTTACTCTATTTCTTCTTTTTCTTACTTTTTTTCATTGTCTTTTCCGCTATTCTGTTCCTCTTATTCTTCTCTTCCTTATCCGTTATCTCCCTCTTTTTATCTTTTTATTATTTTTCTATCTTTCTTCTTGCTCTCCTTTTCTAACGTCCACCTTCTCTTCATTCCTCATTCCCTCTCTCTGTTCTCCTCCTCTCTTCCTTTTTCTTCATTCTTCTCATTCTTCTCACCTACTATCCTCATTCCTTCATTCTCGATGTTCTTTGTTAACCTCCTCCTCCTCCTCCTCCTCCTATTTCGGTTTCTTTACCCTCTCCTCCTCTTCCTCTTCTCATCTTTTTCATACTTCCGTTCTCTTCTTTCCTTCCTTTTTATTTATCATTTGTTAATATTCTCCTCCTCCTCCTCCTCCTCCTCCTCCTCCTCCTCCTCCTCCTCCTCCTCCTCCTCCTCCTCCTCCTCCTCCTCCTCCTCCTCCTCCTCCTCCTCCTCTTTTCCCCCCAACAGGTCCGCCAGTTTTGTCTCCTCCCGGGGTATGAAGGGCGTCTCGTCCCCTCCTTCCCTCTCCTCTACACACCCTCCCTCCCATCACCCCAGCTCCAGGCACTCCCTCACCCCAGAGACGCCCCGCAGAGTCTCCCACTCCGCGACCCACGCCAAGAGGCCCTCCAGCACCGCCACCGACAGGAAGTCTCATGTAAGTATTATTTTTCTTCAACCTTTTCTTGGGGGATTTTTTTTTTTTTTTTTTCTGGATATTGCATTTTTGGGGTGTAGGATTGGGAGTGAGGGATCTGCTTTGGTTTCTCTCCGTCTCTGTCTCTCTCTCTCTCTCTCTCTCTCTCTCTGTCTCTGTCTCTGTCTCTCTCTCTCTCTCTCTCTCTCTCTCTCTCTCTCTCTCTCTCTCTCTCTCTCTCTCTCTCTCTCTCTCTCTCTCTCTCTCTGTCCATGATCTGCTTTGATAAATGTTTTAACTTTTATTTCCATCACTTCAGTCCTCAAATACTTACTCACATTAACTACACTTCAAGATTAACGTTACGAGAGAAACTAAAGATTTAAGAGCAGCATTTTTCAGCACTTCATTTTATCTTTATTTTGATGGATCGCGTCACATTCCCTTAGTTGCAAGACTTCATAGACGAGGACAGTGACAGCGTGGTGAGTGGGGAGGGCACACACTGGTCCCTGCCCGTCATGCACCAGTACTGTGAGGCAAGGATGGCAGGCAGAGTAGTTGTGTATATACCCCCTCTTGCTTGACGTACAGAAAGCCTTTAGTAGTGGTAGGGTTCGGTGGATAAGGCGAAAGTAAGAGAGTAAGCGTGATAGAGAGTAGTGAATAGAGTAGAGCGTGTAGTAGATAAACTTGGTAATTGTTGTTGTGTCCAAGCGTTATAAGGTTACGGCGTACTGCATAATCGTGTCTCTTCCCTGCGGCGGTGTAATGTAGAGAGTAAAAGTGATTATTATTGCTGAATCCCGAGCGTTGTAAAGTTTGCACGTAAATATTACCTGTTTACCTTTACGTAGTGTGGAGTTAAGTGCATGAGCCACATTACAGGGCGTGGAACCGAGGTATTTTTACAACAAAGAAGGTGGTTTAAGTTAAGTTTCTGGAATAGTTTAAGTTAGATAAATATGTGGATAGCATTTCTTTTCTCAATTTTTACCATACCCTGATTTCCATTGTACGTTAAATATAAAGAACTTTTATTGGGGGGAGAGGGTTATATTTTTTTCGTCATTGGCCGAGTCTCCCTGACATACATACAAGAAATAAAAAAAATAATGAATAAATATATAGTCCGGTTGATATTTGACACACTTATCTGATCCCTGAGTTACATCATAATTACTTTCACACTACTGTTTATTTATTTATTTATTTATTTATTTCATTTTTTGTCTTGTTATTGTTACATATACTGCGTCGCCTTTACCAGTACATGCGAAGCGCTCCACAAGCAAAAGTAAAAGATTTCAACAAGGAACATTACGGAGACGCACTGCAAGGCTCCCCTGCTTCTTTATTGTTATGTGCAGCTGTAATAGTTCCCAGGGAGAGCCTCTCAGCCCTCAGCCCTCAGCGCGGAGAGAGAATGGCAGGCACCTCTTAGTGGGGCGTCTGAGACCTTCCGACCTGGCTGGCTCATTATTATTATTATTATTATTATTATTATTATTATTATTATTTTTATTATTATTTTACCATTACTATCATTATTATTATTTTTCTTCTTTTTCTTCTTCTGCTTCTGCTTCTGCTTCTGTTTCTGTTTCTGCTTCTTCTTCTTCTTCTTCTTCTTCTTCTTCTTCTTCTTCTTCTTCTTCTTCTTCTTCTTCTTCTTCTTCTTCTTCTTCTTCTTCTTCTTCTTCTTCTTCTTCCTTCTTCTTCTTCTTCTTCTTCTTCTTCTTCTTCTTCTTCTTCTTCTTCTTCTTCTTCTTCTTCTTCTTCTTCTTCTTCTTCTTCTTCTTCTTCTTCTTCTTCTTCTTCTTCTTCTTCTTCTTCTTCTTCTTCTTCTTCTTCTTCTTCTTCTTCTTCTTCTTCTTCTTCTTCTTCTTCTTCTTCTTCTTCTTCTTCTTCTTCTTCTTCTTCTTCTTCTTCTTCTTCTTCTTCTTCTTCTTCTTCTTCTTCTTCTTCTTCTTCTTCTTCTTCTTCTTCTTCTTCTTCTTCTTCTTCTTCTTCTTCTTCTTCTTCTTCTTCTTCTTCTTCTTCTTCTTCTTCTTCTTCTTCTTCTTCTTCTTCTTCTTCTTCTTCTTCTTCTTCTTCTTCTTCTTCTTCTTCTTCTTCTTCTTCTTCTTCTTCTTCTTCTTCTTCTTCTTCTTCTTCTTCTTCTTCTTCTTCTTCTTCTTCTTCTTCTTCTTCTTCTTCTTCTTCTCTTCTTCTTCTTCTTCTTCTTCTTCTTCTTCTTCTTCTTCTTCTTCTTCTTCTTCTTCTTCTTCTTCTTCTTCTTCTTCTTCTTCTTCTTCTTCTTCTTCTTCTTCTTCTTCTTCTTCTTCTTCTTCTTCTTCTTCTTCTTCTTCTTCTTCTTCTTCTTCTTCTTCTTCTTCTTCTTCTTCTTCTTCTTCTTCTTCTTCTTCTTCTTCTTCTTCTTCTTCTTCTTCTTCTTCTTCTTCTTCTTCTTCTTCTTCTTCTTCTTCTTCTTCTTCTTCTTCTTCTTCTTCTTCTTCTTCTTCTTCTTCTTCTTCTTCTTCTTCTTCTTCTTCTTCTTCTTCTTCTTCTTCTTCTTCTTCTTCTTCTTCTTCTTCTTCTTCTTCTTCTTCTTCTTCTTCTTCTTCTTCTTCTTCTTCTTCTTCTTCTTCTTCTTCTTCTTCTTCTTCTTCTTCTTCTTCTTCTTCTTCTTCTTCTTCTTCTTCTTCTTCTTCTTCTTCTTCTTCTTCTTCTTCTTCTTCTTCTTCTTCTTCTTCTTCTTCTTCTTCTTCTTCTTCTTCTTCTTCTTCTTCTTCTTCTTCTTCTTCTTCTTCTTCTTCTTCTTCTTCTTCTTCTTCTTCTTCTTCTTATTATTATTATTATTATTATTATTATTATTATTAATGTTTTAGGTCAATTTCAGCCTTACGATAGTTACTTTGATACCCTGCCATCTTTTGTTTATTTATTCTTACTTTTTATAATTAAAGAAGGCAGTCAAAGGGCTCAGGGAACAAAGAGGAAAATGTTGAAAAGTCTTAATTGCTGCGCCACCATAGAAAAATCCGTAGAATAAAAAGACTCCTATTCATATTGACAGTCTTAGCGTAAGGTTAAAAACTGCGACTCAACGTTAAATATTAAGTTTTATTCCTCTCGTGTGTGTGTGTGTGTGTGTGTGTGTGTGTGTGTGTGTGTGTGTGTGTGTGTGTGTGTGTGTGAAGGGTGTGGCTCCCGTGCACTTTACCTGATGATGCTTGCTAATTAGTTGTTCCCGCCCCTTCCTCACCTGAGCTGCTTGTTAGCTGTGTCCTCTTGTTGTTGTTATTGTTGTTTTTAACGTTGTTTTTAACCCGTTTTCTTTTTGCAGTGTTGTTGTTATTGTTGTTAGTGTTGTAATACCTCCATCATTGCATCAGTATCTATACTACTACTACTACTACTACTACTACTACTACTACTACTACTACTACTACTACTACTACTACTACTACTACTACTAGAAATACTGTTCCTCCTCCTCCTCCTCCTCCTCCTCCTCCTCCTCCTCCTCCTCCTCCTCCTCCTCCTCCTCCTCCTCCTCCTCCTCCTCCTCCTCCTCCTACTACTACTACTACTACTACTACTACTACCACACCTACCATTGTTGTTAGTTTAAATGTAAGAAGTAGTATTGTTATTTCCTGATATTATAGTATAATACCAACCTCCCATTTAGTAAAACCTTCTGTACTCCTCCTAGTATACCACCACCACCACCACTACCACTACCACTAACCACTAACCACCACCTCGACCCTCTCCTATCCTTGTAGTCTTACGCTGGCATGGGCGGCTCCTGGTACCACAACCACAGCCCCTCCTCCTACTTCCACAACCACAGCCTCCTCAACCACCACCACGTCAGTAGAAGACCCAACTTCCTGCCGGTGTCTGCTGCCTCCTCGTCGTCCCAGTTCAGTTCCCTGCCCACCACCCCGGTACGTGACGCCACCAGCCTCTCACAGCCTCGGCCGCAGCCACGTCACTCATTGCACATCAGCAGCTTCGCCGTTCAGTGCACTTTTTGAATGGATCTCAGTGCACTTTTTGAATGGATCTTCTATATGCACGTTGTTCTCGGCTTCGGGGATTAATTGTGCCTTCTATACGAGAATACGAACACGCTTTACAAATTCGGGTTTTTTGTTTTGTTGTGTTCAGTCTTTGGGAGTGTGTGCGCGGTGTATTATTGTTATTATTATTATTATTATTATTCATTTATTTATTTAGTCTCAGGGTTCCATTATCTACGTGGTATACTCTTATTTGCTTGTTTATTATCTTTTAGTTTATGTGCATTTGTTTTTATTTATTTATTTTCTTTTTTTTCTTTTGAGAGGGGAAATAATTCACGTCATACAGAGAGAAATTAGTGTGTATTATTGTTTTTTTCTTTCGCCTATGGCTTTCATTATACTTAAGAAAAAAAAAAAGTTGTGTGAAAGTTGCTGGGCGTCACGTATAAGCTTGCATGACATGAATATTTGCAACGGTGCATGTTATTATATTCTTGTGCTTGGCAGTTTTTTTTTCATTCTTTTTTTATTCCTGCCTGTTTATGGTAGATATTTTCTTTGCCTCTTTGTTTTATGGAAAGATGCGCCGTCCTCTTGAATTTAGCGTTACAGGGAAAAATGGAAAGAAAACGTAGGTTACTCCACGAAATATGAATTTGTATACCACACTGTATACAGCGAATTTGACAGAAGACCGCATCAAACACTCGTACACTTTCACCTTCCCGCCCAAGCCTTCCAAAAAGCGGCGATATTACACGCGTGGAGGAGAGTGACGTTGTTCTGGCAGCAATATACATGACAGGAAAATCAATGTGCAGCTCAGGCTGATGGGAGCACCACCGAGGAATAGAAAACAGCAATGCAGGGCAGCGTCATCTGGGCCCCGTCTGTTCATTTGGGTTTGCATAACGTTATACTAACACGTCGAAGAGATAAGAACAAAATCATATTGAAACCAAGGGTAAATTGAGGAAGCCCTTCGTGTTGTAGAGTATAAAGGTGATGGTAGTGGTAGTGATTATAATGATATAACAGAGCTGGCTTATATGAAAGGCTTCACAATGTTACGTGTTAATGACATGATTTTGTTATCAGGAGAATGGTTGCACTAATTGTGGTGGTGGTGGTGGTGGGGGATGAAGAGAGTGTTGGTGGTAGTATATAGCAATAGCAATAGTAGCCATAGTAGTTATAACAGTAGTATTAGTAGAATTAATAATAGTAATGGTGGAGATCTTGCTGGTAGCGACGGCGGCGGCACCAGCAGGATGGTAGTGCAAATTTTATTAAAAAAAGCTAACGAAAAGTAAATATGGTAATGCGTCAGGTGACAAGTGAAGATAATGAGAGGTCGGGGCTGCCGAGGAAGCTGTGTAAAAAATGCAAATTACTACATTTTAAAGATAAACAGAAAAAAAAACAGGAAAAAATGCTCTTACATACTTTTCTAATAAAGCTGCCACATAAAATGCAACCTTTTGATAATCTCAGTCTGAAAGGAAGAAAAAAATGGATATCATAAAGATGCAGACGAGACAGTTGGCGTGATATCTCTTGCGAACATTTATTTTGGCTCGCCGTTAACCATTGCACTATCACAAAGCATTAACCTTATGAATGGGACGCCGACGAGATTCAAGCAGAGATAGACACAGATACTCAAGTCTTAGCGTGCCAGAAGTAGCCCCAACCCACTCAGCCACCAACCAAAGTGCACCTGGGCCGAGCTAGTAACAGTAGTAGTAGTAGTAGTAGTAGTGAGAGAAATTGGAAGAGCAGGAGGAGTAAGAGCAGCAGCATTGCACATAGACGCAGAAACTGAACAAATAATACATCAATCACCTCCCGCAATTACTCAAACAATGGGAAATGTTGCAGCTTTTATTCGTGCGATGGGAAAGGTTTTCCTTCATTACGTTCCCTTGAGTAATGAGCGGCAGGCAGGCAGGGCGGGGAGAGAGTCGCAACGTGTAGGTGGAAGTTTTGAGTGTGGAATGAGGGTGGAGGTTTGAAATGGGTGGTGTGGGTGGATGACTGCGAGTAAGTATGGGTGTGAGGGTGTGAGGGCGTGGGTGCTTTGGGATTATTACCTCAGCTGGCGTGGTTATTTTCGTGGGTGACACACACACACACACACACACACACACACACACACACACACACACACACACACACACACACACACACACACACACACACACACACACACACACACACACACACACACACACACACACACGGTAGCTCAGTGGTTAGAGCGCTGGCTTCACAAGCCAGAGGACCGGGGTTCGATTCCTCGGCCGGGTGGAAATATTTGGGTGTCTCCTTTCACGTGTAGCCCCTGTTCACCTAGCAGTGAGTAGGTACGGGATGTAAATCGAGGAGTTGTGACCTTGTTGTCCCGGTGTGTGGTGTGTGCCTGGTCTCAGGCCTATCCGAAGATCGGAAATAATGAGCTCTGAGCTCGTTCCGTAGGGTAGCGTCAGAGACTGCAGCAGATTAAACAGTGAAACACACACACACACACACACACACACACACACACACACACACACACACACACACACACACACACACACACACACACACACACACACACACACACACTAAAATTAAAGGTTCTCCCATAACGAAGTCGTGCATCATAAACTTGTGTGACGACAAAGGATAGAAGGACGATTAAATATTACATTTGATCTGCAGTCCCCTTTGTGATGCCTCATTAAGTATCCCTCCTCCTCCTCCTCCTCCTCCTCCTCCTCCTCCTCCTCCTCCTCCTCCTCCTCCTCCTCCTCCTCCTCCTCCTCCTCCTCCTCTGTTGTGTCCTCTTCTTACTAATAGATGCTTCTACTGCTGATGGTGCTACTACTACGGATACTACTGAAGCAACTACTACTATTCCCACTGCTTCTACTACTACTACTACTACTACTACTACTACTACTACTACCATATACTGTCACCATCATCACTACCTCTTTACCACATAGCTATCTATATTTACCACCACAACACAACTCCGTCCACACCACCAATCATAAACTTTCTTCAACCATTCACACCCACACACCATCACCACTAGTAACTCATCACCACTCCCCTTACCACCAGTAACACAGCACCACTCCCGTCACCACCAGCAACTCATCACCACTCCCTCACCATCAGTAACTCAGCACTTTCTTACCGATCTTCCATTTATTTATTTATTTTTTCTTTCGAAATGTCCTGTCACATATTTATTGAGTGTTTTTTTCTTTAGAATTTCCACTGTGCATTAATTTGTTTTGTTTTTATTTCATCTATATTAACATACTAGTCTGCTTGTTTAGCTAACCTTACTTTGTTTTTATTTTTTGTCTAGATTTTACTTTATTTCAGATGTTATTTACTTTGGTATTGCTTCATAATTTTTCTTTTTCCTGTTGACATCTTTCGTAACTTAGTATTCCATATTAATTTACCTGCTTCACGTTTTCTTTGATAGATTTCCTGGTTTGTCAATGTTTTATTTTGTATACTCTCGTTTTCATCTGCCTTGCTGTTCCATGATTTTTTCCTACTTCACGTTTTCTTTGATAGATTATCTGTTTTGTCATTGCTCTATTTTTTTTCTCGTTTTCATCTACCGTAACTTACTATTCCATGTTTGTTTTTCCTACTTAACGTGTTCTTCAATAGACCTTTCTTCTCACCTCCAGGCCTCACAACCAGAGACGCCATCTAGATCCCCAGATTCCAACGAGCTCGACGATGCTGATTCCGTCAAGAGCTTCGGGTCAGTGTCTTCCGCCGTGAGCTGTGACGCGGCCCTCACGCACCACCACCGAGGCCAGGCGTGTGGAGGGACTGCTAACGCATCCAAGGGCGGCAGGAGCTTCAAGTACGTCCTGCACTGCCGCCACAACCACGATCATGACCCAGAGCAGTACCTGACGCCGACGCAGAGGGCGGCACGTAGGATCCGGGAACTGAAGGTAAATTTCAAAGTTCATATTCTTTTCTTGTTCTTTCACCTCGACGATGTGACTAAACGAGTTATCAGGGGTGTTTCTTCAGTTGATAATGTAAAAATTGAGGTTAAGGAGTGACTGATGAAGTTTAAAGCACCTCAACAATGGCGTTACATTCCGCTGCACTTAAAAAAATATAATAGTAATAATAGAAAAAATGAAAAGCAAAGAGGGATAAAAGATTAATTAATAA
This sequence comes from Portunus trituberculatus, assembly GCF_017591435.1. Lineage (NCBI taxonomy): Eukaryota > Metazoa > Arthropoda > Malacostraca > Decapoda > Portunidae > Portunus > Portunus trituberculatus. The sequence goes on from NC_059301.1 coordinate 9,132,989, forward strand.
AGAAGTGAATAGATAGGTAAAAATAGATGGGATAAAACAAAAGGAACAGCAATCAATTAATCAGTAAATAAGTAAGTCGAATGAGATAAATAGACGAAACATAAGACGAGACTCGAGCGAATGTAAGATCTAAAGAAGTCATACGAGTCTTAAAGCTAACAAAGGCGTAAATACAAGCAGTAAAAAAAGGAAAACGTAAGAAATAGATAGTCAAGTAAGCGTATCATTTCAAGAAAAGTGCGAGGAATAATGCGGAAGAGAATAAAAAGGGATTTCAATGGAGTTTAATGAGAGCGTAATGAGATCAGAGAGAGATGGGAAAGATTGTCAAAATTGAGGAGGTAGGAAAATTATTCATGGTGCGAGAAAAAAAAAAAAATAGGAATTCTAAAAGGCTTCCAAAAAAAAAAAAAAAGAATGGAAAAAAACCGGCGAAAGTTAAAGAAAAATCGTTTAAAAATGAAGAATTATTTGAGAGGTGACGAAAAGTGAGAGAGAGAGAGAGAGAGAGAGAGAGAGAGAGAGAGAGAGAGAGAGAGAGAGAGAGAGAGATGAAAATACAAACGCCATAAAATATAAAGTGACAGAACAAATAAGTGATGGAATTCGTTAAGGTGAGAAGGAAAAATGTTTGCAGAGAGAAGGAAAGCTATTTCAAAACATGGAATACCAAAACAAACCCGGAAGAAAGCAACATAAATGAGTACGAATAACGTGTGGAGGAAATGACAACAACAGTGAAATAGAAATGTGTAGAAATAATGTTAGCTTAGAGAATACGTGAGAGAGAGAGAGAGAGAGAGAGAGAGAGAGAGAGAGAGAGAGAGAGAGAGAGAGAGAGAGAGAGAGAGATAATGTGATCTGCTCATGACACTTGTTATGAGAGAGAGAGAGAGAGAGAGAGAGAGAGAGAGAGAGAGAGAGAGAGAGAGAGAGAGAGAGACATAATGCGGTCTGCTCATGACACTTGTTATGAGAGAGAGAGAGAGAGAGAGAGAGAGAGAGAGAGAGAGAGAGAGAGAGAGAGAGTGCTATTGCTACCAGGTGACGGAAACGTGTGAACAATGAAGAGAAGGAGAGGAGGAGGTGGACGTGGAGGAGGAGGAGGAGGAGGAGGAGGAGGAGGAGGAGGAGACTTACGAAATTAGAGGCGAGATCAGCTGAAACATAGAAAGGTAAAGGAGGAAAGGACGTCAGGAGGAGGGAGGGAGGGAGTGAAAGGCATATGGTGACAACATTTTACTACTAATTGATGGACACACAACCATAACTAAGCCGTTTAAATATGACGCCATCTAGCCTGCCCTCCTCCTCCTCCTCCTCCTCCTCCTCCTCCTAAACAAACTAGAGCGGAGGAGACACACACCTGCTCGGAACACTGAACCCTTGAACAGTTACGGTCTCGAGGATAATTTCAGTACTCAGATTTGATGAGTTTTAAATAGATTTGCCAAATTTATGCGTTTTCCCCGACTGTTTAAGATTTCTGTCCTATATTCTGTTTTCCTTTTTTATTATTTAATTTCTTACATGTGGTGGTGTGTGACAAAAACCACGAGGAAGAAGAAAAGTCTGCTTCACTGCCGTCCCCACGAAAAATCTTTTAGAAAATAGTTGTAAGTGGATTGGCAAATTTAGTTTCGCAGATGTCTTGGCATTCATCGCTTGAATTTGTTCATAGAAAGGCAGAAAATAGAGACAGGCAGAGTTCCAGAGTTTACAAGTGAAAAATGTGAGAGTTAAGATGTTGCCTAACTCTTGCGTACGTGAGGTAGACCAGCATAAGGGTGAGAATTCATAGGAGCTTATAGTCTTTTCTACGAGTATTCACAAAAAATATTCAGCAGTCACATAAGGTTACCAGTTATCTTGGCAGGTCTGGAAACCCCGACTTCCCTCGATCTGTCCGCTTTAGTTTCCTTTTATAACACTTGCAAAAATGTGGAGGCAAATACTGAACCACGTCATGTCTCTGCTGGGCTGTCTTATGGTTAACCACTCAGGCTGGCTTTACTACAGGGAGAACAGACCGCAGTGTGAGAGTGGCGAGAGGCAGTCAGGTAGAAGCAGAAAGGCGTACCCGGGCAACCATAGCACGTCTGTGATTACAAAAGAAAGAAACGTGGAAAAAGTAGAGCCATCCAGTTTTTGTGAGTCAGGCTTCCGATGCCTCAAGGACACTTAGCCGTGCGTTGCGACATGCATGTACACACACACACACACACACACACACACACACACACACACACACACACACACACACACACACACACACACACACTTCATCACAGCTCAGCACATAACACATCAGCATCACACATCACACACCACCTCCTCTCTGCACATAACACCATAACGCAGTGGGTGATGCAACACAGACGCTGCACGAGAACACACCAGCCAGTAGAAATATGAACACGAACGAGAACGACGCTTTGTATGACTTTTGTACCGAGAGGAGCTATTAACTAGATAACCCAAGTAGATTTTTTTTTTTTACGTTTATTCGACTTATTAAGGAAACAAATGAGTAGACTCTTATTTATTTATATATATAATTTTGTAGCTCGAAGCTAACTAACGCTTATAAATAGTTAAAGTATACATGTTGATCTAGAATATGAATCGAGCATAGGAAATAGATACGTGGATAGAAAAATACATACATACACATACAAGTAAAGAAATAATACATTAAAACGAAAGGGAAATAAAAAGGTAAGCCTGATTTACGCAGATACACAATAATGAAGGTGACAGCGACATAACAGGCACCTCCACGCCAGGTAACACGCCAGGTAACAGGTGACATACACGCCTATGTTTATCCTCGCCAACCACCACCACCACCACCACCACCACCACCACCATCACCGCTGTTTTCACACACTGCCGCCACTTACGTAAAGGCGACACAGCACGTTACAGTAGCACTTCCTGGCCCTGTGGAGTCTAGTCTAGGGGTACACACGTGGCACTACAATCTGGCACGCCCCGTTCATTATACACTCTACACTATAACTTTTCACTCCCCTGGTGGCACAGTGTCAAGGCGGCTCGCTGGGAATTGTAGCATATATATATAGCGGTGTCACTAAACTAATAGATTCTGCGTGTATTGGCAACGATACATGAAAGGCTCAGGTGTTTACATATTTATTACTTTGATTTTTTTTTCCGTTTTCATATTTATTTTACGTGTGTGCGAAAATTAACAGATCGTTTTATATTTTTTTTTTCATTCTGTACATATTTTTTTGTTACTAGCATGGTTCCTCTTAAGACCGGTACTTATACATATATTTTTCTATTTTCTCGTGTTTCTGTGTTTATTTACCGTTTTGTGTCTGAAAATTGGCTGATAATGTAGGTTTCTGATATTGTGGGGTTTCTTATTCCCCCGTTCCTCCTCCCTTTACAGTGTTACAGCGTGATAAGTGGCAATGATACACGGGAATAGCTCCGACTTATATGCACATTTATCGCAGGGGTAATTCCTCTTTCATTCCTTTCCTCCAATTGCGTGAATATCCAAAGGCAGTACGCATTTTTTCCCCTTCTTTTTTTTTTGCGGTGTCGTTGAATTCCTACTTTACATGCATTGGCAGTCATACATGAAATACCTGAGGCGATGATGTAAGCCAAATTACTCCCTTTTTACTCTTCCTGCCGGCGTGGGAAAGTTGGCAGGTACCACATTTTCTTTCTTTTGTGGTGTCACTATACGTACTCTCTCTCTCTCTCTCTCTCTCTCTCTCTCTCTCTCTCTCTCTCTCTCTCTCTCTCTCTCTCTCTCTCTCTCTCTCTCTCTCTCTCTCTCTCTCTCTCTCTCTCTCTAGGTACGAGCAGCGGTATATGAAGAAAAGCTTAGTTGATAACAGATTAGGCTTATCCTTTATTGCTTTCTGTGTGTGCGTTTGTGTGTTTAAGTGAGGAAATAAGAAATTCACGTGGTTTTTTATATTCGTTTTCTTTCCTTTATTACAATCTACGCATATTTCTTACTTTCTCTACGGCTTAATGTACTGTACGTATTTGGTTCCTATAAGTATGTTCCTCTGTACTATATTCATCCAGCTTGTCAAAGTGATATCCTATATGTCCATCTGTGTTACTAAGATTAAGTATACATACATGTCTGTGTTTATTTGTCTATTTCACATTTTCATAGCTATCATGTAAGAATTATGGATGAAACTTAATTCCTTCAATACTGGGACACATTTTTACCATGAGTTTTTATGTATTTTATTGACATTAGGAAGGATCTATGGAGGGCAGATGATTAATGGCCAGTCTTCACTATTTTAACTCCCCCCCCCGCACATGAGTTTCTGAAGCTGTATAAAAGCACCAAATAGTAAGCAGAATGAATATGGAAACGCGTCATGGTACTGAAGGGGTTAACATCTTTCCTCGCGTCATGGTGGAAATGTATACGTAAAAATCAATATAGAATCGTATACATACATGTCTATATCTATTTGTCTATTTCACGTTTTCATAGGAGTGATGTAAAAATTATGGATGCAACTTGACTTTATGATGGAAATGTGTACGTAAAATCAGTGTAGAGTCGTATGAATGTGTCTATTTTTCCATTTCACCTTTTCAGTATAGGAGTTATGTGGAGATTATGGATAAAACTTAATCTTTCCACGGGTAGTGATGGAAATGTTTACGTAAAATCGAGTCGTGTGTATATATGTCTGTCTTATTTTTCTATTTTACCTTTCCAGTAGAAGTGACGAAAATTATGGATAAAACTTAATCTTTCCACGCGTAATGATATAGATATGCACGTAAAATCAATATTGAATCGTTATTAATTCACTTTAGCTTCGATTGAATCACTACCATTGATAATAAAAAAAAACATATGATAATGATAACCAGAGACGTGAGCATAGATAGGATAACGATTCCTTGCTCTTACTATCGCTATTAAAACTGGAAATGCTACGAATGAGCATGAAATTCGGCAGAACATAACGACTATACTGTCTTCAACTTAGCGTCGGTAGAGTCAGTTTAATGTGCAATATTTTCCCTCAGACGTACCAAAAGTTTCCTCCTCCTCCTCCTCCTCCTCCTCCTCCTCCTCCTCCTCCTCCTCCTCCTCCTCCTCCTCCTCCTCCTCCTCCTCCTGGCCACGATGGTCGACGTTTGTGTGAAGCGAAGGAACAAGTTGGCGGAATTTCTTTATGGGTTTTCTTTTCGTTTGTGTGTGCGCGCGTAAAGTCCGTCTGTATTTCCTGTGTATATCAGTTTTGTTGGCTTGCGGTGAACGGCCTCTATTTGTGAGACCCTGAAATACGAGTAGCAGCCAGCTATACACCATGCCAAGCCACGTATAAACCTTTTTTATTTTTCTTCTTTTTTTCGTGTGTGTTGTGTGTGGTAGCTATATATATACCTGGGAACCTTTCATTTATTTACCTGCAGGAACTGAATACCCCACAAAGCTGCTATTTTAAGATCGAGTCCTTTTGTTTTTGATTGAGTGATGGCAATATGACGAGAGATTTCTGGGATTCTTGTTTTCCTTTTTTTTTTTTTTTCATTGGTCAACTGTTACTGCTGCTTCTTCTATTTTTAAGTTGAGCGAGCATAGAAGTGTTGCTATAGGAGCGTGTTTCTTGTTCACTTGTGATGCTTTTTGTTTTGTTTTTTTCTGGTATGGGTTTTGAAACGGGGAGGGTAAAATAATCATAACAGCAGCAGCCACAACAACAACAATAACAACAACAACACTGAATATTTTTTTCACTACTACTACTACTACTACTACTACTACTACTACTACTACTACTACTACTACTACTACTACTACTACTACTACTACTACTACTACTACTACCATCACCACCTTGACCTCCACCACCACAGCAACAACTACCGCAACATTTCTATTCTTGAGGGGAAAAGTTTGGATGGCTCATACCAGATAAAGTCAAGCCTCCAGCTGGTTTTACTTTCCGCTTCGCCTCAATGTTTGGAGAACTTTTGATTGCAGGCGATTTTGAGCTCCAACTGCAGAGCCACACACACACACACACACACACACACACACACACACACACACACACACACACACACACACACACACACACACACACACAACACACATACACACAACACAAACACACAAACACACACACACACACACACACACACACACACACACACACACACACACACACACACACACACACACACACACAGAGAGAGAGAGAGAGAGAGAGAGAGAGAGAGAGAGAGAGAGAGAGAGAGAGAGAGAGAGAGAGAGAGAGAGAGAGAGAGATTAAGAAATATTGGGCAAGCTTCGAACAAAGAAGAATAGAATAACTCCACGTATTCGTAAGAGAGAGAGAGAGAGAGAGAGAGAGAGAGAGAGAGAGAGAGAGAGAGAGAGAGAGAGAAAGAGCTAATGAACGCCCATGGGAGGGAGGGAGAGAGCGAGAGAGAGAGTGCAGGAAGGAAAGAGCGAGATGGAGGAGGAGGAGGAGGAGGAGATTTTGGATTTTGTCTGATTTTACACGAAACACGGAAAGAAGAGACACCAAAAGACTTACTGACTTTTACTCTCTTACAAGATTACTCGTAGATGTTGAAGCTACGAAATACATACAGACATACACAGACATACACAGACAGCTACGTATGGAAGAACAGAGAAAGAAGGAAAGGTTTGGGCAAGAGGAGGAGGAGGAGGAGGAGGAGGAGGAGGAGGAGGAGGAGGAGGAGGAGGAAGGCAGGAGGTTGTTAGTGCATGAAGTGTGAGGTAAAGAATTTCAGCTGAAGTTATGAGAGCGTGCAGGGGAAGTTGCGAGGCGAGGAGAGAGAGAGAGAGAGAGAGAGAGAGAGAGAGAGAGAGAGAGAGAGAGAGAGAGAGAGAGAGAGAGAGAATGCTACAGTCTTCCCTAAGCTTCAGTTCAAGGTCGACTGTTCATGTATAGATTATTTTCTTAAGCCGATTTCAGCACCGATACCGTAAGAGAGAGAGAGAGAGAGAGAGAGAGAGAGAGTGTGTGTGTGTGTGTGTGTGTGTGTGTGTGTGTGTGTGTGTGTGTGATTGCATTACTGGTTCTATTTATCGTGATATATCGTCTTCTTATATTGATTTGTTTGACCTTTTAGAGTTATGTTTTCCCAGTAATAAGTGAAAGGCATTCGGTAATGTGTTATTTTGTGGTCATGGCGCTGTGAAAGTGAAAAGAAAAGTAGGAAATGTGGAGATTGTTTTAGTATTATGTTACTTAAGTCTTTCGTCAGTAAAATGTTAACTTGCTTTTTCTTTTTCTTTTTCTTTTTCTTTTTCTTTTTCTTCTTCATCTTCATCTTTTTCTTTCTTCTTCTACTACGACGACGACGATTGACTTGAGTTCTCTTCTACATCTTCATCTTCATCTTCATCTTCATCTACTACTATAGCTAGGCACACTTGACTACTACTACTACTACTACTATCTAGAGTGCAACCACCTAGAACCTGGGTATCATGGTGATATGTAGGTAACTTTAAACCACTACAAATGGCAAAATGTTTTAAGGCTGTACTTGGTACTACTACGTCTGCCCGATCCACGCTACCATCACTTTCACCTCACGCATCAGGAAATGTTGGTCTGCGTTCATAATGTGTCTTTAATTTCATTGTGCCTTCATTGGCTTTTAAATTTAATGAGCTCTCTCTTGCTTTGTTAATGATGTTCCAGGAGTCACGCTGAACTTTTCCCATCTTAAAGGTTATAGTTTTATTTAGGATGCTCGTTTCTCTCTCTCTCTCTCTCTCTCTCTCTCTCTCTCTCTCTCTCTCTCTCTCTCTCTCTCTCTCTCTCTCTCTCTCTCTCTCTCTCTCTCTCTCTCTTCATGAATGTAAAACGAGACACGTATATTTTCTCTTCAAAATTTTAATACCACCTCCTCGCTGCTCACGCCTTTTCCTATTTTACTCTCGCAAATCAAAATCCTCTCTAACACTGAACCTTTCCCTCGCAATCTTCGTCTTTTTCGGAAACCATTACTGTCTTTTTCTTTTCTTTTCGTTGGGAAGGCGGGGAAGAGGCGGGTGTGAGTCTTATCTTTTCATATCCTAATTTTTATTTTTAACACTTCTTGTATGTGGTGCTTTTCTGGCTCTGTTGGTGTATTGCTTATCTCTTTATCAGTGAGTCAGTTAGTTACCTTTCCTTCCTCATCGTTATTTTTCATCCCTTCTCTCATCTTCATAACCTAATCACATTTTATCATTTTTTTAATTCTTTTGACTTACCCAATTAACTGTCGCTTCGTATCGTTTAATTTCTCCAATATAGCTGAATTAATGTCATTTTATACCACCTCATTCATTTCCAGGCCTGTTTTTTACTCTTTATTTTATATTTTCTATTATTGTAACCATTCGTGTGTGTGTGTGTTTGTGTTTGTGTGTGTGTCAACCAATCAACCAACCAACCAACCCACCAACCTGTCAATCAATCAATCAGTCAATCAGTCAATCAATTAATTTTTCTTTCCCCATTACTTATCCTCCACCACTTCCTTTTCCCCCACACAACACAAACCACATTCTATTCCATTCCCACCCTTTCTCACCTTATCCAACCAACGCTTCATGTCATTTCCTTTCTCCAACATCGCCAAACTATCGCCATTGTATTCCATCTCATCCCATTCCACCTCCTTCCTACTCTATCCAATCAGGCCCGTGTCTTCGCCTTGGACTTAAACTCTCTTTCTTCCACAGTCCCAGTTGTCAGAGGCGCGGCGGGAAGTGCAGCAGAGAGACACAGAAATTGCTCGGCTCACACGGGAACTTGTCGAACTGAGACTGCTGAAGGCACGGAACCCACACTGGGAGGACGAGGAAGATGAGGCGGAAGGCGAGGATGGAAGGAGAGAAGATAAGGTGAGAGAGAGAGAGAGAGAGAGAGAGAGAGAGAGAGAGAGAGAGATTTGTTTTATGTTTAGTTTTCAGTTCTGCACATTTTTTTACATTTTGCATATATGAATTCTTCTGCCGAGGAATGAAGCCAGTGGAGAGAGAGAGAGAGAGAGAGAGAGAGAGAGAGAGAGAGAGAGAGAGAGAGAGAGAGAGAGAGTCGAAAGGGACGCAAATGAGAAATAGGAAGAAAAATAAGAAAAAAAAACTTGAGAGGGAAACCGAGACAAAGAAAGAATGAAAAAAATTGTAAATGAAGGGGAAGAGAGAGAGAGAGAGAGAGAGAGAGAGAGAGAGAGAGAGGTATTTATATAAACTCAAAATATCTCCTTTTTCCCTCCTCCACACACCCTCCCTTTCTCCCTTCCTCCTTCCCTTCACACTTCCTCAGTCTCCCTTCCCCTTTGCTCTCACATGCTCCCTCCCTTTCCCTCAGGTTGACGGCAAAGGTGAGGGCGTGGCGGCACCCCCTCCTGCCTCCCGCACCCACGCTGATGGCAACGCCCGCGCTACGTCCAAGACCTCCTCCACACCCTCAGAGGGGAGCGAGCCTGAGCTGAGGAGACTGATGGAGAACGTGAGCTCAGGTGAGTGTGCCGCTGGGAGACTAAATTCAACGTACTGTACCTTGATTAAGCCATACCCGCTGTGAGAGGAGACTTGGTTAAAAGGATGCGTGGAAATCTTAATAATTCGGGAGTTTTTTTTTTTTTTATTTCAACCTCTTTCAGTACTGGGACACAATTTTACCTTGAGATTTGTGTACGATTAGACCATTTTATTGACATTAGGAAGGGTCTATGGAGGACAGAAGATTAATGGCTACTAATGGCTACTTTAATCCCCTACATAAGTTTCTGAAACTGTATAAAAATCACCAAATAGTAAGCAGAATGAATATGGAAAAGCGTCATGGTATTGAAGGGGTTAAACTTTATCTGTTTTGAAGGGAATAGATAGAAAAAGTGTGAAAACATTTGTGCATAGTTTGAGAATTGTTTTTTTTTTTTTTTTAATATTGTCTGTCAAAATGCGAATAGATAAATAAACAGAGCTATACTAAAACAATAATGAGCCTTGCGAGAGAAATCGAATGGAAATCTGCCGCTCTGAAATTTCTGCATTTAATCTCGCCTGCCTAAAAAAAAAGAAAATAAATGCATGTGGAGTTTGTTGGTAGATAGGTTGATGAATAAACATATGAATTAACATGTATGAATAGAAAGCAGGATAGATGCAGATAGATCATGAACTGCATACTGGATAGATAGAGATATGCTGGCAGCTCAGAGATAGATAAAAGAAAATGGACAGACTTGCAGATAGATAAGGTGATAGATATACGTATGAGAGAGAGAGAGAGAGAGAGAGAGAGAGAGAGAGAGAGAGAGAGAGAGAGCAGGAATAGACGTGATCAGCAGAGGATTTCACTGTTCACATCTCGCTCCATAATTTCCCGATTCTCTCATAATTCTCCTCCCCCTTCTCATTATCGCACGTTATCCCTCTCCCCTTTCCTCCCTTCTCCTCCCCTCTTCACCCCCGCCGCTTATCTCCCCTCACCCTCCTACCTGTCTGACACAATCTCATTATTTATTTTTCTCGTCTAATTCTCGTTCCTCCCTCGATTCCTCTTCTTCCTGCCATTCTTTCTTCTCTTCCTGCTCTCACTCCACCTCTCATTCATTACTAACCCACCCACCTCTCTCTCTCTCTCTCTCTCTCTCTCTCTCTCTCTCTCTCTCTCTCTCTCTCTCTCTCCATTACTACCCTACCTCCATTTCTTTCTTTCTTTCTTTCTTTCTTTCTTTCTTTCTTTCTTTCTTCTTTCTTTCTTTCTTTCTTTCTTTCTTCCTTCCTTCCTTCCTTCCTTCCTTCCTTCCTTCCTTCCTTCCTTCCTTCCTTCCTTCCTTCCTTCCTTCCTTCCTTCCTTCCTTCTTCCTTCCTTCCTTCCTTCCTTCCTTCCTTCCTTTCTTTCTTCCTTTCTTTCTTCTTCCTTCCTTCCTTCCTTCCTTTCTGTCTGTCTCTCTCGTATAATATGATTTAATAGCAAATGCGAGTCTTAATGGCTGCCTGGATTTCATCTCATCACGCACATGAAAAATGCAGCAGACCAAGGATTTAATATGATTTTTTTTTAAAGGCAGAGTTTGAGCTTATTTCCCCACCGTGCTATCATAAAGTTTAAAGAAAATGGCTGTAATTTCCTCTCTCTTCTTCTCTTCCATTCAAGAAACTGTCTCTATTTTTCTCTGGCTTCTTTTCATCTTTCTCTTCTATGTATTTTGGCTTCATATTGTCATTTTCTCAGGGTTTCTTCTTCTTATCTTTCTTTCTTTTTCTCTACGTCTCTTATTTCACTTATCTTTTAACTATCTCTCACCAATAGCTTTTCTTTTTGTTCACCTGTTTTCTCTCACCTATTCTTTCTTTTCTCTTGTTATCCTTCCAGTTTGTAGCACCTTATCTTTCAACTTTGTCTCTACCTCTTACTTCTTCTCCTACATATGCTTTTCTTCTTCATGTGGCTCATTTCATTTTTCATCTTTCTTTGTGTTTGCATATACAGTGTCCTTGACTTTACCTCTTCCTTCTTGTGTTTAATTCCTATATATTTTTCTTCTCAGTATACCTTGTTCTTCAATTTCCTGTATCTCTACTTTTCATCTCACCTCTTATGTTTATTCCTTTTCCATGTCTGTTACTCTTCTTTCTCAATTAACCACTACTATTGACTTTTTGTATCCTGTCTAGAATAATCTTAACTTACACATCTTTCTCCCCAGCTTTCATTATTTCTCACTGTTACTCTTTCTATTCTTTCTTTCAAATTTTCCATTGTCATCTCTTCCTCCCTTCCTCTCATTTCATTGACCTCTTGAGCTGTCACTCTTGTGTAATCTGTTGAACTTTTTTATTCCTTGTAATGTATTCTTCTATGTTATTTTTACTCCTCCATGAACTGCATTCCTCTTCCTCTCCCTTTGCCCACACTTTCCTTCCTCTCTCTTCCCTTTGACTACATTTCCTCTTTTCTCCTCCTCCATCGACAACATTCTCCTTCCTTTCCCCCTCAATTGACCACACTCCCTTTCTTTTTCTGTCCCTTCATGGCTCTTGCTTCTCTTTTCTTTCCCATTCATTTTGCTCACACTCCCTTTCTTTTAATTTCCTTCCAGCTTCATAGACCACACTCCCTTCATTTACTTCTTCCTTTATTGCCTGCACTTCCCTTCCTGTCTTTCACTTGCTTCCATATCCTTTGTTTTCCTCAACCCTTATTTCATCAAGTTTTCCTCACTCTCAGGTGCTCCAGAATCCGTCGCCCAACAGGAGCCTCCTGCAGCATCTCCAGCAGGTGGCTCAGTAGCAGAGACAAGGGCGGACTCTGTTGACCTCACACGCTCCTCGCTGGCTGATTCAGGCCACTATGATGACCTGACCTCACCCAGCCTCTCCTCCAGGGTCAGTTATTATAATCACACACACGCATGCTCGCGCGCACACACACACACACACACACACACACACACACACACACACACACACACACACACACACACACACACACGGAGAGACTAAAGGCTATGGATCTACTAACCCTGGAACAAAGAAGGGAGAGAGGAGATCTGATACAAATTTATAAATTGATCAACGGAATGGACCAAGTGGATAATGAGAAACTGATCCTGAGAGAAGAATATGACATTCGAAGCACAAGATCGCATAGTAAATAGCTGAGAAAAGGAAGATATCTGAGAGATGTTAAAAAATATAGTTTCCCGCAAAAATGTATTGAGACTTGGAACAGTTTAAATGAAGAAGTAGTGTCTGCAATGAGTGTGCATACTTTTAAAGTAAGATTGGATAAGTGTAGATATGGAAGACGGGGTCACACGAGCATAAAGCCCAGGCCCTGTAAAACTATAACTAGGTAAATACACACGCACACGTGCGCGCGCGCACACACACACACACACACACACACACACACACACACACACACACACACACACACACACACACACACACACACACACACACACACACACACGGCCCGGTAGCTCAGTGGTTAGAGCGCTGGTTTCACAAGCCAGAGGACCGGGGTTCGATTCCCCGGCCGGGTGGAGATATTTGGGTGTGTCTCCTTTCACGTGTAACCCCTGTTCACCTAGCAGTGAGTAGGTACGGGATGTAAATCGAGGAGTTGTGACCTTGTTGTCCCGGTGTGTGGTGTGTGCCTGGTCTCAGGCCTATCCCAAGATCGGAAATAATGAGCTCTGAGCTCGTTCCGTAGGGTAACGTCTGGCTGTCTCGTCAGAGACTGCAGCAGATCAAACGGTGAAACACACACACACACACACACACACACACACACACACACACACACACACACACACACACACACACACACTGGTATTATGTGTATGTTGGCTGTTAGTGTTTTATTTGTATAGTTATAATTAGGTTTTCCACTTTCCTCCATCATTCCCTCTTTTTCTTTTGCCTTGAAAGAGAAAGAGAGAGCGAGAGAGAGAGTGCATACTTTTCTTCACAATGATGAAAAGTTATTTCTTGTTTCCTTATTTTTGTCATACAGAATCACATTTTCTGTTGCCAAATTTAATTGTCTATGTGAGGCAATAATGGCATGGTAATGAGGAAGGGAGAGAAAGGAATGAGAGGTTCATATTTTCAGAGTTTTCTGAGAAGTAATTGAGGAGAGAGACAGAGACAGAGACAGAGAGAGAGAATGCTCTACAAATATAGAAACTTTATTTTCATTTCATTATTTTCTTGTTTTCTGTGACCATGAATATGTTTCCTGGCCAAGTTATGTTGCATTTTCATAGGTATGAAGATAGAGAAGCATAGACTGTGTGACTTATTCCAAGCTTTAATGTGTCTGTCTCAAAAACATTCAGCCCCAGTGTGGACTTGAGGTTGGAGGGGAGCAGGCAGCCAGGAGGCACAAGGTGTGTCAAGTGAAGGTGTGGTACATCTTTGGAAGAGGGATGATTATATATAAGAAGAGGAAAGTGAATTATTTCTATTACACTCGACCCTCGAAACAACGGACAAATGTGTGCACGACCCTGTCCGTAGATTGCAAAAGTCCGTTCTTTGCAAAAGTACGTAAAAAACTGTATAAAATGTATGTAAAATACGTAAAATTTTCTAATTTTCATATTAGTTCAAGCTTAGCAGCCACTGGAAGAGCCTTTCAATTACGCTTCACTGGTTTACTAGGTTTAGGAGGCATTTTGGATAGGTTAAGCACTTGTGGGAAGGATACAAATGCATAAAAAAGCCGTGGTAAGCACTGGACAATGTTTGCTGTTGGTTGAAAATGCACGGACTAAAGATTAAACATGGCGGCCAACAGCTGATGATGCGACCGATCCGCCACCTACCGGACAATAATTTGCCAGGAACGGACAATCGCGCACATTTTAATATTCGTCTGTAGATTAAACCGGACTCCAGAATTTGTTCGTAGTTTCCGAAATCCGTTGATGGGAGGTCCGTTGTTTCGAGGGTCGAGTGTATTTTGTTTATCTACTTTTGATTGCAGCTAAATAGAGTAAAAATCCTCTTCCAATATATGAAAGAAAACAGTGTTGGATAACTGATCCATGCTTCTCTATTTCATATATATTCTGAGTTGTCTTAGAAATGAAAACCGCTGCCTCGGAATTTGATGATGAAATCAAATAATGATTTTAATTTCCAGGGAACCAAATCATATACAAGAGAAAAACACCATTATTTACCAGAAAATCAAGTGCATGTCTGAAAATAACTGAGTATATTTGTGTTAATATTATCAGTTTTTCCTCAGGATCCATTGGAAACCAGCCGCGGATCACTGCGAGGCCACCAAACGGAGGAGGAAGAAGAGGTGGAGGCTGAGGAAGAGAAGGATGACGGGGAGGGAGTGCTGCAGGAGGTGGTGGTGGAGGGCAGTAGTGGGGGCCCAGTGGATCCATGGGCAGCACTGGAGGAAGCAGAGGCTCGCATCAGGGAGGAGTACCAGCGGCGAGAGGAGCTACTGAAGAGAAATCACATGGAGGACTACAATGAGCTGAAGGAGAAGTACAATGACAGGGTGGAGGTGCTGTTGTCCAAACTGAGTGATGCCAACCTCAAGTGAGTGTGTGGTACCTGGTGTGAGAGATGCTGCCTGTTGTGTTAGAGTGAGCTTGTGGCTGTTGTAAGGATCTGTTTGTTTAGTTGTTCCTTATTTATATGGATGGCATCTTTTCTTGGGTTTTTTGTTTGGTTTTCCTAATATATCATGGATAGGATGGTGCCTCCTAATAAAAGACTTTGGTTGTAATGTAAATTAATGAGGTAGTTAAGTAGAGTTTTGAGTGTATGTAGTGAATATTAAAAGCATAGAGTAGAGTCTGAATCAGCCACTCTCCTCTGAAGGAGTCTTGGTATATGTGTAGACGAGTCTTCCTGTTATTATTAGTGTTTTTGTTTCACTTGCTACTTTGTGTCACTTGTTTATAGTGAAGATCTGGGTCCAGATCACTTAGACATACAGGGCAATGTGTTCACTATCACTGAAGGATAGTATAGAAAGGAAAATTTACATTGATAATGTATCACAGATTTCAACAATTTAAGATCAAAGCTGTGTGTGCACTGGAAGGAATACAGTGGCTATGGTACTTGAAGAAGAGCTTGTTGAATTGCTTTCCTTAGAATTGCTGAACTTCATTACTGACTACTAGTTTTGCTTTGAAAATGGAGGTATACACAAAGGAAAGGACTTAAATGTAAAGAGGTAATGTAAAGAGACAGATTTTAATTCCACATTGTTTAGGAGAGAGGTTCTAGAACTTGCACAATATTTCATCCTTTTCAAATGTGTTATATTCATGATCCCTTCACAGGTACTTTGAACTACGGCCCCTGTATGACCAAAGTCAGGAGCGTGTGAGGGAGCTGGAGCGTGATGTGATGCGGCTCAAGGAGGAGCTCACCGAGGCCGAGCTGCGCCATCAGAAGATGTACCTGCAGATGTTCCTAAAGGGACAGCAGGCAGCCAGAATACAGGCAGAGGATGACCTGGTGAGCATTGCTGAGGCTGGAGAACTGTTGTTTTTTGTGGGTTAGTGAAAGAAAATGAGAGCAATTAATAGACTCAGATCATTGCTTTCTGAAATTGTGATTTGTCATAGCTTACTCTATTCACATTTGATACCCATTTCTCAGTGAGGTATTTGTGATAGAAGCCTTTCCATTTATTTATTTCATTGCATTCCTTGATAGCTCTGAGCTATTTCTTTTAACATCAACCCACCCTGTCTCCTACGCACTTCATACTTTTGTACCAGGTGGTTGTTAATAGATGACTCATGATTTTTCAGTTTGATCACTCTGAAGCTTTAGTTGAATAATACAACTAGTATGTTTATCTTGCAAATTCATGGTATTGGCATTTGATATCCTTATTTGTATTAGAATATTATAATTTTGGCTATTCATGTTTATAACTAGATAATTTTTAATAAAATTAGATTCACTACATTTGCACAGGAATATACAGGCAAAGTATTCATTGCAATGATTTAGTTTAACTTTTCTCTGTAGGAAATTATGATGACTTTTAAGAGAGAGAGAGAGAGAGAGAGAGAGAGAGAGAGAGAGAGAGAGAGAGAGAGAGAGAGAGAGAGAGAGACTAGTATCAAGTTACCAATTTTTTTTTTTAAATAAAAGAGGATAAAGTGTATGACAAATCTAAACTGATCTTCCTCTGGAATCAGAATTTTTATTGAAGATTTTTTAAATACATGTATACATGTATTACTGCTTACCTTGAAACAAAGTACTAAATGATAAGCTTCATTTGATAAATAATGCTGTTTTTCTTGTGTACAATATTCTGATATGGTTTGATGGGCAACTGCATGATAATTTGTAATTGAGTTCACAATAGTTTTGATATAGTACTAACTAATAAGTTGCCTGTTGGTCTTTGATTATTGCTTAGTCTCAGTACACAACTACTTGTATCCCTAAGCTACATTTCCAGTAGGATGAATCACAAAAGCAAAAAATATTGAATTTGATCATTCTTTGATTTATATTGGTACTCATAACATAAGAAGTAAGTATGTTCTTATTTGAAGTATGTACTTGTGTCTTCACTTAATCACTACTTTGAACCATTGCTCTCTTACACACCCACCCACACCCACACACACACACACACACACACACACACACACACACACACACACACACACACACACACACACACACACACACACACACACACACACACACACACACACACACACACACACACACACACACACACACACACACACACACACACACACACACACACACACACCCTGTCCTGGTTTGCTACCCTTTCACTTAACCCTTCACTTTAATACAGACCCTTGAACAATGCAAACTGCTTTCTTGATAGCACGCATACAACTCTGTTATTGTTATACCATAAACACTTGTGTAATCTGATAATTACTAGTGGGTATATACTGTTGCTTTGATATTTTCCACTTAAAGTTTTACTTGGGTATGTTATTGTGTTGATTTTGAATGTAAGAGCATAGCATACCATTGTTGATCCCCTCTTACCTCTGAAGGGTGGTGATGCTCAAGCCAAGGTTCCATTAGAGGAGGATTCTTCCCTCAGCCACCTCATTGGTATGGCTTGTCTATTTGGGGTGAGCTTCTTGGGATCAGCCTGCACAACTCAATAAGAAAGAATGACTGGCTGTGTTTGCACCAGAAAGAAATTACAACCTACAAGATTAAGAAATAACACTGATATCACTGTTATTTGCTTCATGGAAATTAATGCCAATAAAGAAAACCAGAAAACTTATTATTTTTTAGAAAGCAAAGGAAATTTAGATAAATGGCCTCGTCCTCACTGAGAAAAAAATCAAATGAACACTGGCAATTAAAGCTTCCTCTTATTTGCTTCAAGGAAATCAACACTGATAAGGAATGGCTCATGATTTCTTATTTTGTGTAAGAAATGAGAATGAAGCAAAATTGAAACTATGCTCTCTGCAAAAACTCCATCACCTGATGAGACTCTTTTGGTTTCATGTTTACAAGAAACTATGAAGATGTTTCCTGTGGAGCTTGACTTGTTGGTAGAAGTATATGAAAGGTGAACTTAATTTGAAAGGATGAAAAATAACTAGATAGATCAGCTTTGAGTAATGTGTTAATCTGTGCTGTGAGTGATGCTGTCCATTCATAAACAGGAAAATAGTTAGGAAGAATTACTTTTTTATGGAAAATAACAGTACTATATATATTCATTGATCATATTATGTTGCTGCAAACTGCTGAATCTCCTATCAGATATATGAAACATGGAAATAACAGTCATTAAAAATGAGCCTAATGTTACAAGTGTACCAGAAAAAAATTGGATTAATTTTCAGGAGGAATATCTTGCTTCCCAGAAAGAGAGAATATTGCACACAGTCTAAGCCACAAGTGTCACCCTCTTCATGGACTGAGAAAAAAAGTGCCATCTGTTTTTAGTTAAGAATTTAGATTGATTATGTTTTCAATATTAATGAATGAATGATAAGAAGGGAATATGAAAACCAGAAAAACTCATGAAAGAACATCAAGAAAATCCAACAGAATTCTACACACACAAAACCTGCAAGACTCAGCTGTTTGAATTCCCTGTTCTCGCAGGACACTTTCAAACCTCTTCTTGAAGTACAAAGAGCTTCCCTAACTGAGGTGGTTGAGGTTAGTGCTGACATTATGTGGCCTTGATCTGGAAGAAAGGTGGGCAGTGGATCCAGAGGTAGTTTCCAGTCGGCCAAGGATGACCATGCTTTGCTCTAATGTATGGAAATGCTGTGCTGTAATTGGATTATGTTATGCTGGCCAGAACTGGAATATGCTGTGGATGGCTGATAAGGAATAGTGCCTGTTGATGTAGACAAGCTTTAATTGGCAAGAGCAAGTTATAGTAATGAATAGGAAAGCGGTACATGTTCCTATGTATATACACACAGTGTGTTCTGGCTACTTGTGAGTTGTGTTCTAGAACATCTTGTGAATAGAATTTATTATAAATTTGATCTCATAAGAGATCATTGTCTGCTGTGACAATCTTGTCAGAGATGCAAAATATTTTTTTGCTGATCTCAACCAAATTCTACTTGGTGTAAAAACCTTTTCTCTGACAACCTTCATCACTTTCACTGGCACTTGTAACAGCATGGTCACTGTCTCCACTGCTTGTAGTGGCACAGCTATTGTCACCTCTTACAATGGCATGACCATGTGCACCACCACCACCACCACTCGTCCTGCCACGGTCACTTGTACCACCACCACCACCAGCTCCACCACAGCACTGGTAGCACCAGGAAAATATCACAAACATTGCTACTCTTTCATGGATGGAATTCATGGAAAAATGAAACTGATGGTAGCAAGGTCTTTCATCAAGATATTAAGCACGTTCTTAAATGTTTAAACCACAAATAGTTCACAAACATGTGCCACCTTGCTCAACACTGAAGCACCTGTAGCCACTAATCGATGACTTTATTTTATTCTTTTGATGTATACAATAAACAATTTTGGCACTTAATTATATTGATGCTGCATGCTGCATTACACATGCCACTTTGTTTAGAAGTATGAACTTCTTTAAAAATCATGATATATTTTTTCTAAGTGTTATCAGGCTCTGAGAAGTTTCTTGAGGATGATTGGCAGCTATGAAAGTAGCTAACAAGGGTTGAGTGAAACATGGTGGAGGAAACAGAAAAGCAACCAAAGTCAGTAACAACATATCAATGACAGGCATTGGCAAGAAGCACTGTTCTTTTTTCTTGGTGTCCATTTAAAATTCAGATTTTAAAAAATTCATCTCCTTTTCTGATATGAGGGACTACTTTGGAATAGTACTAGGATGGTGCAAATGCACCAATGCTTAGGCCCAGTTGTATTTACACAATAATCTAAACTGCTGAAATATGTTGCTCAGAATAAAGTGAACCTGTCATGTTCATTAAGTTGAATTTTTGCCACCACTAAATAATACAGACTGGATATATTACAGTGAATCAAGTGAGAGAAAATTCCTTCCAAGATCTGAACATTACTTAATCTGCTGAGAGTGTATCCTGTAACACAACAAATGAGGAAGAGAAACTCCTTAACTATATTCTATGTGGACATTTGAAAAATGCATATTAACTTAAATTTTGGGTGCTTGCATTAAAAATAGGATTGCATTCTAATCAAATAGTGAAACTATTGCGATGTCACAAGATTGTATTTGTTTATATGTTCCAAAATCTAACCTTAAGATCAGAGTACAGTCTCACTGTACCACCTACCATGTGATAATTGCAATTTTTCTGAAGTGTAAAATCACAGGAAAGGAAGAGAACTCAGATAAAGAAAAAAATGCAACTAATACAACTACTGACAAATAGCATCACCTTTTTGATATCAGCATATTAAGCTAAATTTGGGACAGTATTCAGATTCAGTGTCTGGCTAGATAGAGTGAATAATGAATAATGTCCATTGAATTAGGCAACATTATCAGTAGGTACCGTTGCTTCCTCCACCTTTAGGCTTTTGTTCTCACTAAGATGCATTTTGTACACACCAGTTATGTACTTATCATATCCTTAGTGTAGTTTTCTAAGTAACCTATGCATTTATCTGTAAATAACGATCTTAGATAGATATCTGAAGCTTGTATTACTTCAAGCATTTAATTTTGTGTTTAGGTTACAACCTGAATAGTTAGCTACACATAATGATAATAGCTACACATTCATCTTATTAGTTCAACCACATGACTAGACTAAAAGATAAGACTATACTAGCCAAATATGTTTGTTAGTTGTTCTTTGCTTAGGTGAGATACACTTCCTAAATGACACACTTACTCCCAGGATGGTGGAGAGGAAGGCCTGCCGTCGTCTTTGACCTCAAGTGGACCAATGATGGAGTTGATGAGGCAGCTGACCCGCACTGAGGAGGAACTCGAGAAGGTCAAGGTGAGTGATGGTGGTGGTGGTGAAGATGCTAGTGCCCTAACATAACCCTTACTACCATGACTCTCTGACCCTGGACCTCTGTGGAAAAAATCTACCTATATACAGTAGCTGCCTGATCTCTTGTGTGTCTTATTAATGTGTTTGTCTACAATATGTTGTTTTGTGGTTGATAAATATGTATGTGTTTGATTTCATCTCTTGTATTTTTAATGTTATCTAATTCTTGTATTGTATTCTATGTAGTGTTTTGATTCCTTTTATGGATTAATATCCTATTAGTGTTACTAGGCAGTATAGAGTAATAGTTAAGTGTCTTCTAAATATATGTAGTGTATCTATAGAACTCAAAGATTTGTGTGTATTTTGTATTTGCATATACTCCATAATTTTCTTACATTTGAATTATCTAGTTGCTCTTCATACAACATGTTGGGTGAGTTTATGACGACAAAGAAGTGCCGGGCATTGGAGATATGCAGTGTATTGGACTCATTTATATTTGCTTAGCTCATTTGCAGCCTTACTGCTGTTCCTGTATACTCAGAGAAGCACATACATATATATACACATAGTCTTTAGCAAGGAAGGGAGGTCAGTCAATTCACAGCCTTGCCATTGTTCCTGTATGTTTAGAGAAGAATTACTTGTACACACACATTCCTTAGAAAGAAAAAAAAAAAAAGAGATGAGTAGTTCAGTACATGTACAACTTGCTACTGTTCCTGCATGTTTAGGAGAGAGATACATGTACCGTCTTGAACAGGGAGCGGTGAGCTACTTCTGTCTTACCTGAAGGATTCATTAAAGGAAGGGTATTATGGCTTTCATGTTTAATTCAGTAGTGGATTGGAAATATTCATCTTGAAATTCTTACTGTATTTTATGTACTGAATAATCTTTGTAGGGAATTTCTGAATTGGATCATCGGCATTATGCTCTTCCCAAAAATTGTAAGTAAAATTTAAAAAGCGTACAAACTATCTTTAGTTTAATCCGTGTGATGTTGGTGTTACTTCCTTACAAGACTTAGATTCTGAGTTGTATGCATCTGCTTGGTGTAAGACTGCAGAATTCAAACTCTTTGCTTCCCTTCCTTCCATTACTCTTTGTGGTGAAGGTGATTGAAACACTGCCGTAACTTTCATTTTTGGTTGCCATCCTTCTTCTCCTCTTCCTCCTCTATCTCTTATTCATTATCATCACATTTCACACACCACAGAAGTCCACAACGAGGCCAAAGAATTTGATCAAGTGTAGTCATAGGATCATACCAAGCACTGTTTGTTTACAAAGTGGATAACAGTTTTAGTGCATGGATATACATACATCATAATCAAGGAAATGTTGAAGGACTTTAAGTGTTGTTGTAATTGGGAGGGTGAAGGTTATACATCCTCAATAATGTTGAAGTTTAAGTATACTTGTATGCAGAGATGAAAAAAAGTGCCATGTAGTAAATCAAAATTAGGATCTAACTTGACATACAATATCTCTTCTATAGACCAGGCTGACATCTTTACCAATGGGGTAGCTACATTATGTGTGCAAAATCTTGATGCTATGGGGCTGACACCATTTCTTTTCATGGTAAGTAGTAGAGGCTCACATTTACCTTTCTGGCAACAGTGCATGGGTCATCTCAGTTAGCTGTTCAGCTGGTTTAGAGAGAGCGTGGTTTGTTTTCTGATGTGTCAGACAAAGGTTAACTGACCTGCTATTTTGCTTCCTCTCATCCTCTCAACATGCCTAATACAAGCAAGGAGAAACATTTGGCTCACCAGATGACAGACCATGCTCTCTTTATATCAGCTAAATACCTAACTGAGGTGACTTACATACTGTTCCCTACTCCCCAGACAGTGTAAAAGGTTGCCAATTAGTGTTCCAAAAGCATCAGAACATCTTGCTATCCCAGGAAGCTAGTTGTGAGCCTCAATGACTTTCCTCAAAAAGAAATGATATCAGCCTTGTGGCACCAAGAGTTTCTGTGCATTCTATATTTTGTCTGAGTTTCTCTCTTTATCAGGTTGTAAGCATTATCAATTGATGATATGAAACTCTGAAAAAGGATGTAAGAGCTACATGCCATGTGATTATTATAACTGTTGGGCTTCATTAGGTAGTCACATAGTGTTAGTGAAGTCATAGGCAATCTGGTTGATAATTCTCAAAGCATTTCATGACAAAACAGTATCATTGGTCTGTGACATCTTTTGTGCTTGTAATAAGGTCAAAATATTTGGAGGCTAACTGGATGAAATAGTGGAGAAGCACTGAGACTTGATGGATTTACAAATCTTGGTATCAGTCAGATAAGTGATTAAAATTTCTACCACTTCAGCTGGATAATAAAGAAAATATAACAAGATGTATGATGTGCTGACATTTATCATTAGATGTTCTTGTTCCTGCCTTGCTCTATGGATGAAGGGCATGGATGCTAAACAGTAACCTGGTTAGCAAATGGATTACTTTCAAATGATTTAAAAAGTTGTTTCAGGTGAAATAACTTTGTTAATAAAGTGAATAGCAGGAATAAATATACAGTATACTAAATTCTGATTAATCTTTTATAAAAGGCATGAAGCATAAAGTGGTTATAAAAAAACTATTAACTAAAGGATTTTTGGGAGAGTGAACACACTGACCTTTGGTGAAGATCTTGTATCATGAGTGCTGTTGTCTCAGTGTCGGAGAAACATGCCATTGATTGAGGGCTCTGCATCTTAAAAGTAACTATTATTTCTTTTCACTTCATGGAGCTACCAGGATTGGATTTTGGTTTGGATTAAAGTCTACTTGTCCTTGAAGGTAATGAAAATGTAGAGATGATGATGATCTGCTGCAGTGTCAATACTGCGGCCAATCTGATTCTTCTCTTTTCCTCAACCACATGTTTTACTCATGACATTCAAGGCCTTTCCTCTAATGACTGTGCTTAATGTCAAGTACTTTTGCTATTGTATACACACTAGCCAACAAAAGAATCTTTGTCAAAACCCCAAGCAGATCTAATGTTATAATGATATAGTTTATCAAATAATACAACTTTGTTTTGCCTGAGATTTCTATACTGTACATCTAGAAGTCAAACACTGCCCTAGCAGTGAATACAAGCCACAGGTAGCCTCATGACTTCCCATGGCAAGCAGTGGAGTTGGATCTACTGCAGTTTTCTTGGTATTCATTTATACCCCATTGGTCTGTTTAATTATTAAGGTTTTTATGCATTATTACCAGCTAAGACATCAGACAGATGATGAAGAAAGGAACTATATCTTGGTTTTAGCAAAAGCAAGTTTTCTGAGGACACAATTTGATATACAGGAGTTGACATATTTCATATTCAATTGGCAACTGTAAAATTCTTTTCAACACAGTGTATGAAATCAATCCTAGATTTTGCCATTTTATGTGATATATAATGGGAAGTCAAATTCTTTTGTTGGATACTGTTTGTGCATATGAAACCTTTACCTGCCACTCAACTTACTTGACTTTTGCTGCAAAATAGCACATTAAAGGATAAATAAATTAGTGTTATAGTTTACCATCTCACGAGCACTGTCTGTAAGTTTGTGGCTCATTCACTACACAAGGTTCTTAAGACAGCAAACAGAGTATGACTCAAGACTGCATTAATATACGTAATGCATTATAGCTGCATCATAGCAATGGAATTATTTATAAAACTCATCACTTATTCTCCAATAAACAAAAAGCAACAAAAGGAATTATGTAAAAAGATCTCTCAAACTGGCCCAGGGTGAGGAGTGCATCCAAACCCAGTGTGGTCGACATTCATTTCAGGGCACTGCACCCCTCTCCTCCCTTCCCTCCTTCCCTTCTCCTCCACCCTCCCCACTTTCCTCCCCTGGGGTGTGGGTCCTGAGGGCTGTGTCGTCCTCCCTTGGTGGTACGGGTGCAGCTCTTGTGGGCAGCAGGGAGGCCATCGCTTTGTACTGGCAGAGCCGCATTCAGGTGGGTAGTTTGGCCCACCTCATAACTGTTCCTCTTGCTCCTCCTGCCTTCCAGTCTTACTCTCTTACTCTAGCATTGCTTCTTGCCTTACTTTCACTTGTTTTCTCTCTCTCTCTCTCTCTCTCTCTCTCTCTCTCTCTCTCTCTCTCTCTCTCTCTCTCTCTCTCTCTCTCTCTCTCTCTCTCTCTCTCTCTCTCTCTCTCTCTCTCAGTATATATACAATATGTATATTCAGACACACGAACACACAAAGCTAGAAGAACAGTCTGCTTCAGCTTTGAATTCCTTTGCAACCTCTGCCTCACATACACTCCAGTTGCTTGGGAAGTTACATATGAATATTTTGGGGCTTGGAACATAAATCATATGCAGTGGAACCTTGGTATGCAAATGTTCCTGTGCACAAACAAATAGCTTTTTCAACAAATTTTGTCTTGGTCCATGAAAGAAAATTTGGTCCACAAATGGAGTTGCTGCCTTTGGTACAAGATGGCGTTGCACGGAGCATTAGTTTTTTTCTAATGGTACCACACTATAAACACTTTCTTGTGGTGCTGTTCTGCGTTTTTTTACTTTTTGCATTAAATTGGTACTCAATATGTGATAGTGGTATTAAAAGCATAAGCATATTACAATGGAAATAAAGAAAGCTATACCAGCAAAGTATCTTGAAAATAATACTACTGTTCAGTCCACATGAAGGAAAACATAATATAAGAACTTTATCACAAATGTGGAACTCTAGAAAAAATATTACTTCCAAGTTACTTCATTGGTATGGCAAGTCTCAGGAATCACGAGATTCTGTAAGATGTTTGTTTAGGACGCCAAATTTGTCATCACAGATGATTGCAACACAGAAGTGTCTCACCTCTAGGACAGCTAGTGATGCATGATAAACATCTTCAGGAAGTTCAGCATATGCCATCTTGCTGTCAGTTAGAAGCTGTTACCATAGCAATGACAATCCTTTGTTTATTCCTGCTGAGAGGCTCACTAAAGAATTTGATGGAGGATATGTGTCACAGGGACTGCAGGGTGCATGACAAGATGCTCTTTCAAACAAATCCTGGCATCCAGGAATGGATTAATCTAATTTACATTGATTCCTGTGGGGAAAATGACTTTGGTTCGCAAACATTCTGGTTCATGAACAGCCTTCAGTAATGAATTAAGTTTATAAAACGAGGTTCCACTGTATATTACATTGATACATATATAATCAGGATATAATTACTACTTATTCTATATGTATGTAGAGGGATATAGCTGTGGTTTTCATTTTATGTACTTCTCACTGTGTTTCAGTGAAGGTGTTCTACATGGTTTAATTGAGTTTAATTATTTCACATTGAAATGTATGATTTTCATTTGCAAAAAAGGTTGGTGAGAATCTACAAAACTATAGAAAAGTCTATTTAATTCTTTTCAGCAAAACATTTGTTGAAAATGTCTTGAGTCTGATTGTTTTAATACAGTTTCGTATGTGTCTTGAATGTTTTCTTGAAATAATGTGTACATCTTTTTCTCTTTTCCTGTGTTTGGTGATTATCATTAATATTAATCATGGGAAGTAGAATTACCATTAGTTTCCTTCTATAATATTCAATTACTCTAATAATAATAGATTCATCAGCTCAACAACATTTTCATTTATCTTTGAACACTTCAGTATCAAGCATGAGATAAGTTGTGACATTTTCAGTGCTTTGTCTCATCATTAGCTGTATGAGTAATGCTAATGCTTTTATCATTCTTAAAGCTTCATTTGTCTTGCTTCTATTGGCTGCTTGCTTGGGCTTGTGTGCTGTCATGAACTTTGTTCTGCTGTGCTGTTCCAAAGTACTGTACTACATTTGCATTATGCTAATGGCCTCTACTAGTGGGATGTGCAGAAGAGAAAGAATATTTTTAAAAAAATTGACATCTTGTTTTGTGTATCTGTATCAAGAATTATATGTTTTATTATATTTTATTCATGATTTTATCTACTTCATTTTATTTGAAGATAGCAAATATTTTAACTTGTTTGTTGATTAAACTCTTATTACAACATATATTTATAGTTGTTATTAGAGGTTGGATTTTCGGTATCAAAAATATTTGTTAAAAGGTAAAGGGAGAAATATCACCATCCATCTAAAGTATTTCCTTATCTTATTACTGATTAACATCAAAGCAAATTATCGAAGAGCAATGGGACATTAAAGAAGCAGATAGTTGGATACTTAGAAAGTTAATTGTAAGTAGCATTACAGAAATATCTACCAATTCTAACAAACACAAGAAAGAAATGCAAGGTTTTGTCAGTGTTATGGGATCCAGCCATTTGATTACTAAACTAATATTGTGATAGTCTTTATGCATTGCAAATAAGAACTAAGTAGTTTTCTAAGTAAATGCATAGATACCATATTGCA
This sequence comes from Portunus trituberculatus, assembly GCF_017591435.1. Taxonomy (NCBI): domain Eukaryota; kingdom Metazoa; phylum Arthropoda; class Malacostraca; order Decapoda; family Portunidae; genus Portunus; species Portunus trituberculatus. The sequence goes on from NC_059301.1 coordinate 9,160,387, forward strand.
ATATGCTGTGTATTTCTCATAGGTGAGGGAGGACCACATCATTAGTCTGCTGACAAGCCAAATTTGGATGCTTCAGTGCCTTGCTTGATCATATTTTACCTGTGTGTTTAAAGGTTCAACTTATCAAGAAATTTACAGTATGATTTTCTATTTTCTTTTTTTGTCTTTTTTTTACATAATCCAGCAGTTATTATGGAATAAATGGATTTGAAATCTGAGTGAGTAATAAGGTGCACCAAAGAAGTTCTTTGAGAGACATGACATAAATACATTTTACTTACTTTTGGTGTCATCTGGAACACTGACATTGAACTCTCACTGAAAGATAAAACCGTATTTTATTTTTGGCTGTCTCGCTCACTATCATGAATGAAATTCCTAATGCCTTGCATTAGGAATTTCTTCATGACAGTAATTAGAGATAGGCATCTTGTGAATGGGAATAATTTGGGAACACACATTTCCATGTGCTTCATGAAGATTGTTTCTATCCAGGCTGCTGTTACAATACATGTGTCATTGAATTCACTCCAACAACTGAACTTAGGTGGCCAGTTATCTATTAATCTTTAAGTTTTTTTTAGAAGGATCATGGGATCCATGGATTCAAATTTATAATACAGAAAACTGGAAAATTGACATAAGCATAATACAGTATTTGCATAATGTTTTTTTCTATCTATTCATTTGTTAATTCCTTGAATTTCCTGTCCTTGTTCTCATCCTTCATCCATGTGCTCTTGTATTTCCTAAACATAAACTTTGCCAGTCTCCCTTTCTTATAGGTATTATAATATCATTCCCTACCAGTATCAACACTAGTCTTGTAAGTAGAATATCTTTACTCCTCAGTCCATTGCCATCTATTTCCTTCTCACTCTTATTATGTTTTTTTTTTTTTTTTTCCAGTGAACATAGCCAAATCACAGTCCATCAAGTTACATTCATTTATTCACTCTTGTTAGATTTGCCATCCCCCCCCCCTCGCACACACACACACACACACACACACACACACACACACACACACACACACACACACACACACACACACACACACACACACACACGGCCCGGTAGCTCAGTGGTTAGAGCGCTGGCTTCACAAGCCAGATGACCAGGGTTCGATTCCCGGCGGTGGAGATATTTGGGTGTGTCTCTCACGTAGCCCCTGTTCACCTAGCAGTGAGTAGGTGCAGGGATGTAAATCGAGGAGTTGTGACCTTGTTGTCCCGGTGTGTGGTGTGTGCCTGGTCTCAGACCTATCCCAAGATCGGAAATAATGAGCTCTGAGCTCGTTCCGTAGGGTAACGTCTGGCTGTCTCGTCAGAGACTGCAGCAGATCAAACAGTGAATTACACACACACACACACACACACACACACACACACACACACACACACACACACACACACACACACTTATGGCACAACTTTGATGATGCAAGTAGTTAGGTTCCATTTGAATTGCTTGTATACTGAATTCTGGTGTAACATAATTAATGGGGAAAAAGGGTCTATGTTCTATGACCCTTATTAAAGGTATATTTTGAAATTTAAACATACAACACTGACCACGACAAACATGATATTGTCTCTATTACAGAGTGGTCTATAAATCAACCTGGAAAAGAAAACCATATACAAAGAACATGATATCATATTGATTAAAGATATAAGATGTGCATAACACTCACCATTACATCAGGGAGGATAGCTCACTCACCACTCTTGTGCATCATAATAATTCTAACTTCACAGCAGGTGTTATTGGTATATATTTTAGCTCCCTTAGCCTTATTGCTAGGATTGACACTGGAACTCATTGGCTGCTTGGAAGGCATAGTTCACACTTGAGAGGCAAAAATAATGCACATCTACAGATCATGTGGTCAATCACACACACAACACCACACCAAAGATAGTGAATGAAAGAATAAAACAATAACACTTTAACACATCCAAGCACTGATCAGTCAACTAAAGCATGTAACACTGTGCTTTTACTATATTGTCAATATGCTTGCAAGCAAAATGTTAAAGTACAGGTATAACAGCACACAGTAAAGCTGTAAGGGGGGGTAGTCTGAGGGATGTAGATAATCAGTTTGAGAGGACTTGCGGAGAGAATAAATGGTGGGTAAGAGACGAGGAACACATGTGCAGTTGTCTTCCATTGCTCACTGATTCATCCATTCACATTTAAATCATTGCACTACAACCTAAATGTGTTGGAAGGAAGGAGTGCATTTCAAATTTTATTTTATTACCCTTGAACTGATGCTCATAGGATTAAAATATTGTGCTTATACAAAAAAAACAGTTCTCATATCATCAGTTTCTCATATGCTTGTATAATCCGGCTTCCTGTATTTACAGTCTTTATCTATATCTTTGACTCTTATGTCAGTATTGGCATAATAATTGTATCACCTAACTCTTACCTCCATGCACTAAATGTTCTTTTAATACATGGTCTTCAGAAATGTCTTTCTCAAATGGCAGCACAGAATCAAATAGCAATATTTACTTAGTCACCTCTTCATCAACTGTCTGTCCGTTTTAATCACCAAGTGTCTATGAAGGCTAACTCTGACTCTGTACAGACAGACAGGATCAGTTACATCATTTCTTGCTTTACAAAGCAAGCCTTCTTGTCTACCTCTCATGAGGCATCCAGCTTTAAGTGTCAACATTGGCACTGTTCAGAATTAATCCATGGTCATTCATTAAAATTGTGTCAATTTCTTTGTTGAATTGCATACTTGCAATTAATTCAGTGATACAAATTATATTATAGTTGTTTCATAATGTAAAAGTTGTAAATTTTTAAATGTTGAATAGATATTTTGATTTTTCTTCCCAGTGATTCCTCTTCAGATTCATATTCATATTCTTTTATTGGTATGTATGTGTGAGAATATCTTTTGAAGGAATTCTGTCAAAGAGTGATCTTTTTCCTCATCTGGATCTCACTATAGCTATCATTTATGATAGATAGCTTGGCTGGAATTTATTGGTACATTTTTGTCAAGTACTTATTTGTCTCATACAATTGGTCAATGATTTACATTTCAAAACTAGTTCAGGACATTATACGAGTCTATGAATTGCATAACATGTGTGTGGAATTTGGAAAAAGTAATCCAGATTTATTACATTTTTTTTTTATCTGAACTGTAACAGAAGAGATACATATTTGACCTCTATGCAAGAAAGTAAGATAAATTTTGCTTTGAATTTCATAGTTTATTCTATAGTGGCTATGTTTGAGGTAGGTGTGTGCATGTGTATACTGTGGTGTGTGTATATATATATTTATGTGTGTGTGTGTGTGAGTGCGTGTGCGTGTGCGTGTGCCTATGTGTTCTGCTCTAGTTAGAAAGCTGCATGAAGCTGTCTTTTAAATTTTCCATTTCCAAAGTGACAATAATTATGTTGGTTGCTTCTATGAATGGCAAAGCCTTGATTAATGCCACTCATCACTGCAAATAAATTAATCTAGGTATACCTTTACAAGATTGTCGTTTGCACATATATAGATCTCAACTTTGTTGAACTAAAGAATGGATCTCAAGTAAGAGAATATTTTAAAAAAATTTACTAATTTGGTATGGTTTAACAAAGAATTGTCAGTCAGAGAAGAAATAAGCTGAATATTAATTAGTACATACTTATGGATCTTAGCTTTCTTATCTTTTAATAAAGTACCTCAAAAGAAATGATCCATTAAATGAAAAGAGAAGAAAGTACTAATCATGATGAATATTTGTTGAAAGAGAAAGTTTATGCATAGAGTAAAAGGCCAAATTTTACATCCATGTCCAAACATATAGTGGGAGATGTAGTGGCTGACAATAAGAGATTGACTGTAGTAATAATCAAGATGAGCAAGACAAACATGACAGCCTAAACTCTGTAATAATAGAGCTTCCCATTCACAACCCTGCAGGCTCTCTACCACCGTGAGATCAACTGTCGGAACAACAATAACAACAACACTGCCGCAGGCCGCCGCAATGGGGAGCTGGATCCAGAGGTGACGCTGCAGTTCCTCAAGTCTGCTATCTATTACTTCTTTACTGACCGTGATAATGCTAAAGGTCACCTGCGTGCTATTGAGAGTATCCTGGGCTACAGCGACAGTGAGCGCTACAATATAGGAAAGGTTATAAAGTGAGTGGAGAAATTATGTTGAGTCTGTTTGTTAATTCAATCAAACTTTTCATGAGTATGAAGGTGGTGGTTTATGTTTCTTAATGTTGTTTTTATGATGGGTGACATGTTTTTGTCATTCATTTATTTATTTTGTGATTAGAATGATTTATGAGTTCTATGATGTAAGTTGTTATTTCTACATAGTTTTTAATTTATGTTTTTGTGATTTATAGATTATTTAATGAATGAGTGGGTGAGTTTGTAGGGAGTGTATATATGTAGCTTGTAAAGTAGTTCAGTCAAACACTTATTTACTGTACAAAGTTGGTTGCTATCTTAATTTTTTACAACAGAATTGCATAAAAGCCTCTGATAAACTGCCAAAAGTAAACTACTAAAAATGTATTCTTGTATTAAGGATTAGTTAATATAACATGACAAATTTAATAGTACTTAAAGTATAATTTTTTGGGAAAAATGTATGGAATTTTAGCTAAACCAGATATGCTGCTGCTGATCCTGGCAAAACATTGGGAAGGGGAAACTTTTATAATGTTCCTATCGGTACACCTGTATGTATGTATAGAGATGTGGTGCCGTGACTGGCGTGTATTAACCTCACCCCGTATGTGTACCTCTGCAACTTTTTAGTGGTGGTTGATCTCCATTATTCATACATACCATACATAGATACATGTGTCCACTTGGGATGTGAAAAACAGATGTGCAGTGTGAGTGAAAAGGGTCTATTTACATACATTATATGCTACAAATACTATAAATGGCTTGAGAGAGCATTATCTATTAGCCTGTGATATATATAAAAGATTTGTGTATGTTTAGGTGCCACTCTCAGAGCTCATAGAGACAAGATGCATGTATGTTGTGCCAGTGCTGTTCTGAGGCACAGGGAAGAGGAAGATTCTGTGGTTCTGTGACTGACTAGGTTGAAGTAGTTTGAAAAATATTTATACAGTCACTCATAGTCGTCTGTCCAAAAGCTTGTATACTATGAACTATTTTTGTAGACTTTTGGGGAGAGTTGTGGAGACATTATTATTGCTTGTAAATTTAAGGCACACGTTGTACATATATTCAATTGCAAAATTGTTTTTTGTTTTCTTGTTGTAATTTTCAGTGTTGTTGAAGCTTCCTTAATTGCTGTTTGTGTAGATGTTTCCTGTTTATGCTGGGCATGTGTTCTGCACATGTGCAAGGGGTGGTGGATGTCTGCATTGGAATGGACATCATTTTAACTGCCGTTCATTTGGTTGTGTTATTAAGTCATGCATGAGTCAATTTGTGTAGTTTTCATGTACAGCATCTACACTCTTATGGTTAGTTGTTGAGAATTGCTTTAAGAAGATGATATATGTAAATACATATTATATTACTACATCATTATTATCATCATACTTCAGCCAGTGCATCTTAAGCACCTTCCCATTGTGTGATGATTTGTTGATTTGTGGTAAATGAATGAAGGAATTATGTATGCATTTCCTTTTTGTGATTGTTATTGCCTTTTTAGTTAGCTATGTTAGTGTGTACTAATACAATTTGTTTCCATTTATATTTTTGTTAAATAATGTATTTTGGGGCAAACTGGCTTGGTAGATGTTGCTCTTAAGACTTAGGACTGCATAAGCACTTTTCTTGTACCTTATTTCTTGTTAAAGTTCGGTGTGGAGGGGAATGACAAGATCCTTGTTAAAGCCTAGGTTTTATGAAATGGTAATGTTGATGACTGGTTGACACTATCCTGATTTGCTATGCAATCTCTGTGGTTGTTATTGTAGGTCATTTGCTGTTTTGCTGTGAAAGTACATCATGTATGTACTCAGAACAAAGGTGCTCTGCCTCTGCATCGAAATATCTTTATATAGAAGCTTTTAGTCTGTTAGAAGAAGGGTTAAATTGTCTTTCCACCAAGCCTCTCAGCGTGCTTCATAATGAATGCTTCGGACCTAGCTTACGATGAAGATTTCAAACACATCTCACAAACAATGCATATAATGTTTTTACACCACCACATTATTATGAAAAACTTTATCAAATTGTGTTTTGTGTGTATGTAACTTTGTATGCTTGTGAGCCATAGTATACTGAAGGAACTGATTATTTTGAGGCATACAAGAGAAGATCCATCCATGGAGCAACAAGCAATTAAGTTTACACACATGAATCTTGCCACAAATAAATGCAGGATGAAAGCATCAGTTTAAATTAAAGACTAAGGTGTAGCCCCACCATACCATGTAGTGTGTGACAGTTTGAGTACTATACCACTCCAGTTTGTGGAGTTCTCCCTCCATCCTTTTCTCCCTCCCTTTTTTCTCTTATGGAGGTACCAATCTTTTACTGTATATTATCCTATTTATATCTTGATAGAGGATAACTAGAGCTAAGATTGTCATAGTCATTGTCTTACATGCCAAAGATTACCAAGTCACTAAGGACTCCCCACATAATAGAAAATATTGAGGAGAGATGATTGATGCATTACAATCTCCTATTACTTAATTTGCCTCTCCTTAATTGTATTTTGATGATTTAATTGTTAACATTCATTTTTGTCAATTAACGTAAATGATGTTTTCACTATAGTTTCATTTTACAAGTCTAATGGAAGAAATTTTTATATACAGTATGTATGTGGTAAAGCAGCAGAATTGTCATTTGAAATTCTTAGCAGACTAGTAGGAAATACAAATCATTGACTAAAGCCAAACATACACTCTTCAATAGAGATATAGCCAGGATTATGAAGTGATGGGTTCATAGGGATGTAGACCAGCAATGAGGCTTTAGTACTATGTATGTGCAGTAATGGTAGGTAGTGATATTAAAGGTACAATAATAGATGCAGTGATAAAAGGGTGAGAACAACTAAATAAGCTGCACTGGAATGCATTCATACTTGACAGCATTTTTTTGCCCACCAGGTAGAGGGAATGAAAGGTTGCTGTTTTCCTATTATTATGTTAGTGTACTGGTCCCAAAGAGTTATAATTTTGTATGTAGCCTATAATATTGTGTATGTATACTCTTGATCATAATACTGTGAGGAACCTGTATCATAAGAAACTAGAAACTAGAAATTTGAAAACTGGTACTGAAAAATGCTACAAACTTAGACATTCATAAACTTATAGTACATACTCATGAAATATTCATGATGTTCCAGCTTGTTTCTCCCCTTTTCTTGACTTCATTTGTACAGTTTGAATATATGTACAATTCTAATTCGGGCAGAGGAATGGCTTGGTTAGGTTAAATCCTTCAAAATTTTATTGTAGAAAGTATGGGAGCAGTAGCCTCCTTGCCTGTCAATCAGCATGCTGAGGTATGTTTGTCACCCACTCTGAACACAAGAACACGAGAAACAATTATTGGGCTGATGAGGAAGCATTTACTATCATTCTTGAGAGAGAGGAAGGGGAGGTATAGCTGGTGAAATCCATTACATGATCACACACACACACACACACACACACACACACACACACACACACACACACACACACACACACACACACACACACACACACACACACACACACACACACACACACACACTATTGTAAACCAGTAAATATTTGTATGTCAGGACATGATGAAAGTACTTCCCAGACATGTATGTATATTATTTTTATGCAAAGATTTATTGCCTTCTTCAGTCCAACATAAAGCCATTGTCAACTTAGAATTACAGTCTCTTTGTGGAAGTCAGCTCTCTCTCTCTCTCTCTCTCTCTCTCTCTCTCTCTCTCTCTCTCTCTCTCTCTCTCTCTCTCTCTCTCTCTCTCTCTCTCTCTCTCTCTCTCTCTCTCTCTCTCATAACTTGTCATATATTGTCATATGTTATAAGAAGGTAGAACTGGTTTTAGAATTGAATGAAAAAAAAAAAATATTCAGAATAAGTCCATGGTTTCAATTCTATCCTTGCTTTGTTGTGTAATTTGAATGCACAAAATACAAATAGTTGTACAGTACTTACTTGAATCTTTAGAAAGGTGTGGAATATGAAGTGCTATGAACAGCATTATTGTATATATATATATATATATATATATATATATATATATATATATATTTATATATATATATATATATATATATATATATATATATATATATATATATATATATATATATATATATATATATATATATATATATATATATATATATATATATATATATATATATATATATATATATATATATATATATATATATATATATATGTGGTTATATATATATATATATATATATATATATATATATATATATATATATATATATATATATATATATATATATATATATATATATATATATATATATATATATATATATTTTTTTTTTTTTTATATATATATATATATATATATATATATATATATATATATATATATATATATATTATATATATATATATATAGTTTTAATTGTGTTTATAAAAAAAAAAAAAAATTTAAAATAGGTTGACAAGTAAAATCAATTAATATTATTTCCTTGCAAGTTGCTTAACAACAGTGGGACTATTTATATCAGCAGCAGATAAACAGTTACTGTAATATATTTTTTCAAGGTTGATGCAAATTGGTGAAGTTGAGCTGCATGCTATCCTTCTTCTGATTGGCTGAGATTCCAGCTTACAGTATCCACATAATGGTCAACATAGGTTCAGTATAATATACCTATATATCTTTTTTTTTTTATGTAAGAGGAAAAAACTGTCCAAAGGCAACAAAAACTGTAATTAAGAAAAGACACTGAGGTGGCAGTTCCCAAGCAGGGTAAAAAAAAAAAAAAAAAAACTAACGAATAACTGAATAAATCTCTTGAAATCTTCCTCTTAAATAAGTTTAGGGCATGGGACCGTACAAGTAGTTGGAGATATAGAAGCAGGCAGGGAGTTCCAGAGTTTACCAGTAAAAGGGATGAATGATTGAGAGTATATCAGTTAATAGGGAAGAGAAAGAAGAAATTCTTGTGCTGTGAAGGCACAGAAGGAAGGAAAACATGCAATTAGCAAGATCAAAAGGACAGTTGGCATGAAAATAGTGGCAGAAGATCGTAAGAGATGCAACCTTACAACAGTAAGAAAGAGACTGGAGTGACAAGAGTCAAAGCCTCAATTTGGCCCTCAAAAGAGTTGAAAAGGCAAAAAAGTTTTTCATCTTCATTTTACCAAACATCATGACTTTAAATTCCTGACTTTATTGAAGCTGTTATAGCTTGAGAAGAGATGTTGCCTAAGTTTCCAGTTAGGTAAGATTATTCCGCGTAGAAGATGCGGACAGTTGCGTGTCATTGAACAAGAAGGGATAGTTGTCTGGAAGGTGTGTCGAGTTGATACACAGCTAGATGCGGAAAAATGATTTTTTCGAGGTATTGATATAATACTAAATTTGCTCTGCATTAAGGAGGGATCACACGTGCACATTTGCGACTGTAATTTTATTTATTTACTTTTTTTACGCACGTAGAATTTCCTATTCATCATGTTGGTCTTGTATTGAAACTAGTTTCTCCAGTCGCTAGGCACTGATATTCAGTCGGAAATAAATTTCATATATCTTTACTGGACACCAATACATTAGTTTTCTATGAACATTTGTTTGGGGGATCGGTGGCAGGCTCCTCCCATCTCCTTTGTTGCACTTTTTTTTTTTCAACAATAAACTTATCAAATCAAATCTGGACACCAAGAGATACATCACTTTGGACAGTTTGGGGGCATAGTCAAATACACTATGGAACATTATTTTAATCAGATATTTTCTTCAGGACACACACACACACACACACACACACACACACACACACGGAAAGCTCCTTCTGGAAAAATCCGTATGAATTTTCAAGTAGTGAATCATGAGAGCTGATGATTACAATGATGATGACGAAACATTGTTTATACTAAGGTAGTACAATCTCATTTCAAGTACACTGACCAAACAAACATTTATATTTCCTTTATATGTACAGTTTCCTAGTTCATCATGCAACATTATTTCATATAATTTACTAATGTATATATAAATAAAAACCATCGACTTTTCCCTGTCATCCAGCATGTGAAAGGAAAGGTGGGAGTGTCTGGCAGACCCGTGCACAAGACTAGGTCAGGCTAAAATTGGCCTTTTTGAGACAACACGAGGAAGGGATAGTGGGTCCATCCTCATCTCCCTCTCTCACCACGCGCACATCCACCGCCCACCAGGATGCAGGCGAGTAGAAGTGTGTGTATGTCCCGGGAAAGTGTTACTGGGCGTGAAGAGTGTGGTGTGACACTAGCGAGACAATCAAGGTGTGCGTCACGCCCACGGCAAATTATCTCGCCGCATCCAAGTATTTATTAATTAACTATTTTTTCCACAACCATCTCGTTGTTGTTGTTTTTTTAACACATGCCTTGTCATTACTAATTCCATTAAAGTAAAGGTGACAAGCTTTAAAATAATTTAATTGTTTTACATGTCTTCATAATGGCATCACTTTTGAGACCCAAGAAGACTTGTAATTTCTTTTAAGTGGTATCTGCAGAAAAGGAAAAGGTGGAGTGATAATGTGAACGGATTTAAACTCTAGATATATATGCTTTATGTAAAAATATGTACAAGTTTGACATAATCAGAAAAAAATATTTTGCCTTTCCTTGCGTTCTGGGGAAAAAAAAAAAGAATTAATGATGAAATAAAGATTCAGTAATTTAGATGTGCAGATGAATTACACTTATCCTTTGCAGTATTTGATTTTGTGAATCAATGAAAGAAAAATTGTCATCATGTCATGTAGCATACAATAGTGTTACTTTTGCAGTATTTTTAGTTCTATATTTGTAGCTTCACACAATTTTTGTTTTCTTTCATCAGATTTCAAATTAACAATCTGCAATGTAGTCGGAAAGTCAGGTTTGAAAGATGTGGAGAGCAAACACAATCTGATAATAACTGGAGGTGACTTGTCATCCAGGTTGTCTATCAAATTGTATCATATCACTTTTGTGCATCAGTGTATTGAGTATGAATCATTGAGATTATAGCATTCTACTTTTGTCCATGCAGTGATCCTTCTGAATTATATTAGCTACCACACCTCAGTCTGATTGTCTTTGCAGTACTAAGATTCAATTGATATTATAACCTCTTAAGGAAACTTGTTACCCTAAAAGGATTGTCAGAAAAGTGGTCAGTGAAAGTTATATGTTTAGGGATATTATGTTTTGCTGCTGATGACTTCATTCATATATGTACATACCAGAATGTTTAAAAGTGTTGTATTTGTTCACAAACAAATGGTAAGAAAGCTATTTTCAACTCTCATTTTCTTTACACTTATATGTATTACATGTCAAAACAATCAATACTGAATATCATTGTGATTGTAAAAAAGAGTAGTTCAGATTGATCAAAGGAATAAAGTCTAGGTGATGATAAATCAAGGACACTCTAAATATAAGCCTGCCCTGAAGGGAAAAACTCCAAGTAAGGGTGTACTAAAGGCGGTGTCACACTAGCACTTTTTCCGTCTACTTTTTGTGTCGTTTTTTCAGAAAATCGACAATATTTTGGCTGAGGCCTGTCACACACAAACGGTGTTTTCGTCGTCACTTTCCGTCGTCACTTCCCGCCAACACAGACCAACAATGTAAACAAACATGGAGGCCACGCTGTGGCAAAGATATGCTGCTCTGAACGTAATACTGTGTATTACGAAACTTAGACGAGCTAAACAAGCCAAAAAGCGTGCATGGATGCGTTCATGGTTAGTGGTAGAACCAATGCACATAGAAGTAGGTTGAGGAGACGCGGCAAGTCTTGTGGTCTTGGTCTTGGTATGTAAAAAAAAGGCGGACAATTTGCAGACAGAAACGATCCCTATCGTCTGACAAATTCATGCGATAAGTTCATTTGGAACGTTGAAAAATAGACGAAAATCGCATTAATCGACGGAAAAAGTGCTAGTGTAACACCGCCTAAGGACCCACAAAATATAAGCCTGTTAGAGCCTACACACTACACAGCATAAGAGTCAACCTTGGATGATTGTATGTGGTGTAGAATGATAAATGTAGCATAACTTGAGGAATAAGCATAATAGGTAATTGTGGCAAATGTGGTAAAAATTCTGAAATAGTTAATAAGATGATAGTGTAAATTCCATCTTTGTTTTGCAGAATCCCAACGAAGACACAGAATGGAACGACATCTTGCGACAGAAAGGCATCCTGCCACCAAAGGAGCCCGAGGTGACAGAGGAGATGCTGACAGAGATGATTGAGCAAACCATCGAAGAGAAGCAGAGTGCAGGTGACTGTGACCAAGAATTGTACTTTTTCTGTTGTTAGAATTAATATATGAGTATGATAAATATTAAGATGAGGCACACCACTCTATTTACTAATGTTTTTGTTGCTTAAACTCCAACAAACTCAGTGACTGAGTGGGGGATGGGTTTTTTGAGTGGAAAAAGCTGAAATATGGTTGGATGTTACCTCTTACCACAAAAATATGTGGGAGTTGTTACTGTTGTTATGTTCTTTTTCTCTTTGATACTACAGAAAATCTCCAGAAATCAGTTGTTTATCCTTAAGGACGCTAATCTAACCTAGCATTACGTAACATAAGTTAGGTAATGTTAGATTAGGTTAGGTTTAGGTAATGTTGGGGTTTAAGAGCCAAAAATATCAGATCAAATGGCACTCCTTTTCTTAATATTTAGTATGAGGTCTGTTAAGATTATGTAGGCATTATTTTCTTGGGAATCAGTTTAAGCCAAGAAGCATGAATGATCCCAAATGTAATGATAGATCTTAGTGTGCATGTTTATTTATTCTAGCTTCTTCAGGAGAGTTGGTCAATGATGTGTATGGGTATGTATAATGTGCTTGTTGCTTTTCCAGATGCCCGTCTTGGGAAGCTGAATCTTGAAGAGCTGGATGAGCTGGAGGATGATGAGGATGAGGCCATTTTGTTGGAGTACCGCAAGAAAAGGCTGGCTGAGATGAAGGCTGAGATTGAAGCCAGCAAGTTTGGAGAGGTAAGAAGAAATTTTAGGAGAATGAGATATATCTGTTCCTTTAACTTTTTTCCTATTGTTACCTGTATCATTACTCATCAATCATCATATTTAATGCCTTGCTCCACTCCTGCATGAGATGGCCATGGCTGGGATGTTCTTGATATCCACTGTCATTTATATCTCCATTTGTACACATTATTCCTTCATTTCATCTTCTCTCCTGCTTTGGTAATGTGTTAAAAATAACTATTGTGACTTTGACACAGGTTAGCTTTGCTCTTAGGTCAGGGTGCCTTCATGACTAAATTATATTCTGCCTTTGTAAGTTCAGTGTTTTTTATGAAATGTCCAGCAGATTTTACAGATTATAAACTGAAGCGTAGGTAAACATTATTATTCCTTTCTTATATTAATGCTGTGTCCACCATGCTTCAGGTGTTGGAAATCACTGCCCAGGATTATGTGGAAAAGGTGAACAAGGCTGGGCCAGGTGTGTGGGTGTTCCTGCATCTGTACAAGCAAGGTGTGCCTCTGTGTGCCCTCATCAACCAGCACCTCCCTAGATTAGCAGCAAAGTTTGCCAAGGTATTGATTTATTAAATTTTATTTAATTTGTGTATGGCTACATAATGTAAAGAAATCTTTAAAGGGAAGAGGACTGATTGACTGACTGATTTCAATGATTGTGCGTGATATAAGCAAGTGGAGAGCAAGTGTATGTGGTGAGGAATGATACAATCCCGTTAGCTCGGAGGAGGTTGCCACACAGCGTTGGTATGACACAGGTGTGAAGATATTGGGTGTGATAGGAGAGAGAGTACATGTTGTGAAGGAGCCTGATGGTAATAACTGCATGGCTCCTTTCCTTCAGTGGCATTGATGCACAAGACTTTTTTTCTTTTCCTCATTCTGTCCACTTCTCTAATGCAATGGACTTATTCATTCATCCCTTCCTCTTGTTAACTATGGAACTCCCTACCTGTTTCTGCATTTCTTCCAGTGACTTGAACTTTTTCAATAGGAAAGTTTAAAGACACTTATCCTTTAATTTTGAGGATTCTCTTGACATTTCATTTGGGACTGGCACCTCAATGGGATTTGTTTTCCCTCTTTTAATTCCCTTGGCCAGTGATCCTTTTGCATATACTGTACATATATTAAAAAAGGACCAAACTGCCCAAACTGTGTGGCTGGTTCTTATAAAGGAAGTAGAGGCATACTTTCTCTTCGTTGCAGGCCAAGGGGCTGAAAGGATGGTGTCAATGAGGATGAATGTGGAAGTTGTGTGCTTGTCTTGGAAGTCTTTTTGTGGGGATTCTTGGTATATGTATGTACTATTTTTTGCTTTCATCTCAGCAATGCCTCTTTTTATGCCTGGAATGGTTTCTACTTTCTACAGAATATTGAATCTGTTCTATCTCATTTTTACTCTTCCTTTCTATTTTTTTGTGTCCTTTATTGATTGATTTTCATACATTTGTTTTATTTTTATTTATTTATTTATTTTTTCACCATGCTTACATTTTCCTTCCTCACCTGCATTTCCTTTGTCTTTTCTTTGCTCTTCTATTTCTTTGACTTCATTCATGTAATCTTTCCCTTTCTTCTATCCCATGTATGGTATATTAGTTTATATACTTTTTGTCTTTTAACCTTCCTTCTCTTTCCTTTGCATATATAATTATGCAGATAGTTTCATTATTGTTATTTTCTTCCTTTTAGCATCACACATCCTGACTTTTCCAGGTGAAGTTCATCAAGGCTATCTCAACTACCTGCATTCCTAACTTCCCTGACCGCAACCTTCCTGCCATCTTCGTCTATTTTGAGGGTCAGATGAAGAAGCAGTTCGTTGGAGCAGCTGAATTTGGGAAAGACAAGATCACGTTAGAGGGTGAGTTCTTGGTGGTGGTGTTGCAGTTTTTTTTTCTTACCTTGTTTTTTTTATTTGGGCATTAATATTTTAGATTTATTGGTAAGCAGAGTGAATGGAGTCATAAGTACTTAGTAACTTAACATAGTTCGTAAACTTGTAAATTTATGTAGCTACAGTGTTGCAACAAGTTTATCTGACAATGGTAAGATTTCTGAGAGAAATCTACCTCTGGTGTGAGCAAGAAGTGAATTTCTCTCATTATGGACATAAGATTATCATTATTTCTTGGAGCCATGCGAGTCCCTGGAATAGAGAGAGAGAGAGAGAGAGAGATTTATCCATATTTGCAGAACTGGAATGGAAACTGTCCCGCACCGGTGCCTTCACCACTGACCTTGAGTGTGACCCTCGAGGGCCTAAGGTGAAGGACGTCATGATGAGCTCCCTGCGTGGTGACCGTGACAGCAGCGATGACGAGAGTGATGAGAATGACTGGTGAGGCTGTGACAGAGGGAAAAGCCTTTTAGGAGGGAGGGAGGCTTGAGACCAATAAATATTTGATGCTCTTGTTGTCTTTCTCTCTTGGGATTGTGCTTCCATATCCAGATGGTACATGTTGTTTTGTGTAATGAGAGCTGCTCACTGACTGAGGTTGGAAATTTGTTATAGTGTTTATCTTTTTAACAATGGTGTTTTATATTTATTTATTGATACTTGTATATGTTTCTGCACTGTTTCATTTTATTAATTCTATTTATTTCCTGTTGCAGTGGAATACAAAAATATTTTGTGGAACAACATTACATTACTGCTCTCTTGAATTAATTTATTTAATCTTCAGTTTGACTGACCAAGGTCCACATATCTTTTCTGTGCTCACTTAGGAAGATAAGTCTAAGATATTTAATTAATGGTGCTATTGAAAAATACCAAAAGTAGTGAAAACCTCTTGTTACCTGAAGAGACTACCTTAATGTTGCACATCTTGATTACTGTTCCTTTTCACATGTATGTCGCACACATTCATCGCTGTGACTAAGAATACCCACAGAATACTGTACCACAATAAACATCATGTGCCTCTCTTGATCAGCCTTGGCAAGAATACATGTGGCAGCCACCAAAAGAATATGAGAGGCACCTTGATTAATGTGTCTGCAAATAAATGTATCATGTGTGCTGTACTGTTCTAACTTTTGTTGCTTACTGTGAATATTTTATTTTTTACTTAATTTTTGTAGTTTGTTTTAATTATTTAACATATTGAGAACTTTATAATGAAGTTTGTTATGCTTTATTTATTTTTTTTTTTTAGCTCTTCTTAGTTTCATTAATTTTTCAAAATATTATTTACTGCAACAACTATTTCTGCATGTTTATTTTTTGTCATGTGACTGTCATTGATTTGATCTCAGGAAGTAAGTCAGTCATGCCGTCACTGGCAGGTGGAGGCGTGGAGGCTTTGTGGGCTAGTCACTTTGGTGCATGAAATCTGAAAATATATTTTCCTTCAGCAAACATCTTTATGAATTGATGTAAAAAAAAATTTTAATATTGAAATGAAAAAAATATAAAAATATTTAATAAACTTTTTATGCAGATGTTTTATGGATTTCCTGGGCCTTTGTTTCTACAATTACCAAGGAATTGTTGTACTGCACCACAATACTTCATACTTCTGCTCTTTAATCTGGAAATAACTTACATGCATACATTTTATTGGAAAATTTACTATAATACCACTTACAGTGAGACAGTTGTATGTATGTACATACATACATACACTGCTTTTCCAGGCACAGTGTGTATCTGCTTTCTAAATACTCATGAGAATCTGTCTTTAAGAAGCATAATATATATATATATATATATATATATATATATATATATATATATATATATATATATATATATATATATATATATATATATATATATATACAGAGGATATAACATGAGTTTCTGCAGATATTACTGAAGGTGAAGGTGTAGAATATTCTAAATGTAAAATATTCAGTGTACATATTTGCCCATTTTGTGGTTTTGTTTAGGTGTGTATGAAATCTAAATAAGGGCAGGTGTGATATTCATAACAGCCAAATTTGCATCAGCCCCGAGTATGTGACGTTGCTGGGAGTGTTTTTTTCTTTTGCTTATGTAATACAATCTAAACACATTCACTGTCACATTCTTGGTGAGAAACCAAGTGTGAGTGATTTGCAATTGGCTGATTTGTTTCTAGCCTCGCCTCATCTCGCCTTGCCACTCCCTGCCCAGACAGTCATGGTGCCATTTAGCCTATTATTTTATTTGCCATTCATAACAGCCATACTATCTTTATGTAATGTTTATTAGGAAATTGCCATTCATGTTTTACATTAATACTACTCATCTTGTTATGGGATACTGCAAAGCTTAAAAACTTGTAGAAATTATGTCTGAATAATTCACAATTTCACATCCATGTCAATACACTCCACCATGGATACCTGCTTGGCCCTGCCACTGCCACTGTGTCTGCTGTCCATACATACTATGGCTTAACAAAGCCTTAAACTACATAATACACAAAGAAAATTTTAGACACAGAATAATCTGTACTTTCACTTCTGGCAATATCTGCTGTAGAAAAGTGTTTTATCCAGTGGTGTTCATGTCTCACTATTCTAGAAAAAAAAGTTAAATCATGAGGAAGAGGATAATGGTGGTCTTATTAGAGATGCCATGTCTTGTGCTGCTCATGTTTCACTAATCTGATCTCTCCCCATTCACATACTCATCATCCCAACACACACACACACACACACACTATTTAATGAAGAGGGAGAGTTCATATAATCAAACAGCCAAGCAACACAGGAAGGATTAAGAGACATCATGGTACAAAAACAGAAGATTAGAGAATTACTAGAAAACATGGATATAAGAAAGGCAATGGGGTCAGATGAAGTGTCATGATGGACACTAAGAGAATATAGAGAACAACAGGTGGAACCAATTTTGGATGTAATCAACAACTCTCTAATGGAAGAGAAGGTACCAAGGGAATGGAAAAGAGCAAATATAGTCCCAGTATAAAAAGGAGAAAAAAAGACTGAACCCCTAAATTATAGACCAGCATCACTAACTAGTGTTGAAGGAAAGATCTGGGAAATTGTTAAAGAAAAATGGTTAGAATATCTGGAGGGAAATAAAATAATATATAACTCCCAATTTGGTTTCAGAAAAGGAAGATCATGCATAACAAATTTACTAAGCCTTTATACAAGAGTAATAAATGAAATACAATTAGAGATGGTTGGGTTGACATCGTATTTAAATATCAAGAAGGCTTTCGACAGAGTACCACATAGAAGACTGCTATGGAAAATAGAACACATGGGAGGAATAAACAGAAATGTAAATTGGATGACAGACTACTTAACAGATAGGGAAATGAGGACAATGATAAGAGACACCCCATCAAGGTGGAACACAGTTACTAGTGGCTTACCCCAGGGTTTGGTGATAGCATCAATTATGTTCCAAGTATATGTCAGTGATATACAAGAGGGTTTGAGTAACTACATACATTTGTTTGCAGATGATGTGAACCTTTTGAGAGTAATAAGGAACATTGTTGATTGTATGGAATTGCAGAAAGATATTGATTGATAAGATCTGGAAATGGAGGTAAAAGTGGAAATTAGAATTTCATAACAGGAAGTGTTATGTAATAGAAATGGGTAAAAGAAATAGAAGACGTATGTGGGAATATAAGATGGGAGAAGAGATTATATTGAAAAGGCATGAAGAGAAAGACCTGGGAATGATTATACAAGACACCCTGACTCCAGAAAAAGACATAAATGGACTATCTGCTTCAACATACAAGACACTAACTAACATCAGGGTGGCATTCAATTGCATGGATAAGAGTATGATGAGAAAGATCATAACCACTATGATAAGACTTAGTCTAGAATATGGTGTAGTGGTATGGTCACCATATTGGAAAAAAAAAAAAAAAACTAGAAGAATGCAAAAGACTGCTACAAAGATGGTCCCAGAAATAAAGGATCTTCCCTATGAAAAAAGACTGAAGGAAATGGAACTACCAACTTTGAAGGATAGACAGGAAAGAGGAGACCTAATAACAATGTTTAAGTTAGTAAACCGTATGGAAAAGATAGATAGACATGACCTGGTGTCACTGATGGAGGATGGAGATAGATGAACAATAGGATATTCCATGAAGATCATTAAAAGTTAGTGTCTGAGGAACATTAAGAAGTTCAGTTTTCCACACAGGATGGTGGACAAATGGAATGGATTAAGTGAAGAGATTGTAACAGCAGAAAGTGTGCACAAATTTAAGTAAAAGTTGGATAAATGTAGATATGGAGACAGGTCACTATGAGCCCTCCTCGAACCCTGTAACATACAATTAGGTAAGCTAGGTAAATACACACACACACACACACACACACACAGAAAGAAAATAAATAAATATACAAATAAATAAGAATAAATAAACAATTATAAATATCTTATAAGTAAAAATTAATGTTCCCATATTTGTAATTAATAAATAAATAGGTATAGAAAATAAAATAAAACAAATTAATAATAAAACTAAAAATAAATAAATTAATAAAAGAAGAAAGATATGCAAGTCTCTAGTGAGCCCACATTTCAGCAAGAGTCAGGCAAACCTTCATGGAAAGAGAAAGCAAAAACTGTAATCATAAATGTTTAAATCCAACACAGTTTCAAAGTATACAATGTTGAGCAAAGTTTGCAAGGAAATATTTAAATTCCATAAATGAAAATATCACAGCATTAAAATCCCATATCACTCATGAGCAAGCAACGATCCATCTTTTTCAGCTTTTGTTACAACTCCTCATCATTCTCATTTATATTTTCCTCCTCATCTTCCTCTTTTTCCTCAAACCAGTGGTAGGAACGGTACTGTACTCGCCCATTGTTATCTAAGCTAGCAAGAACAAATGTTTTCTTGGTAGATGCAGCCACTCGAGCAGCAGCAACCAAGTCAACTTCCCCTCCCTGACGTAGCTGCTGCTCCCCAACACACCTCACTATGGCATGTGCATGGTAGAGGTGAGGGTCCCCGGCATACACAAGAAAGTTCCCCCCAAACTTGATGCCTGAAGTGAGGTAGTGACCCTGATGCCAAAGATCACGGAACACCTTGTACCTCACTCTCTCCTCTTGGGTGATCGGGTAATGCCATGGGCAATGTTCCGTGGTCAGCTGATCTAGAAGTGGGTGACGGGTGAACACCTCTACTATTTGTAAATGTTGGGGTAGAGGTTGTAGTTTTGCTTCCTCCTCTTGTATCACATCCTCTCTGGTAAGAATAAATTCTTCCTCCACACTTCCATTGGTCTCACTTCCATTAACTTGCTCATTTTTCTCCTTTTGTTTTATGAGGAATTTCTTCCTTTTACCCTCCAGGATCTTGTCTGCCATCCTCTTCACCTGCTCCCTTCGCTGTACGGCTGCCTCCTGCACCTGCTCCCTGTAGCACCTTTCTCTACACTCACTGAAGGTGTCTTTGAGTGTCTGTGATGGCTTCTCCTCCATCTCCTTGTATGTTACAGTTTCCCCTAGTCCTTCCTCCACAAGTAGAGTTACCTCCTCAGGCAAGAGAAGCAAAGGAAGTCCCAGAGTGCAGGACTGATGAGGATGCCTTGGCAGTGAGCCCACCAGGCAGCCCACCATGCGGCAGTTAAGCCACAAATGCCACACATCACGTACATCCCAAAGGTATCCCTGGCCATGGTTCACTGCCACCTGTACCTTGTGGGTCTCACTGCATGCCACCTTGGAGGGACTGCTGGGCCCCTCCTCCCTTGTGGTGCTTCCACTGGAGTCTCGAGCATCCATGGAGAAACACAAGACCTGTTGTCCTGTCATGGAGAAAAGTACTAATCAACGTTATGGTCCCTGTGACCTAAGCTAAGCAAGAGGACAAGTCCCCTGCAACTCGCCCTTCAGTAAGTCTGCTGACTCATGCACATGCAAAGTTCTCGTCACTTCCTCATAGTTTTGTAATCATGCATTATCAATCACTGTTAATCCTGACTCTGAATCAGTCTTGGAAGATGGCTCAGAGTGTGATTACTTCAAGGCAGAACAAAAATTTCATGGCAGTAATGAAGCTTAGCCATCTCCAGTTCTCCTCACTAAGAACTCCAGTAATGAGAAAGTATCAGAGGACCAATAAGGTATGTTAGCATAAGTTGGGTTAGATTAGGTTCAATTCAGCTCTGTTTTCTTTTAGTGTCATGCATGAGGATGAAACTTAATTTCTCTGGTAGATTTTGGTGTTTTTTCCTATGAATCTGCTTGTTTTTATTGAAAATTATTGTTTTACACGTGTAGGGGTATATAATATTATATATACATATATCTATCTATCTATCTATCTATCTATCTATCTATCTATATATATATATATATATATATATATATATATATATATATATATATATATATATATATATATATATGCCAAAATAAGTACTTTCATCTAAAAACATCAGACAGGTGAACTTTTAAATATTTCAATATGACGAAAGTTAATGAACGTTTACGAGTACAGCCTGCATAGGATGCACCATAAAGCCAACGGTAATGTAAGCCCCATAAATCAGATTACGATGCTACACGTACAGCTACAATGCATCCTCCAATAAGTTCCTTCCATTCACTGTCTGCTGTGTGTAGCACTGGTACATTATGGAGCTCACCAGATAAGGCAAGGCTACCCCTTCACTGCAATGCAGCTCTTCACTGTTGGGCGCCACAGCGTTAATTGTTTGCGTATGCTCTTATAAGTTATAATAATCGTGTTATATGATTGTATCTAACCTTAAACAGGCTACTCTTTTACTTGGCTTTGTCGCAGATTGAAGGCTATAACGTGTATCATGACAGCTCCATGCGGCAGTTCTGTTAGTTGAACGTGTTTTCAACTGTTTTGTTTACATCTGATGATGATGATGATGCTAACAATGATGGCCACCGTAACGGTGCAACGCAGGGTACATTGAGGTTATCTGATGATTATTCTTTCAAGGCTATATGTATCATATTTTCTTTGTATTTAATTCTTTAAAAAATTCAAGTTAATTGCTTTTGTCATTATTCATTATCTAATATTCAATGGAAAAAAAAAGTTAGGTTGACTTGTATTTATCAAGAAGGTAAGATAGAGGAGACGGCACGCGTAAGGTTAGATTGAAGAAAACGGCACGTCCGCTGTACTAAAAAAAGAAGTCAGTGGGCAGAGCTTACGATAGCAAAATACACTCAAAACACTGGCCTCTCCTGCGTTAAGGCGGGTACACACATGCCAATTATTTTGAGACTGATATTTTACGTACATAGAATTCCTAACTCACAATCGGTGCCTTGCGACTGCAGGATTTGCGAGTTTACTTACGTCGTGACGTCACGGAGTAAGCTTTGAAAATGTGGTCTCCAGATTGTGCAGTAAAAAAAAAAAAAGCTTGCGGAAATCGTCGTTTGACGAAATAGCTGCCACTATACAAGAACTGTTTCCCTCAATGCAGGGTGTTGTTGGAGGTGAGGATTGAAGACTTCTCAGGATTTAATTTGATCGCATCATCTTAAGATAAACAATTTTCTAATGAGAAATATAGGCTAATGTAGAGTGTGGTAGGCACTCCTTTCTTTCCTTTTACTTAGCCAGGGACGTATCCACAGGCATTTTCTTTTCTGCTGACTCTTCCGGTACACCAAAAGAAGAGCAAGCACAGCTTCGGCATCGTTACTGGAGAACATCTTGGCGGATAACTGTTTGTTGACATTCACTTCCCGCCAAGGCGCGAACTAGTCGTTACTTTCCAGGCGCTACGTCTGAAACTTTCCGACTAGAAGGGATGAGCCGGAAATTCTACGTACGTAAAATATCATTCGCAAATTGGCACATGTGAACCCACCTTTAAGCAGTGAGAAATTGCTTCTTTCTTTTTCATCACTAGAGGAAGACCTATTATTTATGGTGTTAATACGAAATAGCTACAATACTGTAAGAGAGAGAGAGAGAGAGAGAGAGAGAGAGAGAGAGAGAGAGAGAGAGAGTAGTTGGCATGTGTTAAGTAATTGCTATACCAAGAAAAATCAACCTTCAGGCCAACTTTCACCTGATATACAATTTATTTATCCTTACTTGATGGTTGTTCCCAACCGTATAAGGAACCAGCATGGTTCACCTTACCTACTTTACACTTATAAGTTATGTAATTACCATTACTTGAAATATAGAAGTAGGATAAGTTGTACCTACTACCTATCTATGCAGTAGTATAAATATCGTTCTGGCTGCAAACTTTCAAATAATAAGCTAGTTAATACGGTAACTGACTATGCTGATCCGGGCAACAGTTCAACCCTCAGCACCCAATCACCCACCCTCCAGATTACTTAATTAAGTCTTTAAGTCTTTCGTGACGGCAGCAGGTGGTCGGGTTAGTAGCTACTGCTACATTTAATTAAAAGCCTCTTCCTTACACACCTACAGTAATAGTGTTGATTGTGGAAAGTGGCAACTCTTAACTTGGTGGAACATAATTTTGCTCGCGGCTCTTCCATGCGGTTGCCCCGCACCTCTCTGCCGCGCCCCGCCATCCACTGCTGACCACTCCCACTCCCTGTTTTTTTAACTGTATATAACTGCGCGCCGTCGCGCTGGCAGGACGTGAAGCACTGAGAGGGAAGACAGAATAGTGAGAGTAAGTAAAAGAATGGCGTGTTGGTAGCGCCTCAGTAAGCAAAGGTTTGCTATTCATACACGGTTGAAGGCACTTGATTAATTAAGCCGGTGTGTGTATGTGCGTGCTGTGAAGAAGGCTGAGGCTGTAGCAGATCCATCCGCCCCAGGGCAGTGTCCATCAGGAAACATAAGTAATATATTTAGTGTATAACTTATTATGTATACATTTCACAGTAGTGTCATGCTTTAGCCTAACGTTGTCAGCCCCCAGGACGAAATACCAATGAATGAACCATCACAGATCAGTAAATAAAGCAAATAATATGTTACCATGTATAGCCCCTCACATCAGTGTTTATAAGTAACTCAATACGTAACCGTCACAACTCGTCCCCACCCACTCCAGCCCTGCCTTGCTAACCTCCAGGACAACATATCACTGAAATGAAGAAGCCCAAAATAACGAGTAAATGGTAAATAAATTTTGTATTTTATCTTCCACTTATTATATGTCAGACAGGTCACAAAGTGGAGCCGCTGGCCTAATCTTTCATGTTGGTTGTTGAGATATATCCCCTATTGCGTAATTTGCGTATGGTGAAGGCTTAGAAATATTAAGCGGGTGAGCAGCGGCCACCGCGTGACGTCATCAGCCATTTTGATTGGTGACAAGTCAAAATTTATGTAGCATTCATGTCCAGCTGGTCACCCAGCCAGTCTTCTCCATTACGTAGCTAGCTCAGAGCTCATAGCCCGATCTTCGGATAGGACTGAGACCACATCAACACACAACACACACCGGGAAAGCGAGGCCACAACCCATCGTGTTACATCCTGCTAGGTGAACAGGGGCCACACATTTAAGAGGCTTCCCCATTTGCCTCGCCGCTTACCGGTGTGTGTGTGTGTATTGCTGTTTTACGTTGTGCAAGTGGTGTGTGTGTGTGTGTGTGTGTGTTTGTGTGTATTGCTCTGTCTTACGTTGTACAGGTGGTGTGTGTGTGTGTGTGTGTGTGTGTGCTTTATGTGTTACGTTGTACAGACGGTGTGTGTGTGTGTGTGTGTGTGTGTTTCACTGTTTGATCTGCTGCAGTCTCTGACGAGACAGCCAGACGTTGTTACCCTACGGAACGAGCTCAGAGCTCATTATTTCCGATCTTCGGAAAGGTCTGAGACCAGGCACACACCACACACCGGGACAACAAGGTCACAACTCCTCGATTTACATCCCGTACCTACTCACTGCTAGGTGAACAGGGGCTACACGTGAAAGGAGACACACCCAAATATCTCCACCCGGCCGGGGAATCGAACCCCGGTCCTCTGGCTTGTGAAACCAGCGCTCTAACCACTGAGCTACCGGACTGTGTGTGTGTGTGTGTGTGTGTGTTGCTCTGTCTTACGTTGTACAGGTGGTGTGTGTGTGTGTGTGTGTGTGTGTGTGTGTGTGTATTGCTGTTTTACGTTGTGCAAGTGGTGTGTGTGTGTGTGTTTGTTTTCTGTCTAACGTTGTAGAGGTGGTGTGTGTGTGTGTGTGTGTGTGTGTGTGTGTGCGCTTTGTCTTACGTTGTACAGGTGGTGTGTGTGTGTGTGTGTGTGTTGCTCTGCCTTACGTTGTACAGGTGGTGTGTGTGTGTGTATGTGTGTGTGTTTGTTTGTTTTCTGTCTAACGTTGTACAGGTGGTGTGTGTGTGTGTGTGTGTGCTTTGTCTTACGTTGTACAGGTGGTGTGTGTGTGTGTGTGTGTGTAATTCATCTCGGTCGTCTGCTGGTCACCCAGCCAGTCTTCCCCATTACGGAGCGAGCTCAGAGCTCATAGACCGATCTTGGGGTAGGACTGACTCCACACACCGGGAAAGCGAGGCCACAACCCCTCGAGATACATCCCGTACCTATTTACTGCTAGGTGAACAGGGGCCACACATTAAGAGGCTTGCCCATTTGCCTCGCCGCTTCCCGGGACTCGAACCCGGCCCTCTCGATTGTGAGTCGATCGTGCTAACCACTACACTACGCGGTGTGTTTGTGTCACGTCTTCACCTTTATTTATTTAATTAGGGCATCAGCGGGTGTGCAGGTAGCTGCCCCAACCGCAGACTGTTGTAACGTGCGAAGCCTGTGTTGTGAGATGTGTTGGTATGTTATGATAGAGAGGGAAAGGAAGAAAAGAAAGAAAGAGAGGGAATTACGGCTCTATCACAGAAAAATGATGGCAGCAGTGTTACCACGAACGAGCTGTGGTGTGTGTGTGTGTGTGTGTGTGTGTGTAATTCACTTCGGTTGTCTGCTGGTCACCCAGCCAGTCTTCCCCATTACGGAGCGAGCTCAGAGCTTCGGGTAGGACTGAGACCACAACACACTCCACACACCGAAAAAGCAAGGCCACAACCCCTCGAGTTACTCGTACATCTCGTACCTATTCACTGCTAGGTGAACAGGGGCCACACATTAAGAGGCTTTCCCATTTGCCTCGCCGCGCCGGGACTCGAACCCGGGCCTCTCGATTGTGAGTCGAGTGTGCTAACCACTATACTACGCGGTGTGTGTGTGTGTGTGTGTGTGTGTGTGTGTGTGTGTGTGTGAGAGAGAGAGAGAGAGAGAGAGA
Source organism: Portunus trituberculatus (assembly GCF_017591435.1). Taxonomy (NCBI): domain Eukaryota; kingdom Metazoa; phylum Arthropoda; class Malacostraca; order Decapoda; family Portunidae; genus Portunus; species Portunus trituberculatus. The sequence continues at coordinate 9,186,806 of NC_059301.1, forward strand.
GAGAGAGAGAGAGAGAGAGAGAGAGAGTGTTAATTAAGAGGCTAGATGGTGTTTGAGTTATATAAACCACATTATAGTTTTCTAAATATGTCATGTAGACCTATAATTATCAATGGTGTTAATACAAAACAGCTACAATATTGAAAGAAATACACCAAGCCGTTTCCGGGAGAAATTATGGGAAAAGATTGCTTTTTTCTCCTTTATTACATGGCAAGGAACAAACAGTGAAGTAAAACCTCAGTGATTGATGCTATTCCAATGTCCAGTGTCATATCACACATCATTATATAAAAAAAAAAAACAGCTATAAAGAGAGAGAGAGAGAGAGAGAGAGAGAGAGAGAGAGAGAGAGAGAGAGAGAGAGAGAGCATTAATTTTGACATGCATGTGTTAAGTCATTGCTATACCAAGAAAAATCAACCTTCTACTTTGTGCTGTTAGCATATTGAGTTCTTAATCGCGTAAACTTCTCAAAGGAAATCCTATTGAGCACAACGAGCGAGAAATGATGCTCTGATGAAGCTTCTTCTCAGTATGAAAGCTTCGTAAGGCCACGTTATCGTCCCCTGACTAACTTAATATGAGCGGTGTTACATACATCATTATGTAAGTATATGCATGTATTAAAAAAGTTGCTCATGAAACAAAGGAGTGTGAGACATGTGAAGAGAAAGCAAGTAATAAATAAGGAGTTCGAGGCTTCGAACATCCAAGGAACCGAGCAGTCTTCCTCTCGCTCAGTAAGTACTGCGTGCTCAAGGGAGATGTACTGTGCGGTGCGGGATTGCGGTCGTGCGTTGCTTAGTAGTGTTTTCTCACGTGACTCTCGGACTAAGGTGCTTGTGACTGAGTGTATGCAAACCAAAGTGAACAGGAAATGAGTTGCAAAGAGAATTTGGTCTATATTCGTGATGGTGACTTAAAAACTAACGAGTGGCGTGGTGTGACGAGGTGTGGGTGGGAAGCTGCTGCCCCCTTGCTTGTTACTGTGTTTCCAGATGTGTCCCGGATGAAGATGTGCGAGTATGTGACGCTTTGAATGTGATCTAAGTGACTGCTGAATGTGTGGCGACGAAAGTGTGGTTCCAGACTGTGGTGGAAGCTGAGGAATGACAGAATAGCATGAGATGGAGGCCTGAGGAAGGAAGATGGAGTGGTGGTGGTGGTGAGTACTCCGCTATGATTGGGTTATGGTCTCAAGTGAACTGTATTGCCAGTGTCGCTATCAGGGACGTTAATCTATACCATGTAATGAGCTTGAGAAAGTAATGATAATATATAGTATGTAACAATTGCATTCATGATATTAGGAACCAGAAATGCCTAACAAGTAACCACGTGTGTAATGAACTAGGCCATTTCCAGTATTTAGTGTTATTTTCTCCCTTTCCAGAGTAGTGCAGCGTTTGTCTTAATCATTCTGCAGATGTCTTATACTAGAATGGTTTTCTAGTGTATACTGTTACTACATCGGCTTATTAATCTTGCATAAAACAGTTCACAAGTCCTAAGTTCCGAAATCCAAACCATCACCAGAGCCTTGGATATGGAGTGTTCGCCCAGCATGCATCACTACTAAGAGTTTCAACCAATATTTGAGTCAGAAAAGCTATGAACTTATAATGAATAGGTTAGGTATTGGTTACTCTTCACCAACCAAACTTTCTCTCGCATGCTTTTGTTATGTTTAATTTCTTCAATACTGGGACACATTTATATCATGAGTTTTGGGTACGATTAGACCATTTTATTGACATAGAAAGGGTCTATAGTAGGGGTCAGAAGATTTATGGCCACAGTCTTCATTATTTGTAATCCTCACACAAGTTTTTGAAGCTGTATAAAATTACCATATAGTTAGCAGAATGAAAACGCGTCATGGTACTTAAGGGGTTAAGAATACATTAGGCTTAATGTTTACTATTAGTCTTTGTTAGTAATTCATGAGACGACTACTCATGTTGTGGTAGTATATTCACTTTATAGGTTTTTGCCTTTGCTGCAGTTTATTTACTATTTTGTCCTTCGAATTTGTAGAAATATTGCGGATTTCTACGTCACACCTCAAGACGTAGAAAAAAGTGACATTATTTTTTGTCGAAATATATCCTCCCATAGTTTCTTTTTATTCGATAGTGGAAGTAGAAAGGTTGCACGAGTGTGTTCCTGGAGTTTGACTGAGTGGAGGTGAGGAGGCAGTGTTGATGCTTCCTCGTGAGTGGTAGAGGACGAAGGTGTTGTGGCGTATAGGGTAAATTCACGTGACTGGTTTCCTGCACTCACATTTGGTGCCACCTTCGTGTGTTTAAATCACCATATCAGTTCTCTTCTTTGTCTATCATTTAGGTGTCAGGAGTCTGGCTTGGAGCACATGGAAATCAGAAAGGAAGACAGTCAAGCTGTTTCAGAAAGTTGATTATAGAAAAACTGCTAATCTTTCGTTTTGGGTGTATCTTGTTACTCGTTGAAAATGGTTGTGCCTGTAGTGGGCAAGCATGTGAATGTGTGCAAGTGTTTGCCACAACTACACATCAATTGTAATCATTGAATTCTTTGCATGCTTGAGTTTTTACCTTAGGAGGAAATGGAAGTATTTATTGTTAGGAAAAGAAACTAAGGAAAATGAAACATTTATTTTCTTGAAAAGTAACTAAGTGCGCATTTGAATTGAAAGAAGGCAGGGAACGAGACACGCTTGTAGAAGGAAAGAAAAACAAATAAAACTCAGACACTTGTTTAGATCATCAATGCTTTTATTTTTTTATATTATTTTTATATAAATAATTGAACTTCTATTTTTCTTTTAAGTGACACAAGAAACGTTGTGAGGTATTATTATATATTTTGGCAACATTCACGGTGCAGTGTGTGTGTGTGTGTGTGTGTGTGTGTGTGTGTGTGTGTGTGTGTGTGTGTGTGTGTGTGTGTGTGTGTCTGTCTGTCTGTCTGTGTGTGTCGCGGGCGCACGTGTGTGTTTGTGTGTGTGTGTGTGTGTGTGTGTGTGTGTGTGTGTGTGTGTGTGTGTGTGTGTGTGCATACGTTACCACTGAATTAAACGTGAATAGGAAAGCCATCACATAACTGCTTTGACACACACACATGTACACTTCAAGTGTCTTTATTTTCTTTCAATACACAAAGTATTCGTCCCTTTATGCCACCACACCACCTCACCTCACCGCATGCACCACCACACCTGTGTTCTTAGCGTCGCCACACCTTTACTCAATGTGATAATTTAGTTCTTTATCCCCCACACAACTATTCTATAGTAACTTTTCCATCTCATCATTCCTCAGTTTCGTCCCTTCACAAGCACGAGTGTTCTTCCACTCACTTTTTACTTCATACACTAACATGTAATTGTTGGTCGCCAGGCGTCTCATCACATCCAGACGTGTCCTCCCGGCTCTTCGTGGTATTGCACATTTTGCCCTGTCTTAACCTCATTCGTGCAGGAGTTGCGCAGCATCGTGGGTTGGGCAAGAGCGTAACATTGTAATAATGTTCGTTCCCCTGAGCGGGGCGAGGCTGGGTGGTGAGTGAGTCACACGGGCGTCTCTCTCTCGGGCTGGGTGCGCGGAGTCCGCAGCTCGTTAATGATGCGATAATTGGCCACACCAGCCAGGAGCGGTGCCGATTCCTCGCACTCAGCGGTGGAGCTTCCCTCTTGGCGCCCGCAGTAACGTAATCGAGCAGTCCTTCCGTCGCTACTTTCATTTCCTGCTGCCACCCCTGACATGTTGTCTCCGTCGGTCGAGCTACCCCGCCGACCCTGGGGCAACCACCGACCTCCTCCTGTTGCCAGGTTGTAGCGGGGTTTAGTAAGGGCACCGCCCCCGCTAATTGTCCGCCCACACACATTGCTGCAGGGCGGCGTCGCGAGCACCAAGTCGAGGGCGGATGGGGAGAGGTGGGCGGCATCGTGGGACTCAGACTGATTCTTGTTAGATCTAGAAGGGCCTGGCGGCGGCTCTCCAGGGGTAGGGGGCGGCCCGTCACCCCCATGATCTATCATGCTGGGAGGCCGCGACGCGCACACTTCGCTGACCGATGTGCGGCGGCTGGTTGCGAGTGCCTCCTCTTCACCGGAGCCAGCGAAAGAGGAACCAGGCGAGGGCGCCAGGTCGGCATGTGCCAGCAAGGGACAGTCGTCTCGTGGCCCTGCCAAGGACTGGCCACGGCTACGGCGGGGGCCATCACGGGATTCTTTGATACATGGGTAGGAGTTCCTCTTGGCCTCAAGAGCGGGACGGCGCATTGTGCCGCCGTCATCGGAAGCGGGCGAGGCAGGTGCGGGCGGCGAGGCTTCATGGGTGGCAACCTCGTGTGTGCAGTGGATCCCGAGTTCGTCCGAAATGGTGAACTTCAGAAACTTCTGGGACTCGAGACTGAGTGTGTTGGGCAGCGGCGAGGCGGGCGTGCGCACACAGCGCAAGGAGCCTCGGGCCGCGCCACCGCCAATGCCCATAGAGCTGCCACCTCCCCCGCCCACACAGCCGTTCCTAGCGGGATAAAACCCGCGCTGACGCCTCGTTTTCTCTCGGCGCCGCTTCCACTCCGGGTCCTCACCTGAAGAATAGAGGCAAGCATGTAACCAACACTTGGCACATGGAATACTGTGCACAAGACTCGTAATGCAATAGTATCACTTCAGCTGCCTTGCTACTACTAGTCCCTACTTATACTAGTTTTGATCCTCCTCCTCCTCCTCCTCCTCCTCCTCCTCCTCCTCCTCCTCCTCCTCCTCCTCCTACTACTACTACCTCTTCTACCTCTACTACTACTACTACTACTACTACTACTACTCACCCACGAGCCAGTAGGTGGTCATCTCGCCCTTGCCCTTCACCTTGACCTGGCCTCGCTCCTCCAGTATGTAGCCGCCCACCTTGGCCAAGATGTTGCGGCACAGCACGGAGCAGTGGATCTTGAGGGCTGCCGGTACAGGAAGGCCATCAGCATACAAGAAGACTTATTTACAATTACAGTTAAATAGAACTACGAACGAAAATGAGGCGCAAGTCTATCAGTGGTGTGTCTTGGTCGTTTGGTGTCCTCTGACAGGCTTGATTGTTTTGGTAAGTGTTTTTGGACATGCGCAGGACTCGTCATACGCTATTAAAGGAGTAATTTTTTTCTAAAGATGATAAAGACGAGGAAGATTAGGGTTAGATGGATGGTAAATAGTAGTGCTTGGGTGGCCTGGAATAGCCTGGGAGCCGACTCGTGTGAGTGTTATAAAGGATGAACTGTGTCCCGCAGTGGATTCATGGAGGCTGATGATGGGGCTGCTGCCTTGATTATAAAACTGGAAAAAGTTAAAAAAAAAAAAACTAATGCTTTCCAGTCAGGTTCTGATTGTACCAGGCTTGATCCGCGCTTTGTGAGACCGCATGAATATTTACACCTTGATTAGATTTACACTTACTCTAATGTTAAGCTTAGTGTATGTGTTAGAGATCGACATATAAGAAGAAACTTTGTCTGGCCTTGGCGAGTAATTTTTCTTTTTATCTGGTGGTGCATTACATCAGTCTGTCAGTGTGTCTGTGAGTGCGATGGATGTGTGTGAGTGCGATCGATATATAGCAAGGCAGGTGATGGGCGGCGCCTACCCATATCTATGCTTACTGGATGACCAAAACGTGACTCTATTGGCCCTAGTGGTAGTATATTTGTAAACGCTTTAGGTTGTCATCATAACTATATCCAAGAGGTACAAAGATGGCCAGTCAGGTTCTCATAGGTACTTAATCTTTCTGACAGTGTAGAGTTACTGCTAAACTATAACGGAAATGATGAATATATCATTGAAACACATAATAACTTCCATTGTAATCTGTAAACTATCACCGACGATTTACAGATTGTTTAAAAAGAAAGGAAAAGAAAAGAAAATGAAATACAGCGAATTATTTCAATGTCAAAATAGCACGTGACGCATTACATAAAACATTACATAAAATTAGGTTGTGTGCACAATAATTTCATAACATTTTAAAATTTACGGAACTGCTACACAAATAAACCCGTGAAGGCAAACAGCACACAAACACACACAGCGGGTTCTGCAGCGTACTCGGTCCGTAATGAACTAGGAAATCCTTGTTTCACTGTAGCCATTAGTCGTAATTCAGCGCTGAAGTTTTAATGTATGCATGTTGCTCGCGGCAGGAACTCATTTTTGCAGCGTATTGCACGGTACTTTCTGTGACAGGGTGCGTGTGTTCTAAAAAGTATATATATTTTTGTTGATTTATTTTGAGCGCACAATGAAAATTATGTTTTTTTCTTAACGCGGTAAAGGAAATGAGTGTCCTTCCGACTTCTTGATGGTTTCCGAAGTGGTGTGTAGTGCTTAACAAATTTAGTCTTCCATTCTATGCTACAAACTTTTCGTCTATATAGATTACACACACACACACACACACACACACACACACACACACACACACACACACACACACACACACACACACACACACACAGATCAATTGCTATGACTTTTAAGCTCTTTCCGTGTATAGGCGAATATCTGATTGGGTGAATAATATATGCATCTCTTCATCATTCTGTTAATTAACCTTGACAATCATTCTCACCACCAAATTTTTCCCCACCACCACCACCACCACTTACTCCTCACCACTCCTCACCTTGCCCCGATGACTCCATGCGCGAGGCAGTATTGACAGTGTCCCCGAAGAGGCAGTAGCGCGGCATCTTGAGGCCCACCACGCCGGCACACACAGGGCCTGGCGGGACGAGGGAGTACATGTAGTGAATTGTGTAGGAAATATTGGTGATTTAGCCCTCCAGTTCAGGTGTTATGATTCTTGCTTTATAGTGAATTGTTTACTGATGGTGTTTTGTTGAGCTGATATTGATATATTCAACCCTTCTGTACAGTGATGCTTCTCCTATTAATTTATTTTTACTTTACTTGAGATTACAAAAAAAAAAAAAAAAAAAAAAAATTAGAGGAATAATGATAATGATTTTGATGATAATTATAGTAATAGTAATAATAATAATAATTGTAATAATAACAATAAAAATAATAAAATAATAATGATAGTAATAAAACAATGATAATAATAATAATAATGATAATAATAATAATAATAACAATAACTGACAATAATATACTATTCCGTTTCCTCTTAAACAATGAAATAATAATAAAAAAAAAATACATGAAAATGAACAAGAAAAACAACAACAACAACAACAACAAAGATCACCAGTCGTTCCAATAACAATGAATAAATAATAAACATCATGGTATCGCTTTAACAACTTCATCACAAGTCAGATTATCTCCGGACGATGAACTGGCCCTGGTTACTTGATTTCTTGGCGTACTGATCATCTTCACCTCCTGTCGGGTCTTCCACGCAATACTAAAATACCTTCCCTTTTTTCAGTACCATGACGCGTTTCCATGTTCATTCTGCTTACTATTTGGTGATTTAACACAGCTTTAGAAACTTATGTGGGGGATTGAAATAGTGAAGACTCTGGCCATTAATCTTCTAACCTCCATAGACCCTTCCTAATGTCAACAAAATGGTTTAATCGTACACGAATCTCAAGGTTAAAATGTGTCCCAGTACTGAATAAATCGACTACTATTATTTTTCTTCTGTTCGAATGCGAATTTAAAATAGTATGGTATTAGTATTCTCTTCAATACTTGTGTAGTGTTATTGAGTGTAACTGCCATATCACAACCATCAAACGCGCAGACACACCTTAATAACTCTCCCTACCACACGCACCCTTATCAACTAACCTCTTCAGTATTAGGACATGCTTCCATATTTACTCTGCTTCCTATTTGGTGATTTTGTACAGCTTCAGAAACTTATGTGGGGGATTAAAATAGTGAAGGTTCAGGTCATTTATCTTCTGACCTCCATAGACGCTTCCGAAAGTAAATAAAATCGTGTAATTACACCCAAAACTCAAAGTAAAGATGCGTCTCAGTACTGAAAGGGTTAATCATCACGCGACGCTCCGCAAATGCCACGTGGTTCAAATTGACTTCCATGTACAGTGTTAGAACGCACCTGAGTGGAGTCCGATGCGCAGTTTGAGGGTATCGGTGGGTCGGTGGCGGATCTGGAACTTCTTGATGGCGTCTAGCAGGTGGAGGGACATGGAAGCCACCTCGCCCGCATGCTGCTCCTCGTTGCGTATAGGTAGCCCGCTTACCTGAGGGTGGAAGGGGTGGATGGTAGTAAAGAGAGAGGTAAGGAGGGATTGGGATGGACAGCAAGGTGATTGATTGAGGAATTCATATCTTTTGATGCATTTAGCTTAATTTTTGTTCGGTGAAGTGGTCAAGTGAATTAGCAAGTGTAACGTCAAGGTTATCTTAATTAGCTCATCTCTCCTCCTCCTCCTCCCTCAACCCATGCTTCTCTGATGATTCTTACGCATATCACTTCTATTGTTGTTATTATTATTATTATTATTATTATTATTATTATTATTATTATTATTATTTATTATCATCATTATTATTATCTTACTTATTTATTTATCTATCTTTTTTTTGTTTTGTAGCAAACATCTTTTCCATCTCCTGTGCACGAACGTTTCATCTTTCTTCAAACTTCAGATTTACCGAATGTAAATAAAACTATAATACTCCCTCTTTCGTAATCACTCTCGAAAAGACTTGAAATCGTAGTAAAAGAAAATCAAACACAAGTGTATCATTGAGAGCTTTCATATCACCTCTCATAATCATAACAGCCGTAGTGCCTCTCAGTCAGACAGCTTGGTGCTTGAAACCTGTACCAATCTGTGTAACACTACCACCTGCCTTACATAACAACACGACACACCGCCACACTGTCACTCACCACCATGTAAGCGTCCCCGATCGTCTCCACCTTGTACACGTCGTAGTGGCCGATGATGGAGTCGAAGCAGGTGTACAGGTCATTCAGAAAATCCACCACCTGTAGATAAAAAAGAACAAAATGGAATAAATAGATGAATAAAAGATAAAAAAAAAGTTGTCTAGTCGTTAAGTTAAACCTTTCACAGGGGTAAGGAACACATGAGAACATTGAAAAAACAATATATGAAATTTTATAAATATTTTAAAGAAGAGAAAAGGCATAGAAATAAACTTCTAACAGGTATAAAGATATTTCGGAGTAATTAGTGATTGAAGAAATGTATGCCAGAGAGCAGTGAAAGGATTAACCTGCCGTACTTGTTTCCTCTGTCTTGTGTCTCGTCTAAAACAGTTCTCTTACAAGTTTTCTTACAAGTCGTGACATGCGCGGTGAAGTAGACGCATAGCGCAGTGAGATGTGAGTAGAGGCGTGTTAGATAGCAGGGTCAGTGGGCACGTTCGATAAACAGACTGTAGTTGTGTGGTTAATGGGATTAGGAGAATGTGGAATGGTGCACTAGATTTTGGGATAGTAGAGATATAATTAATAGGCAGATTAGAGAATGGTTCGTAGGAGGCAATTAGATAGGTAAAATTAACGACGTAATCTAGAGATTTTCAGTAGACATTTTTTGTAAAGTGGTATGTAGGGGAATGTGTGGGAATAAGTATAGATAGATGGTGTACATGTATAAAAAAACAAAATGAATCTTGATTATTGGATGCCTAGATAACTATTCTCTCCCATCGCCTTGAGAGAGAGAGAGAGAGAGAGAGAGAGAGAGAGAGAGAGAGAGAGAGAGAGAGAGAGAGAGAGAGAGAGAGAGAGAAACCACGTATAACAAAGTGAAAAATCATACTTTTCATCGTTCCTTGCATATTATGAGTGACGGTAAAAAGTGCATTTAATAATTCTTCCCCCATCCAACATTTTATCATGAGATGCACGTGGTGCAGAAAGCGGCGACGGTCAAAGTTTTGTTAGGGGTTTGTCGTCGCTGGGCAACTGCGTTCCACGGCGTCCCGGTGGCAGGCAAAATTAGTAATAAGGGAAAAAATGTTGTTTTTATTAGTTGCTGTGGGTAATTGCGTCCTAATGCTGCAGGGGAAAATTTGTTTAACAAACCCGCACGAATTATAATATTTTCCCGTCTGTAGATCACTCACACACGAGCGCGCTCGCGCGCACGCACGCACGCACGCACGCAACGCAGAAAGAGTAGGTCTGAAATTCTCATAACTAACTAGTACGTAAATTAACCCCAAGTGAAGAAGAGAGGTAATTTCATATCCAGACTAATAAAATTCACACATGCTACACAACTTTCTGCTTCGCTGCCTTTTATAGACTCAGCCTGTCTATGTAATTGCTTCTATTTGTTTCTCTCTGTACATTTCTTCTGTCCTTTAATCCTTTACTTAATTTTGACTCCTTGATGTATACTCCTACGCATTTTCTGTCCTAATTATTGATTTTAATTCTGATATATATCCATCTATTTTTCTCTTGTTAGTTCTTGCTATTCTTGATCCTCAAATATTCATTGGTAATTCCCTTCTTATATAAACTTCATAAAATTTCTTTCGACCATCCATATTTTACAATCCTAAACTTTTCTCATTTTTTTTTCGTCCTCTACACTTTTCATCCCAAATTCAACTCTTCCATTCAATCTCCTTTCTGATAAAACTTCCTTCCAGTAACTCCTTTTCAAACCGCTTCTTATTTTTTCCTTCTATAAAACTACATCTTTATATCTTTTCTTTTTTTTTTTTTTTACTGAATCGCCTTCCATAGTTTCTTAAGCCGCTTTTCCTCTTATTTTACTTCCCTTTTTTGTTCCTTCATTTTTACTTGTTTTCCGGCTTTTATTTTTGTATATTTCACCCACACTCCTTCACTATAATTTTCTAGTTTTCTATTATTTTACTTTCTTGTTGTTTGTTTAAGTGCTATTTACTTTACACACTTATTTTCGTTACTGTATTTGAGTTGTGTGTGTCTCTTCACTTGACACACACATGGTAAACTCATGGTATTACTTTTGTCTCACTTTGGCGGATGATTTATTGACAGTGGAACCAAGCGTGCTTTGTGGTCCGAGGGGTCTCCAAGCGCACGGGTTCGAATCTTGTCCACGGTCCGAGTGTAGGTTGGGCTTCCTCACTCGGGGCAAAGGTTTCCTAGCGGGTGGGCTTTGAGATAGGAGGTGCCCCAAAAAGTATCCCCTTTAGCCCTTGAATTCCCGTGAAAAGCCCAGATGGTATAAATAAATAAAATAAAATTTAGGTACAATTTTTTATACTTCATCATTATGTACGAAGACTATTTACCCTCCAATTCACTATTTGTCATTTGTACCTGATCTAACCTCGTCAAAAGTACATGCCACGTACATACAGTCTTATAACTTGTCCTCTCTATGAAACAAACACAAATTGCAACAGTAATAAAGAATGTTGCTCTATATGTATACATGTGACAATTTCCCTACTTTGGAACATTTTGATACCTCGCAAGGGAAAATTTTTAAATCTTTGATGAATAGCCAGATTCTTATGGGTATATGTTTTTGCACTTATGATGTAGAATTACTGTATTAATAGACACGTAAAGACACCCTCGAATACCCCATCCTCCCTCCAGTATAACTTCTATTTGCATCTATTGAAAGTAGAGAAGATAAGACGCAGAAACTATTAATGATACGGACTTGGGAAAAAAAGAAAATTTAGAGAAATGATTAACTGAATAGGATAAATGAATAGATAAATGTAAAAAGGAAGAATAAAAATGGATAGATAAGCGGATAGGTAAATGAATAAGAAATGCATGCAAATGAATAAAAATATATCCATCTGAGTGAGAAAGACGAGCTTAATCTCTTCAGTACTGGGAGGCATATTTACCTTGAGTCTTTGGGTATGATCAGACGATTTTCTGACATTAGGAAAGGTCTATGGAGATCAAAAGATTAATGGCCAGTCTTCACTATTCTAAGCCTTACATAAGTTTCTGAAGCTGCATAAAATCGCCAAATAGTAACCAGAATGAATACGAAAATGCGTCATGGTACTGAAGGGATTAATTTCGTAATAAACACCACACACTGAAGCGTCACTGGAATATTGAGAATGTGGTCCAAGAAATGAAGAAGAAAAAAAAAAAAATCTAAAACAATGACAAGAACAAAGAAAACAAAATAGATAAACAATTTCGTGTACCAAATGAAAACAAGACGAGCTAAATTCTGTACCTGAAATGTTGAGATCAAAGTCCCAGAAAGAAAAAAAAAAGTAAATGAAAAAGCAATAATGATGAATAAGATAAGATAGATAAAGTGTGTTTGACAGAATAAGAATAATAATAATAATAATAATAATAATAATAATAATAATAATAAGAAGAAGGTTCAATTCTTCAATAACACCAAACACACACTTGGACGTCACCTGAAAAACACCGTCTCGGAAAGAAAACGAAAGAGAAAAAATAAAGAAAAGAAAAAAAACTTCGTCGACCACTGTAAAGAACACGACTGCAATCTTTTGGCTAACTCTCTCAGACCTGTTCGAGAACTGGCAATTAAGTGAGCTTTTTGTTTAGTCAGTTTTGTTACTCTTGACCAGACTTCCCCTCTTACATAAGAAAACGAAAAATGATAAAAAGAATAATAAAAAAATCAACATTCTCGTCGACCACTGTAATGAACACAACTGCAATCTTTTAGCTAAATCGCTCGGACCTGCTTGGAGACTGGCATTTAATTGAGCTTTTTTGTTTAGTTATTTATTTTGCTCTTGGCCAGATTTCCCCTATAACATTAACCTCTTCAGTACCGGGACACATTTTTTACCTTGAGATTTGTGTATAATTAGACCATTTCATTGACATTAGCAAGGATCTATGAAGGTCAGAAGATTAATGGCCACAACCTTCACTATTATAATTCCCAGCATGAGTTTCTGAAGCTGTATAAAATCACCAAATAGTAACCAGAGTGAATATGGAAATGCGTCATGGTACTGAAGGGGTTAAGAAAGCACCACACTCTCGGTACGTCACCTGCAAGGGCGTGGACTCGGCGGACATCTCGGTGAAGCCCACGATGTCGCTGAAGTAAATGGTGACGCAGTCGAAACTCTCTGCCTGCACCTTGCGTCCCCTCTTGAGCTGCTCAGCCACGTAGGGCGGTAGCATCTCGTACAGCAGCGCCTCTGAAAAGGGAAGAGGGATCGGGGGAACATAGTGAGAAGGAAGTAGGGAGAGAGGAAGAAGTTAATCACGTGAGACCAAGTAGATTATGAGGGTTTTCATCACGGTAATGCAAAGAAAAGGAACCCACATTTCAGTAATATTAATTAGAACGTGATTAAAAATGGAAATTCTCAGAGCGAAGGTCCAGTGGAGAGAGAGAGAGAGAGAGAGAGAGAGAGAGAGAGAGAGAGAGAGAGAGAGAGAGAGAGAGAGAGAGAGAGAGAGAGAGAGAGAGAGAGAGAGAGAGAGAGAGAGAGAGAGAGAGAGAGAGAGAGAGAGAGAGAGAGAGAGAGAGAGAGAGAGAGAGAGAGAGAGAGAGAGAGAGAGAGAGAGAGAGAGAGAGAGAGAGAGAGAGAGAGAGAGAGAGAGAGAGAGAGAGAGAGAGAGAGAGAGAGAGAGAGAGAGAGAGAGAGAGAGAGAGAGAGAGAGAGAGAGAGAGAGAGAGAGAGAGAGAGAGAGAGAGAGAGAGAGAGAGAGAGAGAGAGAGAGAATGCTTGGTTTAATTCAGTCTTTCTTTGCACTCACCCGTTTTCTTCTTTTCCTCGATCAGCTGGTCTGTCCTTTC